>NW_019102121.1:0-392517 GCF_001856785.1 Myzus persicae | reverse complement strand
CATGAGTCCCGTGTATAATATAAAATACGACTGCCGGCGACGCTAATTTGGTATTTCGTTATTGCGTCGACGGACATTGCCAAAAAGTGCTTATTGTGTTTATTGTGCTAATTACTCAGAAATTATAAACAGGGGTTCGTAACACCCCCCAGGGTAAAATGAAAGTTCATTTCCCATTTAAAAAAATATCTAAATTATTCTGGGTAATGGACTTTCAGGGGAATGAGTAATTCCTAGGTCCTCATATGTTTTAGATACAATTTCTTTGTTTTGATAATTTTTATACATTAAAAATAATAATACTAATACTAATAATAAGCCCACACTGCTGACCATAACTATTACCCCGATTAGTAGATAATGATTTGAGTCATAAGTCGTATCGACAACATTTCTTTTAAAGTGACTTTGTAGTTCATCTAGTGCATTTTGGAATTTCAGAATACCTACATCCATCTCTATCACGTCTGTTTTATGTAATAAATGATTGTACCCGTCTACCAGAGATCCCTGTTTCTTTTCTAATTCGATTAATGAGGAATTTACGTTTGTTAACATTGATTTCATAATTTGTGTTTGCGTTTCAGTTTTTTGGAAAAGTTGTGATTTAGAGCGTTCGAGTTCCTTGATTTTGTCGTGAAAATATTTAGCGTCAGTGTCGTCACATACACCAAATAGTACGTTAGCCACGCGTCCTACCATATTAATTAGTCCTTTCCTAGTACGTATATTATATGATTTTGGTTGCTCAACGATTTTTATGACGTGATTTTTGTTACTGTTGATTTCGGTCAAGAAGCTAGCCGCTTGATTATTGTACTGCATACAAACATGTTTTGTGTATTCTATCTTAAGATTATTTCCTAACTCACAGGATTCTTTTATTTTATTATTGATCTCTTGGATTCGTGACTGTTTTTCATTATAGTTGGTGATATTTACATATGTGAGTAACTTCCAATGCGAATTGGACATTTGGAGGGTACTTATTGTTTGGAAATATATCCCTGATGGTTGTGTAATAGGTGTGTTTGTGAATTGTGTATTTACTTGTTTAGTACTGCCCAGTCTGAAACAATATCATATTTGTTTATTAGATTTATTATTGTTTTCATATATTTTATATTGAACTGTTGTACACAAACATTGCATAAGCTATATACTGATCCCAATTTTGCTTCTGTTCACTAACGAAATGTCTCAGGTACTTCGTCAATGTACGGTGAGATCGTTCAAGAGCTCCATTGGACTGAGGATGGTAAGCTGTAGTCTTGAAAGTTTCTATTTGAAGTAGCTTGCAACATGCTTGGAATATTTTACTTAAGAAGTCTGGACCCTGATCTGTTAGAATAGAATCGGGTATACCATGAAGGCACACAAATTTCTCTACGAAGGCCTTTGCGATATTATTAGCAGTGTGGTTGGGTAATGGTATAGCAACTGAGAATTTTGTAAGATCGTCTTGGATCGTAAGAATGTACGCATTCTCTTCCAACGAAGTATCGATTGGCCCTACAATGTCCAGGAATATCTTCTCAAATGGTTTTGACGCAGTTGTGGTGACTACCATCGGCTGTTGAATGCTGTGGTTGCTACTTTTGTTCATTTGACATGAAGTACATTTTTTTACGTACTCTATAACGTCGTTCTTTAAATCTTTCCACGAATGATGTAGTTTAATTCTTTTAACAGTTTTGGAAATTCCCTGATGTCCCCCTAAAGGTGTCAGGTGGAATTCCTTTATTATATTTTGTTTCTCTTGATCCGAATATGTAGTATCTACATAGATGATAATTTTAATTTTTGATTTTTTAAAAACGTAACGTAATATCGTGCGGACTTGATCCCAATTTAACTGGTCATGTCCACTACCGATTTTTGGTAAGGCCAGTCTTTCGATTTGGTTTTCCTCACAGAATGTTCTTAGGTTTTTTATTGCTTGGTAAAATGTTTCGTAAGTTGGCTTTTCTTGGTGATGATTCTTTGTAATTATATATAAGATATTTTGATCATTGTGTTGAATGCTTGCTATTTCTGTTACTTCTTTATTTTGACTCGTTAAATTCTCAATTTGACCAAATTTACGCCTAAATTCCAAGGCTATCCCTTGAGACATCTTGAAATCCTTGGACACGCAATGTCCCAACGCAATGTCTTTTGAGGTTTCGAATATATCCCCTTGTACTTCAATAACATTGGGGTTTGTGATGAGCTTCGTTTGTACCTCTTCGGTGAATTGTTGATATGACTTTTGTTTGTAGTCATTTGAGTGTAACAATGCGTTTACCTTTGATATTCTGCTTAAAGCGTCTGAATTTGTATTCTGATTATCTGGTTTATATATGACATCATAATCAAACTCTTCCAGTTGTAATCTCCATCTAACCAAACGGGCTCCTGGATCCTTGACCCCAAATAGCCAGGTTAGTGGTTTATGATCAGTAACCACTGTGAATTTCCGACCATATAAATACGGTCTGAATTGTTTTACTGCCCAGACTATCGCTAGCAACTCCTTTTCTGTGGTGTTGTAGTTCTTTTCAGCTTTGTTCAGAGTACGCGAAGCGTATGTGATAGGTAGGTCGGTTCCAATTTTTCCTTGTGAAAGAATTGCTCCAATAGCCGTATTGCTCGCATCTGTTGTCACGATAAATGGTCTATCAAAATCTGGATGCTGCAATATTGGTTCATTTGTTAAAATATTCTTAAAGAAAAGGAAAGAGTCTTCGCAGCTATCTGACCAGATGAATGGTTGATTTTGTTTTAATAAGTTAGTCAGAGGCTTGGCCTTTTTGCTAAAATCCTTTATGAATTTTCTATAATACCCTATTAATCCTAAGAAAGATTTTATTTTCTTCGCGTTATCGGGTACCGGATAGTTAACTATACATTCAATTTTCTTTGGATCGGGCTTCACGCCGTTTTCTGTGATAACATGTCCCAGATAATTCACTTCCTTCCTCAAAAATTCGCACTTTGGAGGTTGGAGTTGTAAATTATATTGCCTTAGTCTCTCAAACACTTCACGTAGACGTGTTGTATGCTCTTGAAGAGTTGCGCCGATAACAATTATATCGTCTAAGTATACAAATGCCCTTGAGCCGTTTATCCCATTCAATACTCTGTTCATTAATCTTTGGAATGTTGCTGGGGCCCCTTTTAGACCAAAGCACATTCTCTTAAACTCATAATGACCTTCACTCTTACTGAAAGCTGTTTTTTCCATATCTTTTGGATGAATTCCAATTTGGTGATAACCGCTAGCTAAATCAAGACAGGAGAAGTATTTCGCTTTCCCTAGCTGATCCAAAATTGATGTTATGTCAGGCATCGGAAATGCGTCACCTACTGTGATATTATTCAACTTTCTGAAATCTACCACGACTCTGTATTTTTTACTTCCTGAAGCATCCATTTTCTTCGGGACAATAAGAAGTGGAGCGTTCCAAGGGCTCTCACTGGGGACTATTATTTCATTTTGTTCTAGTTGTTTGATTTGTTTATTTATTTCTTTCTTCTGTGCATATGGAAGACGATACGGTTTCTGATAAATTGGTTGAGTGCCACTTGGTATTTTTATTTCATGTTGTACCGCTTCTGTACAGTTAATTGTGTCTCCTTTTAAAAAGAATATGTCTGCATATTCACTGCATAGCTCTTGAATTGTTGTTTTTTCTTCCTTATTCATATGGTCGCATCTGAGTGAATCTTTTAAAATTTGGATACGATTTTTTGGATTGCTACATTTTTCTACCGTACGCATATTGTTCATTGAGACTGTATCGAGTATTTCGTGAGATAGATCCGTGAGTTTTGGTGTTAATATTTCTTGTGGTTCTTCTGTAGGGTTCATTACACTTATTAGAACTTGTTGATTTTTTATAATATTGAGTACATTTCCACATAATATATTTTTGTTTATTTCTTGAGCGTGGATAAGTACATTCTGACTTGATGACTCATTAGTATTAATATGTACTGGGATTATAAGTTCACTACGAGCTGGTATGACGTTTGAATTTTCATTCCTGGTAGACAATTCTTCCTTTCCTACGTCAATGATAATCCTATTGGCCTTTAGAAATGGGTTTCCCAATATTCCATCACCTACTATAGGAAATGTTGAATCCACTACTTGAAACTCGGTTTCGTATGTTTCGTTATCTATTGATACTGTTAGTACTGTACTTCCCAGTGTACTTACTAATTTGTCATTTATGCCTTGCATATTGTAAATTTTTTTGTCTGACATCTGGACATCGTCCTGAAGTGTATTTAATTTAATAAGGTTTAGTTCTGCACCCGTGTCTAAAAGTAAATTAATTTTGTGATTTATACATTGTGGTATTTCGCATATGGCATGTTTATTTTTTAACTTCACTTTAAAACTTAAGACATTTAATTTTGGGTGATCATTTTCAATTCGCGAACCAGACGGACACCCGCTTTGCCCGGTTCCTTGCCGTTTCCCGACGTTGATGGTTGATTATTATTATTCTGGTTTCCTTTGCGTGCATCTGCATTTTTTTTCTTATAGCATTCTTCTAGGGTGTGCCCAGTTTTCTTGCAATACGCACACGTTGGTCGCTTGTTATCTATAGTTTTATTATTGTTATCCTTGTTTTGCTTGCTTTGTTGACCTGTATCCACTGTGCGATTGGCATATTTGCAATCACTTGTGCTATGATTAGTTTTTTGACAGTTTTTACAATATTTGCTGCTACTGTTGTTATTGGATTTGTTATATAATAAACGTTGTGTCCCTTTATTGGATTGGTTTATTCTGTCTTCTTCTAAGCTATCTTTGATTGCTTCTTCCAACGACGTGTGATTTTTTGATTTTATCACTCCACGAATAGAAGATGGTAGACCCTCCACATATGTGGTTAGGGTGGTCTCTTTTATATATTCATGAACTGCTTTGGCGTCTGTTGGAGACCTTTTAGCAGTGCTGACATTGCACAGTTCGTGTAAAAGTGCTTCAACCCTTGAGGAGTATTCTTGAACTGTTTCTCCAGCTTTATGTTTAGTTGTGGTTAATTCCAATTGTAAATATCCTGGGGTCCTCTTCGCACAAAATTTTACTTCCAACAATCCTCTCAATGCTTCCCATGACTTCACCTCTCTGTGTTGCGTCGCTGCGAAAGCTTTTCCTGCTAATTTAGTTAAAATAGCCTGTAGGAGTACGGGACGACAGTCTTCACTAACTGTTTTTATTACTAAGTCACATGTACTTAAAAATGGGTACACTTCTTGTGCACACTCCCCGTTAAATTTGGGTATAAGATTTATGGCGGTCTCGAAAGATAGTGCTACTGGTGCCATTATGACTTCTGGTTTTAAAATAGGAGTGTTATCTTCTAAATTTATTAAAGAAATTATGGAACTTAGGCTATTGGAACGCCTACGTAAGTTTTGTGTTTTAGATCTCGTTACCCTACTAGAAATTTCAAGTGAATTTGTTCTTACTTTATAGGGTGGAATATATTCAGGATCTAACTCAGGGTGATCGGAACTGCTATCGTCACTACTACTCGTATACGTTGACATGCAATCTTATATATTTTATATGACTTAATATAAAAATTTAAAAAAGAAAAAAAAATTCTTATATGTAGTGTATAATGCATATATGTTTTTAGTTATTTGAAGTATTTTTTTATATAAAAATAAAGAGAGAAAATTAATTACTTACAGTACCATCCATATGATATATAATATGTTTGTACCGTGCATATTGTACTTAATCATCTGATTGACGCTGCTTGGCTCTGCCGTGTGTGACACTGTGACCCACTTACGCTGGCTGTCAATGTCGAGGTTAAAGGACGTCGGCGGCGGCGGCGACTGCGACGATGACTGTTATATTTTGATTTTTTTTTTTTTTTTTGACTTAGCGTCTCTTCAAAATGCTGACTATGAAAATTGCAAGTGCGACGCACTGCTGCGCGTCTTCACTAGAATTTCAGTAAAGCGCCTCTGCGACTACTTGTGTAGCGTCTCTTCAGCGTCTGTGTTCCGTGAGTGCGTTCTGCCGACTGTGTCCTCACTGGAAATATATGTAATAGCGCCTCCTTTCGCGGAATAATTGACGACGCTAGTTTTGATGACGAGGATTAATACTAATAATATACTAATCGCACGTATGGTACGCACTGGTGCGTACTTAGCTGAAGTAATATAACGTATACCTAATATATTAAATATTCTGTATATTGTAAATATTACTTATTTTGAGTTTTGGTTTTTTTTTTTTTGTTATTGGTGAATTCTTTATTTTGAATATAATTTGCTTCGACAACGAACACCGCTGCCACCAGGTGTTGTGTTCCCTTTTCGGTTATGTCCGTTGTGGGTTTGTAGGTTCGTCTTCGATGTGGAAACAACTATATTATTTTTAGATTGATTCCCGGAGGATCTTATTAGGTAATAAATAAATAGTCTTTGATTCACTTAACTAAATACTTTTATTGAATACGAATTCACATGAGTCCCGTGTATAATATAAAATACGACTGCCGGCGACGCTAATTTGGTATTTCGTTATTGCGTCGACGGACATTGCCAAAAAGTGCTTATTGTGTTTATTGTGCTAATTACTCAGAAATTATAAACAGGGGTTCGTAACACTAGTAAGAAGTAATTCAAATCTATATACTAAATTAATACCCTTATATACACATGACCTCTTGTCCGTGGCGTGACCCTGTCAAAGCTACCGGATAAGCTCACTAAAAATACATGCATAAGAGTTGTTTACCCCGAATATTCATGAATAAGCCATAGTTTACAAAAACAGTTATAATTAATGTAATATTTCATATTACGTTTTTCTAAGTATCCATGAATACGCGTTTCCTAATCGAAAAGGCCAAAGGGCAAAATCATATGTAAAAATATATAATACTAGGAAACGTCCAACTACACGAGTAACACGGTTTACTACACGGGGCAGAAACAATTATTACATGATTATGACATGCTGTTGATGTTCGAGAATGGTTAGTATATTATTT
Source organism: Myzus persicae (assembly GCF_001856785.1). Classification (NCBI taxonomy): domain Eukaryota; kingdom Metazoa; phylum Arthropoda; class Insecta; order Hemiptera; family Aphididae; genus Myzus; species Myzus persicae. Next base: position 385,501 of record NW_019102121.1, on the reverse strand, counting down.
TTAAAAATGTACATATAATAATCTTATTTATTTTTTATAGGTATACGTGGTGGACTAGCGAGGACTAGTACAAGCGAGCAAACGGTACGCAAAGGCAAACAACACGAAGACCCCGGGGTATGATGAGGCGAAAGAGAAATCTTGGATAGTATATCAGGACTGTGAGTATATTTTTTTCATTAAAAATTTAGTAAAATTGAGTATTTTTTTGTTCTTATTAATATATTTTTATAGGTAACAATTCGTATGGGTGGGCAATGTCCCAGTACATGCCGTACGGTGGATTCCACTGGGTTGAACCCACAATGAATGGTTTGAATGATTTAGATGCCACATCGCCAATAGGACGAGTGTATGAGGTATATGTGACATATCCACCAAGATTGCATACTATCCACAACGACCTCCCCTTCCCACCACAAAATAGTGTGCCGCGTGGTTCAAAGGTGAGGAAGTTAATGGCAACGTTTGAGAAGCGCTTCAAGAAGAACCATATTATCCATTATAGAAATCTACAGCAGGCGATTAAGAATGGTCTGATAGTTAAAAAAGTAAATATTTGTATTTTATAAGATTTTAAACATATTTTTTTCATTTTTTCTTATTTTATAGGTACACAGAGTTGTCCAGTTCAACCAGTCGGATTGGCTGGCGAAATATATTGATTTGAATACGGAGATGAGGAAAAAGGCAAAAAATGCGTTTGAAAAAGATTTCTTTAAGCTAATGAACAACGCTGTATTTGGTAAGTCACTAAATACTATGTATTAAACATTTTTATTAAAATTTTTTTTTCCAGGAAAGACTATGCAATCGAAGAGGGAGGAGATGAAGATAGAGTTGGTGTCGTGTGAGAGGAGGCTACTGAAATAGATCAACAAGAATACATTTAAGCACTGTGTCAATTACACTAAAAATCTAAATGCTGTTGCTCTGGAGAATAAAATGATAAAATTTGATAAACCCATATATATTTGTAAATATACTTTTTATATTATATAACATACAATTATTAATACATTTATTATTTATAGGATTTGCATTATTGGACATATCGAAAACATTAACGTATGACTATCATTATAATGTGATGCAGAGGCACTATGGAGGCAATATCAAGCTCATGTATACTGACATAGGTAAATATAATTAAAATAATCTCATGTATGTAATATATTAATTTGATATCATTATTTTTTTAGATTCTTTAGTGTATCACATTCAGACGGATGATTTTTATGTAGACTTGGCGGCTAACCCTAGCTTGTTAGACCTGATGGACACCGCCAACCTTCCCCTGTGACCATCCATGTTACATAGCAGACAGGAAGAAGTCCCCAGGGTACTTTTCAATGAAGTGGATGGAGACATAATTACGGGGTTTGTGCGTTGAGGGCAAAGTCCTACGCTTTTAATGTGTATGCCGGGCCAGAGGACAGGATTGGACGTAAAAATATTAAGGCGAAAGGGATCCGGGCTCATGTGGTTAAAAACCACATGACTCTCGATGACCATAGGAAGTGTTTGTTTGAGGAAGTTGGACTGGAGTTATACAAAGAGAACGTATCAATCAGATCATTCAACCACCAACTGATGACCATAAAAATAACTAAATTAACATACAACAGTTACGATGATAAGAGGGCTGTGTGCTGCAAGATAAAGTGCACACACTGGCTCACGGACATTACTCTAAAGTAAATTTTAAAATAAATTATTTACTTATAATATTTATAATTTTTATAGGGAAGATGAGCCCGAGGATGATTGGCCTGAATTAGATGAAGAAGAACATAACTGGAGTGAGGAAGAGAAAGGCTTAATGAGAGACCTTCTACGCTGCATAACCTAACCTGTATATAGTTTGTTCTATATTTTTATTACAAAACGTACAATTGAAATTTTTGTAAATACCATGTATATTTTGTAATCTATATATTTTGTTACACTTTTAATTAATAAATATTTTTTTTATTGTAATCTATTTTGTAAATACCATGTATATTTTGTAATCTATAACCCTATATATATTAAGATAAATGTTAGGTTACCTATGTAAAATAAAAAATCAATGTTAAAATATAATATAATATTTATTAAATACAATCAAATTTTTAAGAATTATTTATAAACCATTTTCTTATAGCAAATACTTTGTAAAATGTACATTGTTTAGGATTAAATCCCATATAAAAAATACAATAAGGTAAAGTTTCATCATCATATATTTGATCCAAACGAGGACAGCCCAAGTCTTCGATGTTGATGAGTGCGACGTGTGGTATATATTCCATAAGAACTTGTTTTTTCTGTTCGCCTTTGATGTAAATGCAAGTGAACTTTAATGAATTCAATATTTTACCGAGTTATCGCCGTATTCTATAGATAGTTGATGATAATTACGTTCCAGCCACTTGTTGGTTTTACGACTTTTGTTATCCTCCATGGATTTTGAATGTTTAAAAATCCAGTGTTGGGTCACCCAAGTTTCTGTGTCGACTATAGACATTTCTTTAATCATATATTTATTGTTTAAACCAAGTACTCATTGCATGTCCAAGATGGCTGAAGACATTATGGCTTGTATTTATAATAAGTTTCAATAGTATTAAGACGACCGAGTATAGCAGGTAATATGTTTTTTAACCCGTCGATACTTTCTTTGGTTGATTGTAATGATACTCTACCTCTTTTCATATATTCAGTTATCTGTGCACATATTAACTGTATTATTTCCATTTGTTCTTCTTGAATTAAAATAGATTTATGATTTTCTTCAAGTTAATGCTCAATGTTATCTAATTTAGACGAAAACGATTGGATTGTCTTTTCAAGATTTGAAATATGTTTTGTTTCACCAGACTGAGTACTACCAAACATGTTCATGTCTGCAGCTAGACTGATACTATTTTTTAATGTCACTTGTATTTATCCAACTATTGTGCGTACTGCGTATTATCGAACCCTAACCATTTGACGAAAATTTGCTTCCCCTTCTTAGGTATAATGTTTTCAACTAAATATTCATTTGGGTGATTGGTTTTTTGAATTTCCTCAGAGTAGAAACAGCCTGCAATAGGGTTTCCAGTATAATCTTGTAGTTGATAAGTAGTGGGAGAAGTTTTATTTATTTTGATAATTTTAAATATTTCTGTAGGCTAGCCTTGGCAAATAACCTTTTGAAAATACTTATACGAACATAATCACCAATGTTAAATTTAATTTTTCCATTAATAATTTGACGTTGCTTTAATTTCACTGAAGAAGCGTTTGTATCAGGGGTCATACCTATTGTTCTATGTTCTGAATTGTTGTATTCGTTAATCAATGAAGGTAAAATAGATATCCATTAGTGAGAGCCACGTGCAGTAAACTCTCTGAACATTTTTTCTTTCAATGTGTGGTTGAAGCGTTCTACAAGGTCAGCTACCGTTTTGCCGAATTTATTTTTTTGCAGTTCCATTTCGCTGAATTTATTTTTTATGTAACTCTTTAACTCTCTAACTGTCATGGTCTTAAAATATAAAATGTGCCTAATTTAAAATATTGACGATGAAAAATGTTAATATATTATACTTGCCTATAGTTTAGTATTACCTATTAATTGTTATACCTTTACGTTTTATAATATACGTATTGAAATTTTTTGTTTAATCCTACATAAATTATTGTATTTAAAAAAGTTAAATATATCTTCAATAATTATATATAAAAAAAAATTGTTTTCTAAATATTCTGATGTTTTTATTTGCTTAACTATTATGCAAGGTGTAACAGAAAGACATGACAAAACAAAAATAAAACTATGCTTTACTATGATTACTCAACAATTATTCATTGTGTTTAATTAAATAACTAATATTGTCCAAATAATTAATCCATTTCATCTGCGGAGGATCGCTCGTCACTCTTTCTTTAAGACTACAAATTCTTTGTTCCAGCTTAACATATTTGTTGTAAATTCTTTTTACTTTTTTTCCACGTTGAAGAAGTTTCATGTCATCCTCAATTTTAGTCCAGTGGTTCCAAATATAACGGCTAAATCTAGGTGTTAAATCGTCTAACCATGTTTCAATATAATAATTTAACAATTCTTCCACTTTTTCATTATTTTCTGGTTTTTCACTCTCTATTATTAACCATAAATCGTCTAACTGTTCTATAGGAACTAGAGGCAAAGCTGAAATTCTACGAACTAGAGTTTTAATTAATGGATCACCTTCCGATGAAACATAATCATTTCGAAGACTAACATCAACAACTTTCCTATAAACTGCCTGAGTATAATGAAAAAAACAACCACGAATTTGTGCATCTGGATATTTATTTTTTATTGTATTAAACATCGTTATTTCAAAGTCTAATTGAAAAGTTGTTGGCAATAGACATTTTCCTAAGCTATTAGCTTTTGATATTAAAAGGTCAATCATTCGATTATATGAAGTTTCAGATTTATTTGGATGTAAAGCATACATTCCTGGGAATACTACATCAAAATATACAAAATGTATAGTATATAATTGTAAAAATATGTTTGGTACACTTTTAAAAGTACCATCCATAAACAGAGTTTTAACGTCACACATTTTAGAAAAAATTTCTGGCGTTCCAAAAATTAAAATTTTATCATCTAAACCATCGTCACATAAAATAAAATTTCTTCCATCTAATGTTTGACTCCATAAACCTGGTATATGTAGGTCTTTTCTATTTTCAGGTTGTGGAGGCACTTCCTTACGTTAATTTCGATGAATACTTGATTTTACTGATTGATATGTTGCTACCGCTTCTTCTCTTTCATTTTGGGTACACAATCTCCTTTTTGTCTTAAAAATGAAGTTCGAACTTCTTTATAAATCTATTGAAATAAATAAATGAATTTATACTTATCGTAGGTATCTACTACAGTTATCTATATAATATATATATATTATATGCCAATATATTAAACTATAAGTGTGGATTGTGGTTGTAGTATATTATTAAACATCTTTAATATTTAAATAATTTAATCTTAAAAATCCTAACTTTTCTTTTAATTATTACGTATACAATGTAGTAGGTATAATTATTATTTTAAGAGTGGTCAATAAGTAACTCTTAGCTATTTGCACAAAATTTTTATGAATTATACCTACAAAATAAATAAAATATGTATACAAAAATAATAAACAAAAACGAATATTTCAAATGCCTATAAACAGCATTAAAATAAGTGAAATATTTCGAAAATTATTTATTAAAATTTTTATAATTACCTTCGAAATTGGTTCAAGAGGGTTTTCTTTTGCTCTCAAACGAAGTTTAGCCTTAAAACGTTTTTCTTCAATTTTAACTGAACGAGGACTGTGGTTATGATTACAAAACTTATCGAAATGTACAGTGAATTCATCTGAAATTATTACACGAGCTCCACAGTTTTCAATACACTTCCAATATTTTTATTTTTTTTTATTTTTTTATCAATTCTAAAATAATAGTTATTAAAAATAAGGCACTCCCCTTTTCGCTGCGTAGAAATATATTCAATATTCGACATAATTATTTAAAAATTGTAAACTGTAAATGCGCAAATACGTACTGGTGATAATCATATGACACTGACTGTGGTAACTGCAATTATCGCTGCAACGACACACTATTCATTCTATTTTATTTATATAATTATTGGGGATTTATCAATCGTTAACTTCAGAATTGAGATAGTATAGCACTAAGATCGTTTCAAACGATAAATATTTCTGATAAATATTTCTCTGTGTCTATTTATCACTTTTCAAATCACAAATTCATAATCATGTTCTAAGACAAAAATAATTTTATGCGGCGAAATGGGTCGGCGGCAAAATGGGATTAATTTGGCGGCGAAATGGCATACGACCTTCTACAATAACACACTTTCATTGTACTATAAGTCGAATATTTATGTATGTTGTGCTTCACCATCAACGCATCAAATGAAGAATTATAAAATTCTTTACCGTTATCAACCTGTAATAGTTTTGGCGAGCGTTTGAGCCGTATTTTAGACATTGCCTTTGGAACTTCTTTAGCAGTTTTGGATTTTAACGCTATTGCCCTGGCAAACTTTGTAAAACAATCAATGACACATAGAATATACTTGCACCCCTTGTTTTGCTTTGAATATGGTATCATATTATCACGTTTAGACTTCTGGAATTCGTTTTATTATCCTTGACGCAATTCCTCATAAATTGAAAGTATTTCTTTTGAAACTACTGTATTACCAGTTGCTTTTGACGCCAACAGTAACTTCAATCGATCGACTAGCTCATTAGGATCATTCCAGTATACCAAATTATGTTTTTGTAATTTAACTGACAGTCCAGGGCCAGATGGAAATAGATTTTGGATTAAATCCGTGTATTTATTCCCACCTCTTTTAATTTTTGAACCGTCTGCTGTCAAATGAGCTGAAGTTTGAGTTAATATTGATTTATATGTTTTTAAATTGTTTTTGGTATACAACTTAGGATTTTTTGAAAATATTAAATTACCAAGTCCTTGTGTTAGTGGATATGACGTATCTTCAATAGTTCACGTATTATCAGCGAGTTTATTTTATTTTTTACCTAAGTGTACACTTCCCTTTGTCTGTATTTTAGGTCCATACGTCTTGTCTACATCGTAAGACTTATACCCATAGGCGCAAATCGCAGGGGTGCTAAGGGTGCTTAGCACCCTGAATTTTAATGCTAGCACCCCGAATCCCGTGATTATAACTTATAGTACTTACCATCACATTTTCAAATTAATTACATTTATTAAAAATTCAAAAACAGTTTTATATTTATTTAATTATTTATAATATAATAATATGTATATGTCGAGTTTACGTCTGGATATATTTAACTGCAATGACGTATAAAACATATTATTTAATATCATAATAATTGTGAAATTATGATATTAAAGGGAAATAATAAATTGTTAAACATATAGGTATGTAAATAATAAAATTCGGAGTATCTATAATCTACGCAGACCGACCGCAACGACACTACAGGTATATAGTTTTATTTAATTAGACCCGCAGTGAGGAATTCCATAAAATAGGATTAAAATAATTTTGTAGCTTGATTGCATTCCGTCCCGTCGACCGTCACTATAATATAATAATATATATATATAATATTATCAAATATCAATTATTAGTTATTACAAACATAATAATATCATTGATTATAAATTATAAATAGTTTTTACTATTTGTATTAAAAATTATAATACCAGAACGGTTCCAAGCACGGCATTACCCAACCACGAGTCTACGCGATTAGTTGGACATTGTTTAATTATTCGTCGTTCACGTTAAGTGTTTTATAAATTATACATTCCTTCTTAATATTTACTAAATTAATAACTAACAATTGTATTGTATTAATACATTATATTCTATAGATCCTACAAGCAAGAGCAGTTATCACTTTGTATTCGGTATGTTAAGGACTTGGAAGTAAATGAGCGATTTATTTGTTTTATGGATGTTTCAAGTGGCAGAGGAGCATCACATTTAGCTAGTACAATTTTGACTGCAATTGAAAAGTATAATATTCATAAAATACCATTAGTAGCTCAATCTTATGACGGAGCTAATGTAATGTCAGGGTCAGTATCTGGAGTTCAACAAAAAATTCGAGAACACTATCCAGAGGCAGTATATATTCATTGTTTAGCTCATAAACTAAATTTAGTTGTTTGTAATACTTGCAGTAGTATCAAGGTATTGTGTGATGAACTTTTTTAAAACAATTTAAATATCATTGTATTTGTAATATTATTTCATTTTAAATTTAAATTGAATATAGGAAGTAAGAAATTTCTTTAATACTCTTGAAGCTATATACGTTCACTTTTCTCAACCTGGTATTAATAATGAACTGACTAATTTGTTATCTGAAATGAAAATTAAACCATTATCTATCACGAGATTGTGTGAAACAAGATGGGCCTGTCGCTTCAAAAATTGTGATGCTGTATTAAACAATTTTGGTGCGATAATTAGCATTTTAGTAAGAGAAGTTGACGAAGGTTTAAATAGAGATGTGCCACAAGCAATTGGTAACAATCAATTATACGAACATTTTAATTTATGTCAATGATAAATGTATAATTTTAAAATGTTTCTCATTATTAATACCCATTTGCTAGTTATTATATTTTCTATACTTACTTTATTTTACTTAATTAGTAACTATATATCTTTTCTATTGAAAGGTCTCTTGAACATGATGAAAACCCCAACATTTGTATTTCATCTATTTATATTCCATGAAGTATTGAAAATAATAAATATACTGAGTAAGCAGTTGCAGCAAAAAAATACTAATTTGAGCAATGCTACAAATACCATAAATGGAGTGATAAAAACATTTGAAGAAATGAGAAATATTGATCACTTTTCTGGAATTTGGGATAAAATTTCAAATTTTGCATCTAAAAATGATATTTCACTTGATATTCCAAAAAGTAATTAAATACTAATTATAATAATTGATAAATATTTAGTAGTCAACACTTCAATTTTAGAATCAAAAAGACAGCGTACTGAACCTTATCATTTAAGAGACTTTGATGTTACTGTTGCTACTGGTGCAGAACAACAGCTACCAATTCAATGTACAGAAACCGTAGACAAACAAATTCAAAACTATTGGCGTAATCATTTTTACAACCCTATTGTTGATACCATTTTAAGTCATTTAAAATTAAGATTTTCCGAAGAATCGCAAGAATTAGCCCAAGCAACAGAGAGTTTTATAAGTCTTGACTTTACCAATTCATTATATTTTATTAACCATTACAAGGTTTGAAAAATATTTTTGAGTCCCTTTTAAATATTTTATTAAGTACATTTATATAATAAAATAATTCTATATTTAAGGATTTGTTTTCAATAAACATGGAGTGTTTAAAGTCGGAAATGACAGTTGCTAGAAATTGTGCAATTCAACTTAGTAACAAATTTGGCTTAAAAGAGCTAAAACAGGTAATCAGTAAGACTGTTTATCCAAATCTGTTCAAGCTACTTCAAGTTGCCTTAGTTTTGCCGATATCATCTGCTTCTTGTGAAAGAAGCTTTTCTGCAATGAGAAGAATAAAATCTTGGACACGTACCACGATGGGTCAGGAAAGACTATCTGACTTATCGATAATTCATATTGAGAGCGATCTAGTCATTGATAAAGACATCATTTTAAATAAGTTTGCTGAAAATAAGCGCACGTTGCCTTTACATTTTTAATAAATAAATAATAATAATAAAATGTTTAGTTGTGTTTGTTTGATTTTTATTTTATATTTTTATTTATATAATAATATATGGTATAGTACTATTGGGGTGTGTGAGGGGCGAAGCCCCTCACGAGTTTGGTCTGTTTCCTCAAAAATGTTTGGTGCTTAAGCCCCCCTAATGTTTTTGGGTGATTTGCGCCTATGCTTATACCAGTCGTTTATTTTGAAAGAATCCTCATTCCTCAACACTATGTTCTATGGTGTCTTCCTTAAGTTTGACGGATGGGGCTTGAAATGTTGATGGATCGAAACGTTTTATTTTATCTTGTTTGAATAATTCAATAAAATTAGCGTTATCGCGCAAAAGTTGTTTAGGTACTTTTGAATAACTCTGAGCCATATAGAATACATCAACTAAATTATGCCGACCTCTGGAGAAGTAAGTTCTTGCAATCTTTTGGTTTTCAGTAATAATATCGTCGAAAATAAACACAGAGTTTGGTAAAGCTTGCTCAGGTTCAATAACTTGTTCGTTTTCATAGAATGTAAATAATCCAACATCAACAATACTTCAATTAGCATTTTATATTTGGGTTGATCCAATGTTTTTGAATATATGTATACGTTATGGAATCATATTCCGTTTATATTGGTTAATAAGGTAAATATTAAATTAGTTTTCCCACAGCTGGAAGGACCGACGATGAGTGCACGTATCGTATTAGGTAGCAGCGATCCATGTCTATGCTGTTGAGCAGTTGTAGGTGGGTCCACGTTTTCAACTGTTAGTTTTATATCTTGCTTGATAAACTTCATTATAAATAACTGAGCAACGATGATAAATCAATCAATACACAATGTCACTCGCTCGAAGAAGCAACAAGAATAAGGGTGGTGGGCTTATCAACACGCTTATAAATAAATTGCCGTTGGAAGTTCACGTGCCTGGTAAGTCCAGAATAATAAATCCGATATTAACATAATAATAATAATATTTATATTTTTTTTAGGTTATCAATACTGTGGACCTGGTACAAATTTAAAAAAACGATTAGCTCGTTTTGACAAATATGACCTACTAGACTCTGCTTGTAGGGACCACGATATTGCATACGAGTGATAGCAACTCTATCGCAGATCGTAACAAAGCCGATTATATATTAGAACAGCGAGCCTGAGATAGGTTGAAGTCAAAAGATTCAAGTTTAAAAGAAAAAGCTGTGGCTTGGGGTGTGACTACTTCCATGAAAGCGAAACGTAAAGTAGGAGGCTGCTGCGGTTTTAAAGCACCACTTAAAGCCACTAAAGACGTTATAAAGAAAAATACCGGTCAAAAAAACTTGATGAAATTGACTAAAAAATGTGTAGCCGTCACGAGAAAATCATTCAAAACTAAGAAGACAAAAGTTCCTTGAACAATAAATATTCCGAAAAAAGGCGGTGCGCTACCACTCATACCGATTTTTGCCGGGTTGTCAGCTCTGGGAGCCCTGACTGGCAGTGTAGCCAACGTTGTGAAGGTTGCTAATGAATTTAATAGAAACACTCCTTCGCATTTAGGCAAAGGGCTATATCTCACTCCGTATAAAGGCAACTCATACAAAATAGAAACACCTCATAAAAGTGGTAGGGGTGTAAAAGCGAAAAAAACTAATATCTACGTTACCCAGTAGAGCGTTGTACGATTTCGAACTTATAAAAATCGCTAGTTTAATGAAAATACCTAATTTCAGCGGCGTGTTTAACAGAGATATATTATGTACACGTTCTAAACGCTTAGAGTCAGCGATTATCATCCTGGATACGAGGGAAAGTACAGGAACGCATTGGGTAGCGTATAAGAAAATCGGAAAAAGAGTCGAATATTTTACGACAGTTTTGGAAATTTACCTCCACCATTAGAAGTACAAAAATATTTTCACGGATGTGACATACATTTCAATTACAGCAGAGAGCAGAAATATAATACTGCAAACTGTGGACACTTGTGTTTAAAATTTTTATCATGTTCACATTAACGTTAACCGGAAGCTCGAGTGCGTTGTCATGCGAGATCTTTCCACCGTTGGAAGTAGAAAATACTGTTCACTGTTCAGATAGGTCTTTTAAGCTTACAGACAAATAATTCTATACCAAACATAGAACCTGGTTGTAATACTATTGCCTTCCGTAATTTGATCAATGAAAATGTGTGCGTAATTAAACCTACGGAAACATTTGAGTTGGATCAGTTAGAGTCTATTATACAAAAAATGATGCCCGACTATGTCAGTATGTTTGAATTAAAAGCAAACAGTAGAACATTAAAGTGTATAATATCGTGCAGCCATGAAGTTGATTTAGGAGTTGAGAATAGCATAGCGGAATTGTTAGGTTTTAAAAATGTACTATACACTACTGGTGCTACTCATTAATCTGAAAATATTGTCAACATAATGAAAATAAACTGTATAAAAGTAAAGTGTAATTTAATCACCGGCTCATTCTGTGACGGAGTGCCGAGCCAGATCATACACGAGCTCTATCCTACTGTACCTGTTGGATATAAAATCGTTGAGGTACCTAGGCATCCAGTTTTTTATGGTCTCAACACGACTTCGATAACTAAAGTAAATATCGTGCAAAAAGATCAGAACGATTGTCTGACTAATCTGCGTGGTAAACCGATAACAATTCGTTTACAAATAACGCGTGGAACTCAAAATTAATATAAAAAGAGCTACTATCAAAAAACCTATCAGTTTACCGCCTGCCGTTAAGAATTTACAAGCTTAGACTTGGAAATTACCGAGAATATGGAAGAAATGTGTGGAGAGATTCAGGTAGTGTTTTCGAAAATACGTGGATATCCTTCGACTACACAACAAAGTGCAATCGTAGAACGCGAAAATACGCATAATTCTCGTGCGTCGCTGTCTTTGCCGAAGATTGAGCTTCCAAAATTCGACTGTAGTCTTATCAATTGGTGCGCGTTTCGCGATATGTTTACGTCACTAGTGCATGAAAATCGGTTAATAACGGATATAGAGCGCTTTCATTATTTGGTGTCTTGCTTATCAGGTTCGGCCTTGAACATTGTAAAATCAGTTCCACAAACTTCGGATAATTATGCAATCGCCGGTGTGCGCTTCGGATCGTTATGACAACAAGCGACTTCTCGCTACAGCATATTGTGATAAACTATTTTCGTTTGAACGTTTACAGCGGGAATTGGTATCCTCATTATTACCATCTGTTAATACTTTTCGCGAGAATGTTTCCGCGTTAAAGGCACTTGGTGTTGTTGATTTGTCTGGATTCTTGCTATTCTACATCGGCGCCCGTGTCATTGACAATGTCGGCGCTAACGCGGATACGCTGTCAGTGGGCAACAGTAGTTCTAGAAAGGGCAAGGGCGGCCAGACGTCCGTGAAGACTACATTATCGACTACTGCTACTGCCAAGAACAGATGTGCGTTCTGCGATCGTGATCACCCGTTATTTCGATGTTTAGTGTTCAAGAGAAAATCTGTAGCCGAACGGCGGGAGTTTGTCCTAAAGAAGGAGTTATGTTTTGTTTGTCTACCTCCGGATCATGAAAAAAACTCGTGTAAGTCGGCGTACTTATGCAAAACTTGTGAAGGATGACACAGTGTACTGCTCCACTTAGATTCAAAAAATAAGGGTTTAAGAAAGTTATCAACACCTAACGCAGTGACAATTCCAAAACCGATTGAAAGCCCCGCGGATCAGAACTTCACATCTACTAACTTCTCAGGCGCTGTAAAATCGGATGTGAGTGTTGTACTAGCTACGGCGATAGTGAGGATACGAGGCCAATCTGGTGAGCTGGAGCCAGTTCGAGCTTTATTAGATACTGGATCACAAATTTCGGCCATTACCAATCTATGTGCTATCCAACTTGGGTTGCCTCGTCATAAGGGACGAATAGAGGTAGTGGTTAGGCACAGCAGCCTGTACGAACTGTAAAGGGTTCAACCAATTGTAGTTTTATTCCATTGCTGTATGATGCTCCGCAAACATCGGCCACCAATATCGTAATATTACCAAAAATCACTGCGCTTGTGCCGAATCAAAAATAACACATTTCAATTCGTGAGCGATACGGGCATCTCCCACTTGCTGACCCTAACTTTGATGTGCCAGGCTCAGTGGATATGTTGATTGGAGGGGACTTGTATCCATTTATCTTACAATCACGATCGGACATAGTCCATAGTCCCGGTCTGCTTTTAGCCTTGAACACGCAGTTTGGATGGGTAATAGTCGGAGCCATAGAAGGGTCAAGGAAATACTCTACTGCTTCATCGTTGGCAGTTCATGCGGCATCAGATAATCAAGATATAGGAGAGCTCTTACAGCGATTTTGGGAAGTTGAAGAACTTGACCAAGCACGGAAGATGAAGCATGTGAAAAACATTTCCAAGAAACAGTATCACGAGATTGCAATGGAAGATTTCATATTGCGTTGCCTTTCAAATCCATAATTCTGGATTCAATGGGTGAGGAAGGCACAAAGCGCGAAGGTCATTGATTAGGATTAGGATCGTCCCGCTCATTAGCTCTGAATCGCTGGTAAAACCTCGAACGTTGCTTAAGCAAAGACGAAGAGCTATATAATGCGTATCATGACTTTATGGATGAATATATCGCACTAGACCATATGCAGTTGGCCGAACGCGCTGGAAAATATTTCATATCACATCATGCAGTTGTAAAACGGAAGGAGAATGACATAAAAATTCGAGTTGTCTTCGATGCATCCGCTCCCTCTTCGCAGGGGACGTTCTTTGAACGATTGCTTAGCAACAGGATCTAAATTGCAAACTGATATCGGGGACATCTTATTGTGTTGTCGATTTTATAAGTACATGTTCATAGAAGACATAGTTAAGATGTATCGACAAATATTCGTTTGAGAACAAGACCGTGTTTACCAACACATTCTGTGGAGGCGTTCACCACACGAAGAAGTACAAGGATATGAGTTATGCACTGTTACCTATGGTATAAATTCAGCACCGTTCTTAGCCATTCGTTGTCTTCTTCAATTGAAACAAGATAATGGTCCAGAATTTCCATTGGCAAGACAATTTCTGCGGTCATACACCTTATGTGGACGATATTATTGAAGGTGCCAATACAAGGGAAGAAATAGTGAATGTGCAATGTCAAATAATTGGGTTGTTACAAAAAGGCTATTTTGAGCTAAGTAAATGGGCTAGTAATTGCCCCGCAGTATTGAAAGACGTTGCAAAAGAGCATTGCGCCAGTAACCCATACTATGAACCTCATTCTGGACAGGCTGTCAAAATATTGGGTCTTTATTGGGACCCGTTTAGAGATACATTCGGATACAGGTCAAATATTACCGGGATGCAACCCACAGAACGATCGGTACTATCAGTCCTCGCTCGATTTTATGATCCCATTGGGACATTAGGCTCAATGGTTTTCTGGACGAAGTGCCTAATGCAAGAGTTATGGTGCCAAGGACTGAACTGGGACACTCCGATTTCCAAAGAGATCTCCTCCAAGTGGAATGTATTCATAGAAGAACTTACATCGTTGGTGCATTTGAAGTTATTTCGTCATGTCAGCATCGTAAACTGCATAAAGGCTCAGTTAATAGGGTTTGCAGATGCGACACAAAGGGGTTATGCTGCGACGGTCTTTCTACGAGTAACGGACAATCAAGGTTTCATCAACGTGCATTTCATTGCCTGCAAGTCAAGGGTTGCTCCGCTAAAGACGTCCAAGATCGATAGATCCTTGACCATATCCCGTTTAGAACTTTGTGCAGCACTTCTGTTAGCACGTCTCATTTCACACAAGATGTCACTGTTGAAGGAGTTGTTGAAGGAGTTTATGTACAAGGCATCAAAGCATTCTCCGATTCGACGATTGTTTTGGCATGGTTAAAGGCCGAGCCAAAGGATTTTAAAATATTTGTTACAGAGTTAACAAAATAAAGGAAATTCGGCCACAATTTGAGTGGAATCACGTAAAAACCACGGAAAATGCAGCAGACCCGGCATCAAGAGGTTTACTTCCACGCCAGTTAGTTGCTTCGCAGTTGCGTTTAAACGGTCCGGAATTCTTACGGCAGCCTAAGGAACAACGGTCTAGTCAAATTTTAAAGAGGCTTCCTTCCGAGCAACTTCCGGAGTATAAACAACCAGTCAAGTGTGTGTTACATACCCTTATATGTAATGAATCAGAAGAGATCTTCCGTCGTTTCTCGTCACTAACAAGAATGCAGCGAACACTCGCTTATGTATGGTGCTTTATTGACCGTTGCAGACAAAGACCTGTAAGCAGGGGTCCACTTACTCGAATTGAACACAACGCAAGATTTTTATTGGAAAGGCTTACGAAAGCGGTTGGAAAATACCTCGGCATTGATAACCCCCAATTCACTTGCTCAGTTGTCACTATATTTAGACAATGAAGGATTAATTCGTGTCGGCGGTCGACTTCGTTTCTCGCTTCTGACCGAGGAAGCTAAGCATCCAGTACTGCTCCCTAAGACTGCTTATGTCACGCAGTTAATTATCAGCCATTATCACTTGAGCCTTCTACATGCCGGTTCAAAATTAGTTATGGCCCTGATTCAACGAAAATATTAGATTGTATCAGGGCGTGTAGCCATTCGGAAAATTATACATACATGTGTTAGATGTGTGCGCAATAGAGCTGCGTGCCCACAACCAGTCATGGCAGACTTGCCACCAGTACGAGTACAGCCTCATCGACCATTCGCATTCGTTGGCATGGATTACGGTGGACCGTTTAATGTGAAAGAAAGCAGTCGACGAGGTGCCAAGACTAACAAGGCTTATCTTGCTCTATTTGTATGTTTATCAGTGAAGGCAGTCCATCTGGAAGTGGCGAGCGACTTATCCACGGAAGCGTTTCTTGCTGCTTTCGATCGCTTCACTGCTCGTCGGGGGATTCCAGTTGAAATACGTTCTGACTGTGGAACAAATTATGTAGGTGCTGCTCAGCAATTGAAATCTTTGTTCAACGAAGCAAAAACCTGAGACACTCTAATGAGTAGAATCCCATATCAGTGGTATTTTAATTAACCTGCGGCCCCTCATTCTGGAGGGATCTGAGAGGTGGCAATCAAAAGTGTCAAGACTCATTTGAGAAATGTCATCGGTGATCAAATAATGACCATGGAAGAATTTACCACACTAATAATTCGCATCGAAGAAATCTTAAATTCGCGTCTACTCACAAGTGTCTCCAGTGACCCAAACGATTTATGTGCTTTAACTCCTGGGCACTTTCTGATAGGACAACCCCTCATGTCAGTTCCAGAACCTGATTTGACGGACGTTAAAATCAACCGTCTAAACAGATGGCAACTGATCAAACAAGCACAGCAGTCTTTTTGGAAACGATGAACGATGGACCAACAATGTGCCCAATATGTCTGGAGTCTGAAGGATTACTAATAATCACTGACTGCAAACACGCTTTCCACTTAGATTGTGTCATAAAAATAAGAAAAAATATTTGTCCTTGTTGTAGACACGTAATAATGCAACTGGCTAAATAAATATTCAGCAAATACATAAATATTCAAATGTACATCGTAGATACGACATAATGTGTCCTCAATCTCGAATCAAATCTATCTTTTAACTCTTGTAAATATTACTCCAACCATAATACATTTAAACAACATCCACATAATCTATACAAAACAGCAAATCATAAACATAAATGTATATGACTAAGTTATAAAAAATAAAAATACATAAAAAAAAAAGGAAATACTAACATAGTTTAAACACATTAAAACTAACATTGCCATTATATTGTATAGGTATCTTAACATTTAATAAAATAAATAATTGTGTATATATATCTTGAATTATTATTTATCAAATATTCATACAATTACCATACATTTATATTTAGTCAAAATTTTAAAAAATTTAAAAAAAAACTTATATAATTTAATAACATTAAAAAATAACATTGCTATTATCACGTAAATTATGTATCTATATATATATAACTGAAATCAAACAAAAGAAATCGTTGTTACGGTTTGGCTTCGAAACTTCTTATCCAATTGTCATGCAGTTTTTTTTAAATGAAAGAGGATATCACGGAGCAGGTTTTGGGCATAAATAAAGTCCGATAGTGTTAGTCAATAATTAGTTATCTATATATATTAAATCCAAATACCACTGACTCACTGATCGCTGTATCTCAAAAACTGCTCAATGTACGGACTTAAAATTTGGAATAGAGGTTCTTCTCATATTTTCACCGTGCAATAAGAAGGGATTTTCAAAAATATTGTGTTTTAGTGGAGTAATTAACGATTATAATTATTCACTGCCAATAGGTATTGTGCGGCCCGCGGGTTTCCAGCTACCGGCAACCTATCCTTTTTGTTCGTCGTCGTCGTCGTTGTGTAGATAAGAATAATGATTCCGAGGATAAAATTTAGAAGTTAATCGATAAAAATAATCTCATGCATCGCACGTACACCAATATTTCTATTTTATTATCTAATATATAAATGTGAAAATGAAAACCTTTGAGTGATATGTTCTCGGAAACTACTGAACCGATCGTTATGATTTTTTTTTTTTTAATGAAGAGCTCATTGCGAAGAAGGTTTATGGCATTCGATCGATTCTCTAACTTTAAAAACAAAGGCCTATTATGTAGACTTAGTTGGGTTTGAGATTCGCGGTACGGCAACGGACGGCGGCTAGACGTGGCCACCCAAACTTCCCCTTCCATATCACCGTTGCGCGACGTGATAGTTCATATCGTTATTCATTGCTAATGGAAAACTTAGATCATATACTATGGATGAACCCGCCGCGTATTAAAGGTGGTCCTGAGGCACTTGATAGAACGCTGAGGGATTTTAAAAATAATGATCGCCCAATGGGCGGAGTTGTTATTCTTTTTGCTGGTGACTTTAGACAAATATTGCCAGTTGTACCTAAAGGCACTAAAAGCGGTGAAATCAACGCCTGTCTTAAGTCATCATATCTTTGGTCTTACATAACATCATTGAGATTAACAACCAATATGCGTGTACCTAAACCTTGGTGGTGATAACTGATAATAATGCCGAGCTCTTCTCACAACATCTTTTGAAAATAGGTGACGGAACTTTTCAGAATGATGAGGATAGCATGATACACATAAATTCTACATTTGCGATTTCGGTTCTTGATCAAAATAACTTAATCAACGAAGTTTATCCTGAAATTTCTCATCTTTCCAATAAATCAAATGAATGGCTCCGTGAACATGCAATTTTGGCCCCTAAAAACGACACCGTCAACATCATAAACGAAAAAGTTCTTTCCATGTTCGAAGCTGATAAAAAAAAACTATATTTCCATAGATACACTTACTAATCAAGATGAAGCCATAGATATCCCGGCTGAATTTCTTAACTCATTAAATCCATCAGGTCTCCCCCCACAGAAACTTGATTTAAAAATCGGTGCGCCTATTATTCTCATGCGAAATTTAAATGCTCCCTAATTGTGCAATGGAACTAGTTTAAAAATATTATCTTTGAAAAAAAACCTTATTGAAGCTGAAATTCTTACCGGCTCAGCGAGTGGTCAAATTTTATATATCCCAAGAATACCAATGATAACAAACGAGTATCCCTTCGAATTTAAATGTGTCCAATTTCCCGTTAAACTTTGTTTTGCTATGTCAATTAATAAGGCACAAGGACAGAAATTGAAAGTTGTAGGAATTGACATCAGCGATGTTGCCTGCTCCCGTGTAAGCTCAGAAAAAAACGTATACATATATGCCCCTGGTGAAAAAACTAATAATATAGTTCTTAAAAAAATATTGGTTAATCGGTAGTTCTGTGGCATTTTTCCAAAATAATAAAAATTACTTTTCAAAAAAAGGTAGTTTTATTTTTTAAGTTTAGTATCCTAACCTCATGTCTTATCGATAATTATGAATTTAAGACGGTAAATGGTAATACATGGCGTTATCTTATTTGTCACGAATTTGTTTCCGGGCAACGCCGGGTAATTCAGCTGTCAAATATTCATAAAATTACTTTACACTTATATTAAGTCACAATAATATAAAAAAAATCTAAAAAACAAAAACACTAAGATAATTTAATAACATCAAAAACTAGCATAGTCATTATAACGTATATCTTAACATTTAATAAAATAAGTAAAATATACATATCTAAAATTATTACTTATCAAATATAAATACAATTACTATAAACTTATATTTAGTCAATACTCAATATGATTTATAAAAAAAAACAACAAAAATCAAATTATACTTGTCTACAATTATTATTCAAATATTCATACAGTTATTACACACTTACATTTTGTCAAAATAATATATGTATATAAAAAAGAACAAAAATCTAAAACACAAAATAAACCAAAAAAATTAATAACAAAAAAACTATAACATTTTTATTATAACATATATCTTAGAATTTAATCAAATAAGTAAAATTCATACTATTACAATACACTTACATTTTAATCAAAATAATTCGAAAATCAAAAAACACCAACATAATCTAAGAATTAAAAATTCTCATAATACTATAACCTATTAATAAGTAAATAACGTATTATTTAACCATACTAATCAACCAAATCATTTAACTATATCATTACTATTTAATTAAAAATAAAAACACAATAACTTAATTTAAGGACAAAAAATAATATCATTACGAAATACCTTAACACTTAATAAAACAATTAAATCTTATTATTACACTTATATATTTAATCAAAATAAATTTTTAAAAAAAACCAAACAATAACAGTAACATCTCACCTTTTATGAAATAAACACACTTAATTAAATAAGAACATTTAATAAGAATTACTTCAATCATTCCAATCACTAGCATTAAATACAAACTATATAAATATATACCTAACGAGAGTTTAATTTAATAAGATACCGAATTCAAAATAATTATTAATTATAAAATAATCATTTAAACAAAAAAATAGGACATTAATGAAATTGAACCCCTACAAGGGATATTATATAACGCATATTCAATTATATTTTAAGTTATTTAAACTACATAATAATTATAATCAATTACAAGAATACATTGCACTCTTAATTATTATCCGTTACAATTTCAATCCTCTTGAAA
Source organism: Myzus persicae (assembly GCF_001856785.1). Lineage (NCBI taxonomy): Eukaryota > Metazoa > Arthropoda > Insecta > Hemiptera > Aphididae > Myzus > Myzus persicae. The sequence continues at coordinate 365,073 of NW_019102121.1, read as the reverse complement.
ATGCACCCCCACAATAATATAGTAAACTTATACATTGCACCCTTAGGTTAATAATATTACTAATCACAGCAAAATGCACACAAATAAGATGAAAATCCACCACACGACATCAACATGTCATAATTATGACACAATATTAGCTACAAACAAACTCCGATACCCGACACCTAATAAACATTCAAACGATACACCACTCAACACATACTTGACATTCACTCAATATAAGTTATATGATATGACTCATATCAATACATGTTTAAAAGAACGAATATAATCGACCAAAATTCGAACTCCTCCCTCGAAAATCACTATTTCCGAAATTCAAAAAAATGAACAAACATCAGTCTTGCCCTCGACTTTTAATCGAACACTCGTGTCAAAAATCTAAATATTCAAAAATGAGTAACACATTTTATACTCAATGGTATGACGGTACAACAGTCGACACATATTTCAAAATCATAACAGAAAAATCAATACAAAATTCATACGCATTCAACGTCGATTTCACAAAAAAAATATTGCAAGGAGGACATCGGAGACAACTCTCCCGATTTTATGGTAAACTCTCCCGATTTTTCAAAATAGTAAACTCTCCCGATGGTAAACTCTCCTGGGTTAATATTATGTTTACCTGAAGTAAATGTGTAAACTCTCCCGGGTCAAAATTATGTTTACCTGAAGTAAATGTGTAAACTCTCCCGGGTCAACTTTATAGTTACCTGTAGGAAGTATGTAAGCTCTCCCGAGTTGTTTTAAATGTTATTGCTACACTACGAGTTGGCTACACTGCAGAGATTGTGATTGACTATTTTTAATAGAAACTTAAATGTATATTGGATTTTTTGAAATTTTATTTTTTATTGTATTTTGACTATAATATCATGTTCATAGCAGCTAAAGACATTAATTTATATTGTTATTATTATTATTATTATTATTATTATATATGATTGACTATTTTTAAACGCAACTTAAATGTATATTAAATTTATTTTATGATTTTTACTAGACTCGGGAGAGTTTACATGTTCTCTTCAGGTAGTACTAAACTAGACCCGGGAGAGTTTACACGTTTTCGTCAGGTAGTACTGGAGTAGACCCGGGAGAGTTTACACGTTTTCGTCAGGTAGTACTGGAGTAGATCCGGGAGAGTTTACCATCGGGAGAGTTTACAATCGCCCAAACTTCCAATGTTTGACAAGGACATTTTGTTCTTCCCGATCAATGTTTCTAAACATTGGATTTTGATAAAGGGAAACTCAACGGAAAAATAGTCGAGTGCTACGACAGTCGACACAACAGCCACAACAGAAATATAGAAATAATTGTAAAATTTCTAAAAGACTGGGAAATTCACAATGGCATATCACCATCAAAATGGAGGACCACCTACAGAAAAACGCCGCTCTTAACAAACAACTACGATTGTGGACCTTGGATCCTAAAAATAGGTAAATGCTTAGCCTCAAACAAACCATTCGATTTCAAACAATGTCACATGGCATTCTACGAACCAACCAACACGCGGAACTCGCCCTAAAAGATTTTATAATAATCCAATATCCATTATTTAATAACACCGCATCCATACCAACTAGGTACAATAATCGTATTTCCAATCGCTTCAACTTTAACAACAACAACAGCCACTTGAAACACAATCACAGAAACCACCACAATAGCAACATCACCCACCAGTTCAACAACAACAATACTGACACACAAACACCATCATCATCAAATCAAAATAAAAACGAGCTAAGCGAAAGGCAACGTAGAAATTTACTCAAGAAAAAATTCAAGCAAAGCCTCTACGTCATGAATAATACAGCAATGATAAGAAACATTCCTTCAAATAATCACTATAACAACACTCCATAAAAAATCCCAAAATATCACCATCATCAAAACTCCAGTTTTCTCTTCTTTCTATATTCAAACATAAATACCTAACTTTAATCTCATCCTCAAAATTTTATTTATTTACTCTGTAAAAATAATAACTACTAATTTACAATAAGAACATATTCAACACTAACCAAATTATACTTTATAACACATTGTATTAATATCAACTATTTAAGTAAGAAACATTAATCCATTTAAATATAGCCTCATTTTTAATCACACCCAATAAATTCACCATATCTTAATATATACAAATAGTTTTACTTCACCTAAACAAACTGTACCTCAAACATAACCCTCGTTCTAATAATAACACATTGTATAACAAATTTAAATAAATTATAAAAGTTAATTTCTCCATCATATATTTCTTTCTCTTCGTCATATACCTAGTCAAAAAAAAAATGTAAAAATTTCAATGAAATCAGATTTAACATTGTATAATTATCTCCAAAAGTACATGGCATAACATTTTATTTAGATATTAAAACCATAAACTCACTAATATTGTACAATTAGTTAAGACACATATAATATTATATTCATTTAAACATTTCTCACATATAACAATTTCACATTATACATTTATACAACATATAATATCACTACTAAACGATGTAAAAACTTAACGCATTTTCATATTATACCTATAACTATCCATAACATTACTACAATTACAATTGTCAATAACTATTTCAAAACATAAACTGTTTAACATGTGGACATAATGCAAAATCGAATTTGTGTGCAGATTTTTAATATCAAATATTCAATTATTCTTATTCAATAAAAATGAATATATCTGGTCGTACTGGTCCCTACCACGTACGGAGTACCGCAATATACATGTACATACGCACGAGATATACTCCCTACACCCACAGCCCACAGGCCACAGGACACACGGAACACATTAACACCTCTCTTCATCCCCAACCATGTAAGATCAAATGTTGCACTGTTCGATACGAATATTATACTGGCGGTGTTTACGTTACACCGTACAATATAAAATCATAGACGTATCGTCATTCGTCGTACATTAATGTTTCGTTCAATCGATGCACACCAATTAGGAAAAGATTACACCAGATCACAAATTATATAAGGATGACACGAGATCGGCCAAACAACAGTTTTTTTCACAAGAGGAGCCGATGCACAACGTCCACGCCAGTCTAAGTCGCGATACACTGTTTTGCTGTTCAAAGGGGTATGTATCATTGTGCGTATAGCTGTATAGGCATATTTGTATATTGAGATATCTCGGCATTCGGTATACCAATTTGATTAATTATTTCATATTACTAACTCAAATCATTTTGTTATTCTTTACATCTACCTCATCTTCCTATCATATTCATTAATATTATATAATCCTGTGAGTATCATCGCAACATAATATAACAATATTATAATTTATGCATATTTATCATTAGACTATCATTAGTATTAGACCTGAGTATATTTTTAATTATCATTTATTTAGAATACATGAATAATTTAAGACAGCTCAATAACTTATATTACATTCAGTTGATATTCGAGTTTTTCTACGACCATTAAGAATGTAGAGATTTTTAATAGCTATAGTATTAAGATCATAGTATAATTATAAACATTATTAGATGATGCAAGACCATTTGCTGAAGATCAAGGATTAAAACAGACATGTTCTCCAAATAAACGAAAGATAATAAAAAAGATGACGGATGGAGAAAAAAAGGAAATGAGACAATATTCCTGAGTCCAAATAATATGTATAAAATTTGTTTATAAATTTGTTTGTTTATTAATTAATAAAGTATATAACACAGTTTGGGATTAAATTATATTCTCAATATTATCCAGGTTTGTAGGGGCTAGAAAAATTTTAGCTGATCTACCTATCATTTTTTCACATCAACGACTAATATCAATCAATGAAGGATGTTCTATACCTGAAGATTGTTTTATTTACCTTAAGACTTGGATTCCAAATATACAAATTGATGAATTAAAAATGTAATACATTACATTTACTAAATGCTTTATGGAACTCAAAAATAGTATAAACATTAAAAAGTTACATAACACATCGGAACCAGATAATGAAAATTATGACGATGAACTCCATGATTGTGGCAGTGATACTGAAACTGAATGTAACACGGATACACCAAAAATTACTTTAGATATTATTAAATTATTAAATTCGTATAATTTAATATTTGCCTTCCCAAATTTATACATATCATATAAATATGCATGCACAATACCAGCTTCGTGTAAACGGTATTTTACTAAATTAAATTTGATTAAGACTTGATTGAGATCTACAATCGAACAAAATTTACCGGAACCATTAATGTTACTATCATCTGAAAGAAATAAGCTATTAACAATCATGCAAACTCTTCAAAAATATTAAAAGTGGCATAAACATATTTTGGCAGGAATAACAGCATATTATTAAATATTTTACATATTTTGACTTTTCATTACATAAAAATCCTCGAACTATTCATTATAAATGAAAATCGGTCTTCCGACCACAACCTCGGTACGGTTTATCCGGGCCGTCGAGCAGATGGTGGAGTGTTGTTTTCGACTCTCGAGCGTGTGAAAGTTGGACGTCAACGCGATGTTCGTTCGGAAACACCACAGACGCGTGTAGGTCCAACGCGACGGACGGATGGACGAAATCGTTCGCGTGAGCGTTCTTGTGGGAATACTCGGTGACGGCTTGCGTGAGTGCCGGCGTGCGTGCGCTCTGTCAGCGGCGAACTACCCGGCAAACGGACTTTTGATGACGACTACGGCGATGACGACGACAAGGACGAGGACGACCACCAAAAGCACCCATCAACCACGGCGGCGGTGCGGCACGCGACGTACCTACCGCCAAAATGTGGATATGCGACGTGCCGCTGCGGCGGTGGCCAACGGAATAATTTATGTACATATTATAAAAATGCGTATGTATATACGCCATGTACTTATATATTTTTGAAATAACTACCGTGCTGAGGATACGATATTATTAAACGAGGACGACACGCGTCGACCGACGACAGTGACCGCACGCGCCGCCGCTACAGAGTAATGAAAAATTAATTGAGGCGGAAGTTATAAGGTCTACACGACTGCGTTATCTACACGACTGCGCCTACACCCTTATTATGCACATTATTGTGTCGCTACAGTGCGCACGCACAGCTATAATATACATGTATATGTATCATATTATTTATTTATATATATATATCTGCCGTGGTCAACCGCAAGTGACAATGATGTATTTATGATGCACATGACAATATAATATGACAATAATATACAATTGTACATAATATTATATTTTATTATAATATTATCGTGTTTACCTCCAGTGAAATATTTATTTCCCAATATACGAATATATAGGTGTATTGTGTATAATTGTGGTATATACAATAAAGTATGTTACACGAAAAAGCCACAAAAGTTCACTTATTTATTAGGCACCTGCCTGCATTACCTATATCCGTCCGCAGCTTTTTATTCTGACATTTTCAAATTCAGTCTGATGCTCATTGGGCATTTACTCATTTAATAGCAACTAAGCAACCTATTTGATTTTAAATACCTCCGTTGTTAGTTTCGTAATTGGGAAATGCTAATTCTATAGGTAATGACGTAATGTGGTACCTATACATTTTCAAAAATAATAACACACACAATAAAACAATAAACATCTCTTATTGTTTTTGGAGCTGGTCATTTTTTGAATGGACTCTAATTTTTGCATCTGCTTTAATAACATCTTGATTTACAATTTTCCCCTAAGTTGTGCGTTAAAAATATCCAAATTTCCATTTTCATTGTCAAATTTTAAATCTTACTGTTTATATATACATATTAACATGGTGTCTAATACAACTCAAAGTTCTAGCATAGCGTATTATTTCGTCAACATAATAATCGTACTTAAATATGACAAACTAGAATAGTTTTCAGGTATGTAGGTATTAGCCATTAGGTACCTATTCAGTTTTTTTTACCATGAAAAGTAATTTTTATTTTATAACCAAGAATTTTATATTTGATGGCTATTAAGAATTGATTATTTTATTTAGAAATGTTTTTACTTTTTTGATTTTTAATCAAGTCAGTATGGTTATTTAAATAAAAATAACTTTTCTCCTGAACTATGATAGCTAGAAAGTTGGTTGAAAGCTTATTAAAAAATGATTATCAAGCAAATACAAAAAGTGAAACTGAATATTTTTAAAAAAAAAATTATTTAATTTCTCACAGTTAAAGAAAGAGTTATTTTCCGCTTAATTTTCATGTAAAGGAGTAGATTTCCGAAACTGTTTGTTTGTTGGGGCCTTGAGGGTTTTATTAGATTCAAATTTTACAGCAGATATGGCATACCTAATAATACAAAAAATTAATGTATTTATTTATACATCAATAAATTTACTGGAAAAACTTGATAGTTATTATTTAATATAATTAAATAATATAATTAAAATAAAATGGACTTTTTGAATATACGATAACGATGTGTGTTGAACATCCGCGGCTGTGCCCACCTCGTATAAACTAACACGGTGGTTTTTGATATTTGATGTTATTTACCAAATTAGAACAAAAACTCAAAAACCATAAATAATGCGTCACTAAACATTTTAAATTTTTAAACTTATATCATGTCATTATCGTTTAATACCACGATCAAACCTAGTAACCTCGTAACCTACTTTAAAAGTTTAATTTATCTATTTCCATACTTACATTTTAATACATTGTTTATGATTTAAACACCGGGTACAAACTTAAATTGGTATATTCATCTTAGTCTTTATGATAAAAAAACACATAATATGTTATTTTCTTTACTACCTGTCAATTTTATTCAATACCTATAGGTATCTTTGATATACAATTCTATCCAATCATAATAATGCAATATATATTTATAACAATTTAAATAAAGTGTAATGTAAATAACTAGACAATATCTAATATATTAAATACCAATATAAGTAATGCTTAAAACAGTAATTAAACTTACACAGTATAGCACATTAATTGTAATATGATATAGTAGACTATAATCGTATGATAATTGCGAGCATCAAAACACAGTCCACACCATAGGTATACATATTTTTCAACTAAACGTTGTAAGTGATACACATCTACATTAATATAATAACATTGAGTATAGTAGAATAGAAATCACCGAATGAACCACAAATAGCTTTTATTAACATGTTATAAAACACCAAGGTCCATTCTCTTTCTTTTATTTACATTTTAAAACTAACACCTAACTAAACTAACAATTTTTACCGCTCTTTCTTTTCTGTCGGCTTTTTTTGGACAATTTTATTATCTAACTATGAATTCTACTTTTATAATGCGGATTACAATGTAATTATAATTTGTCTGCATTAGTAGCAAACAAAGCAATATTAATTAGTAAGCAAGTTAGATGTATTATAATTGTTTACTTTATTATGTTTACGTATATAAATAGGTACATTTTGTTTATATTTTAAAATAAACAAAAAATAATGTAAAAATAAAATTTGCAAGTTCATTGATTTTCAGTTTAAAAACATATTTGACAAACGGAAATCTTATCTGTGTGTATTTATATATAGTTATTAGTTGCCATTGATTTCAGAAATAAAATAGATATTATGATTAGATGTAATTTTCAATGTCTAATATATAAAAATTATGTCTCAAAAGGGAAAATGTTTGTTACCAAACACCGAAACGGCTGGGCAGTTTTTCATGAAATTAAATATTTTTTGCTCTTCTAAGTACATTTTTAGTCATTTTTTGAGTTCATATTTTAGAGTTTTTAGGTTATTTTTGCATATTTTTTTTATTTATTTTTTTTTAAGTCATTAAAAGCTTAGCTCTAATGATAATTTGTGACTTAGTTCGTCAGAAATGGTTTACATCCTTCATTTGACCCCTCAAAAACGATCCACTTTCAACAGCCTCAAAGAAATTATTGATTCTATAACTCTTTGAACGAATTTCTCACCATAATTTCAATAATATATACCATTTAAAATCCAAAGAGTTTTTCTGTAGCCAGAGTCACGTGACACTTTCACTCGGTTCTTGATGTATTTGACGCATCGACTGGAAAACCACATCAGTAGATGGGAACTTCCTTCAATGAAAAACTCCCAGGAGTTGGAGCATCCATTATTATATGAACGATTTCCTTCTTTTTTTTCTGATTTGGTTGTCGTAAATCATAATCTTTCAAAAATGACCGTTTAAGCTTTTTACCCTGCTTGTTATTTTGAGTGTATCGGAAAGCATGAAATTAATTTTGAATTATATTTGATTGATGTACAGCAAATTATTATTGTTAATATATATTAAATATATTTAAATATATAAATACATTTAAATTTTGCAAAACTTTTTTCATTAATCAATAATGGTGTTCATTTCGTTGTCATTATGTATTTAAATGTCCGAAATAGTTTTTTGGCCAAAAAATTATGATAATTCTTAACTATATTTTTTTTTATATGTATGAGACATTTTTATATGATATTTATCATTAGAAGAAATTGTATAATAAATATTGATGACCATTGTAATTTATAACTATAGTTAACCAAGTCACTGATGTACCATCTCTACAGTATACTATAACTATATTACCTACTATATTTTATGTCTATTATATGTATAAGATAATGTACATTATCATTATTTTATAATTTAAAAGTTTTTCAAATTAAATAACGTTTATTAATGTATACGAGAAAGAATTGAAAAGTAGTTTATTTATTTTTAAGGGTGTAATAACAAGATAGGTATAAAGTAGGTGTATATTTTTTAAGTTCTTACTAAAATACCTATTGTTTGTTTTATTCTTTTATGAATATTAAATGTTTTGAATTACAAAATCAGTACATACAAGTAATTATATTATTCTCTTACCCATTTAATTTGAATATTTTATATTTAAAATATCTTTTAATCTTCTAGCTATTACATTTTTTTTATTCATCAGCTTCTTTCCATACCTGTATTATATTATATATTAATATTTTTGCAGAATAGAAATACGGTCATTTTAAGTTGACGTTTTTTTTGTCTGGCTTTTAGGTCTAGATTGATTATAATTAGTTTCCTCGTTGGAACAATATATTATACTTCACCAAATGAGCACAACAATTCCCAATGGATATAAATATTGCCTATATTCAACCCCTTAAAAACAACCAGCTCTCGACAGCCTTAATAAAATTATTGATTTTATAACTTTTTGACTTTAAAACTGTAAACGAGTTTTATTTTACAAGGTTGTTCATACAAATGTAACCATTTTAAGGGCTTATAAATGTCTTGTCATACGATTGAACTCATTTTGAACTTCTAGCATAGAACAAAATTCTGAAAGTCAAGAGTCATGAAGAGCAATGAATTGCCTATACCGAACCCCTTAAAAATTGTCTGTTTTAAACCTTCTTAAAGCATTGTAGTCTCTAAATCAACACCAACAATAAATAATTTGTATATTTTAAGAATAGATTTTTTATTATTTGTTAATATTTTAACTATCACAATTATTTGCTACAGCATGTCTGGATATTGTCTTAATAGCAAGCCTATATTATAATATATTCAAAATTTTATAAATATACGTACCGTAATACCTATCTAGTTTAATTAATATTGAACAAATTGCAAAAAATTACATCAATGATAAAAGTATTTGATACAATAACAATTATCAGTGTAGTAATATGAGTCTAAATATATATTCATCATCTCTGTGAAAAAAATAGTGTAAGTATCGTAAAAACAGATAATAAATATAGTCAAAAACACGGTCTGGTAAATCATAAGCGCTATAACAACATGACAGTGATAACTGATAAGTTTAATATTTTCTACATTACACAATATACATGGATACAATACCAGTATACCACAAATCATTTTTTTTTTCAAATACAATGCAGTATTTTCTATATTGTGTTGCAGCCTGCAGGTATTATATTATAAAGGTTAACTACCTATAAAGTCTTTTAAAAATACTTATAACTGTATTAGACAATACTAAAGTACAGCTTTTAATACAAAAGGTAGAATAGTATTAGGCATTACATATATCGTGATTATCACCTCAGTTATACCACATGAAAAAGATATAAATTAAATCAATTTCAATTATATAAAAATAACACATACACGTTCACCTACCTATATTAATAATTATAAATTATAATTTATAATGAATCAAAATATCATGTCATGTTCAACTACATTAAAAATGTTGGACATATTACATATTATGTTTACCTATAGGTAAACTATTTATTAAACTTGCTAAATATTTAAATAATTTGATTGTATTTAATGGGGACTTGTAGATATATTTCAAATACTTAAATTATTTTTAGCAAATATGCCTGTAGGTGAAAAAATATTAAAAATTATATTATTTGTATAAAATATTTATACCATACAATACATATATGCTTTTACTATTTCCTTGTAAATAAGCAATTCAGTATGATTGAGGAGTATAATTATTACCAACTAATATACATAGGTGATAGGTTATAGATAAAGGTAATAGCTAACATAGATACTATAATATGACATATCACATGTCTATAAGCTATATTTAGATAGTTATAAAGGAATTATATTATTTATTATTATAAACTATGTACATACCCTATACAGCTATTATAGCTATTGCTAATTCCTCACGACGTTATCTCGCTGTGACAAATTAAACATAATGCCATGCCAGCGGATAAACCTATCTGTCTTAAACTCTGTTAAATGTAAACTACACATAAATTGTGTATATACTATAGGTATTAGGTATATAGGTATAAGTAGATATAATATGTGAACCCCGTTGTACAAGTTGATTTTTTAAGCATACTCGCCTCATTTTTATGCTTAAATTATGCATACATTCAAATTCTAATTTTTGGAATTTTTAAGTGTAGTTAAATACGATATTTTTGTGTACTTAGATTTTTCACAACATTTAAGGATTATCCTGTGGCGATATCAACTTTTGTTTTTCAAATGACAACCTATATGTTTAAAGCAAAATGTAATTCAGATAATTTTTCTGAAAATGTTGACGTCTTTTGTAATCGAAATTTGAACGAAAACTTCCTTAGTTGTTATTCCTTACATACCAAAGAATAAGGATAATAGATAGACTATTTACTAAAATGCTTTTTAAAATTTATATGAGCTCGATAATAATAATTCGGTTTGAAGCATAAGATATTTGTCAATAATTACTACCTAACCGAATTATAATTATCGACTTCGTATCCATTCACCAAGTATTTGGTATTTAATATACGTATTACTATCCATAGGCCTTAGTATGTAAAGAAGAATTATGATTGAAAAACAAGAGTTGGTATCGCCACAGGATAATTCTTAAATGTTGTGAAAAATCTAAGTACACAAAAATATCGTATTTAACTACACTTAAAAATTCCAAAAATCAGAATTTGAATAATATATGCATAATTTAAGCATAAAAATGGGGTGAGTATGCTTAAAAAATCACCCTGTATAGAAATTATTTGTACCTATTGTCAATTTGAAAATGAAAAATAAATATTTAACCGACATCAGGTCTCATAATATTTATTATTGTATTATTCTGCTTACGCACATTGATATGGCTACAATATAATATGTGCGCAATTATTAATTTGGTGGGACAATGATATATTATATTGTTTTATGCTGATAAACGTTGAGAAAATATGACAATAAACTGTAGTAGTTTTTTCTTAGTAATGGGTAATCGACGCACTCAGTCATGAAATGAACAGCTGGCAACTACGTATTTAAGTGATAAAAAAGTGCAATCGTTTGCGTCACAACTATATAGTCTATAGTCACCTTTATATAATATGCTGCTCTATAACATATTATTATATTAGTATGAAATAGAAATACCACTTTTATGCACATAAATAGACACGTATAGTGTAAATAAGTATGGGTACCCAACAATCAAGTTATACTTCCGTTTTTTTTTCTATTGGTAATTTTTCCGACTACCGTCTTATTCACTCCGGTCTACTATAACGTGATATTGACTCTGAAGTTAGTAACAATAATATAAATTCAGCAATATCTACCTACAGTGGAGTATACAAGGTGATGAGGGTAATGACACCCCTCTCCAGCCGTATCAATATTACATTATTATTAGGTACATATATATATTAAAATATACATAATTATATTCTTGTTTAATTCAAAAATTGAAAATAATATGTCCTACTCAAAGGACTAAAAGACACAATCTAATAGATGTATTTTATGATTTTCAACCAGTAATTATATATCTTGTTTTGAAGAAATGATACTAAATTAAAATACTGAAGCATCGTCAAAAGCAGCTCAGTTACTTTCAGCTACCAAAATATCGGAATTCAACGTAAGTTTTATTATCATTTATAAAATATTTCAATAATATACAAAAAATCTTTGCACATGTTTACAAAAAAAAAATATATTTATTTCAAGCTTTAAATCGCGTAAATATAATAATTTCTAAACTCCAAAGTATAGGTAGTTATTGTGAAGTAGAATTTCATAAGTATTTTGAAGAACTAACAGAAAGGTCAAAGAAAATGTTGAAGTATATACATATGAATATATGACAATATATACATATTAATTAATTAAAATAAAAGTTATAGCTTATAAGTATTACATATACTATTTAATTTTTATAATTAACAACCCCCTTAAAAAAATCCTTGCTATGCCACTGGCTACCTATATTTAGGTACTATAATATCATTATATTATAATAAAATCGTTTTTGCTCAAAATTGTATTTCGTACTTATTGAATTCGAGTTTAACACATATATGTCAGTGACCTACTCTATTTCTAGGTACACTCGAGTACTCAACTTCTACTGTAAAACAGTGAGGTATACAATGTTACCTAATTCATGTATATAATTTTTCAATTGTTTGAAATAAGTTGATATTGATATTTTACTTTTCTCAAGTGCAGACTCAATTAGTACCTATATTTTCGTTTATATTGGGACTCAATTAATTTACACCATTCAGTAATAGATATAGGTACATACCTATAAGAAACGAATCAAATCCAGGATTTTTAGGACAATTATCTTATTCTATTAAGCTTGAGGACTTATAGCACTAAAACACATATTTGTTTTATTATATATATCGCTTTCATATCAATGCCGCATCTGATAAATATTCCTTAAAAAAAACAATTGTGAGTCAATAGAGATTATCATTATTGACGAGGAGTGCAATAAACTTATTGATACTATAATTATATATGCGGCGTTGAATAGTAACAGCATATTTACACAATATATTGGTAAGTCGTGTAGGTATTTTAATTGTTACAGATTACATTTGTATATTATAATAATAGTATAATACGACTTTTTATTTTTACAGACTAATTAAATAAAAATCGTCAAAAATCTTTAAATGTATACAAAGCTAATATAGACAAAATAATATATTTTGGATTTAATTTTTTTTACATTTAAAATAAGATTTTATTCAATCCTATTAATTGAACGATCCAAAAAAAAAAGCAAATACTACATACGTATTATTCTATATAATAATCAATGCTATTTTGTATTCAGTATAACCACTAACCAAGGATTAACTAGGTAATAGACAGGTAAGTATAATGTATATTATAATATGCACCGTAATTTTGTAGTTAAACCCGAAGTTAGACTATTGACGATTGACGCGCTCTACAGTTATAGGTCATCAGGTCGTAAGTATCATAATATCCAATCACTAAATAACCTATATGTAAAATAACAATCAAATCGGATTAAACCTTTAACCTTTATTAGACAATAAACTGTCATCACTATACTATTTTCAGTAGAAATAGGTATATTTTGTAACCACTTTAGTTCGGCTGTAAACTATATTATACTTGATGATATAATATATATAATGTAACTCGAATATTCCATCTATTTATATATTATTGGTACTAAAAGAAAATTTTAGCAATAACAATGATATCTAATTATAATTTGTTTCACTAGTTATTATTATTATATAATCAATACATTATACATCTATATTATAAGTCTAAGATGCTATACACAATAGAATTGATAATTGACCAGTACATGTATAATAATACATATGCTTGCTGCAATTATTGATATTTTATTGAAATTAAATTATAAAAAAAAAATTATAACATATATAGTAATACGCGAATGTCTACGAATAGGTGTACCTATAAAACATTATCTTTTATAGTTACCCCAAGGCAAACATTATGTATATCGTCAAAGCATACTACACTTTAGATATAACTAATTGGTAATTTCAGTTCATGGAATATCTTTTTTATGATATTCATCATCAAATTATTTGCTATAAGATTCACCGGTTCTCAATTTTGAGTCTATTCCAATAAAAGATATTTGATTTTGTAAATATTTAGCTTTTTTAATACCTTTTAATTGGTATTTACCAATGGTACCTTTACTAAATTCAATGATATTCTACATGCACACAAATGGATTAAAAATGTATTCAATTTATTCAATATTTCTGATAATGAAAATTTATTAAAGAGAATTAGTGCATTTGACCTACAAAATTATACATTTTTGAATGCAAAACAAGCTCAAACATTTTTACCTAGCTACCTACTAGCAATTAAGCTCTTACAAATATGATACTGATGCTCTAAACTAAAAATTAAAAATCGTTAAAAAATCAATAAATGATCTTAAATTAAATATAATTTTATAAAAAATATTTTTTATAGTATTTTTCTATTTGTATTTTTAATGCAAAATGAAATGGCTTTTTCTGAATTATATATTTATATATGACGCTTTAATCATACATTATATTATTATCATACCTAAAGGTATTTCAATTACCTACTATACCAGTTTCGTTTGCAGTATGTGAAAGAACTTTCTCTTGTTGGAAAATAATTAAGAAGTATCTAAGAAATGTCACGGTAAATCCTTACGATTTAAATATCTACTATTTATTTGAAAAGTCAGAAGCTAAGCTTTTAGATATAAATAATATATAGATAGTACCTATTTAGATAACTTTGCTGATTATCATAATATAACCGTAAACTACTATTATAAAAATAAATATCATCATTATAATAACATATTGTAGAATCATTTATAAATGAAAATATAATATATTATTGTTTATTGTTTGTAATTGTTTATTAATTGTGTATACCTATGTGGCCACGTATAGTGACATTATAGTATACACCTACCTATATTAATAAAATACACCACAGTTCAAGTTAGACTTTATATAAGGTATAAAATTAGTGTTTTTTTTATTTGGTATGTTAAATTGTATAATGCATATTGTAATTAGGAAATTGTTTGCTATTTTTAAAAAAAAGTATTGGTCACAGCCTTAATTAGTATAGGTATAGGTTCAGATTCTAGGTATTGAGGTTTTAAAATTGGCTGGGTATTTCCCTTCTTTTGATTTTATATTTTTTTGTTAACTGTAATTATAGGTAACCATATTATAAGTAGAGCGTACGTTTATATATGTTTCTTTTTTGTTGGTCAGCCAATCTAATATGTAACTTTTGCCATAACAATGTATAAATTGCTAAAAAACTTGTTAAAACATAACATCGTATGAATATCCTTGCAACGTCATAAAAACATGTTTCCAAGATCCAAGACGATGTTTATAGGATCTTGATATGTTAACATAGAATAGCGTTACAATATGATAACAGGTACACGATGTTTAGCAAACGTTTATGAGCGCTGTAAGCGTTGCAACTAAAATCGTACAACGCAACGACGTTTTGAAACATTAAATGCACGGTGGTAGATACTATACATGACTAAATATACAGATCGGATTTATATATTGCACAGAACCGAGTTAAGCCATATAATTAAATTTTTGCCCCATTTACTTGGGAAAATATTTGCAAACTCCTTCACATCATAGCTAGCCCACATTGTCCATAGACATAATGCCTACAAACGAAGAAAATGTTAAGGAAATTAAGTTTTGAACTGTCATTTTTTTCAATACAAAAGTAAATTGTATTTTAAAAATAGTTTTTTAAATTAAATACATTGTTTGTGTAATTACTAATTAGTTTATCAAATATTTGGTAATTTCCTAAATATAGTTCTGCATGGGTAATATATTGAAGAATTGCGACTCATTTCTCTGCGTGATCACCAACATCATTCAACACAAATACTAGACTTCACGGTGGTATTATAGCCTATAGGTAGGTATTATGTGTCTTATACACAGCCGCCAATTATCTTATATAAAACTCATCAACAATTATTGTGTTTTAAGAAAAAAAAATGTAAATAGAAAAACTGTGAAAACTAAACCCGATTTTCCCAACAGGTACCTATATACTGTTACACAAATAGCACATATTATAATACCTATGATTATAAATTATAATTATAATTTATAATAAAATAAGCAATATATTGTTTGTAAGTCTATAATATTATTATATAGGCAGTATTAGTACAAGTAATATGATTATAACTTTATAAGTTAACTTACTGAAACAACTGAAACTATATAAGTACTTGCAGTTATCATATTATCCACCATTCACCAACCTTCTATATTATATAACTAGATACAGTAAATAGGTATATCTGATCCCTCAGAAAATATAAATTCAATGGACGCAAGTATATGCAACAAGTAAGAGACAAAATTCAGTTCAGATCAATTGCCTAGCATATACAGATCGACGCATGCTATAATTTTTAAATTTTTAATCAAAATGTGTTTACATGGAACTTAATCTGAAATTGAAATCGTCAAAACATTGACTTTTTTTAGAATAAAAGTACCTATCTATTCTACATAGATACCTAAGATAATTTCAAATAATTTTTTTTTTTTGATTCTTATTTGGTATTATGTTTTTTTTAAATCATTTATTTATTGGGGTATAAATAATTAAATCTCTCAATCCATTTAGTAAAGACAGAAGTAAGTAAATACAGAAGCCTAAAATTTGATTGTGCCATCAAGTTCAAGTTTTAAAAATAACTTAATACAGATGCCTTGAATACGTACCTTGAACCTTCCAATGTTAAAAAAAAATCAATACTATACAATAGATTTTAAGAAGTTTTATTGAGGTTATTATGTATAAAGCCTTGTGGAATTTTTATAAAAAAAATCCATTGGTCCTGTTTGTTTAGTATAACTTTCATCTAAAAAATAGAGTAACATTATTTTCATTCGACACTTTCAATAATTCAATTCCTTAAAATACACACATTTTGAAAAAAAAATTTAATAATGGCCATAATAATTAATAACAATAATAAACTGTTTTAAATATATATTGATGTCGAAAATAAACATTAAATATTCAAAAATAATTACCCAAAAATTCTTTCAACTAAATAATTGTATAGATAAGTGTTTTATATACCCAATAACAATAGTAAAATCATCAGAAAATAAGGGAGGGAAAGTGTTTGACTTGGTAATTAAAATATTATTTCTTTGTATTATTATTAGGTATATAAACATATAGATGTAGGGCATATAGCAGGTATATTATAAACCTTTTGTTTATTAAACTTATATAATATGAGCAGATATACATAAATATAGGCACCATCACAAAGAATTATAATTTCAAAATTATTAATAATAATAAATCCATAACAGATTTTATATGTTTGACTGTATATTTTATTCTCTGGATATAACTTTTTAACTTTCCCCCTATAATATATGGTCACCCCCCCCCCCCCATGCCACATTAAACACTATCAAATAAATTATAAATACTATATACTATATATATTACTTACGCCTACTGAAAACTGCTACACACAAATAAGTATAGCACCTATATAGTATGAAACTATATCAAATTATTTTGAAAAAAATTGTATTAGTTTAATATAGGTAGGTGTATATGATATGTATAACATGAGCACGGGACAGTAAAATCTTAACAAGCCTATAAGCACCCAGGCATGGGGAAATGTTGTCCTATATATAGATGATATAATAGATATGCACAGATGTCAGATACTATATTATAAAGCCGCCCCTTCTAGTAGTAATTTATATCAGAATCTAACTTGCAAAAATATACAGCGAGCTATAAATATATTAATACCTATAATATATAATCAAGTTCAGTGCGGGATTAACGGATATTGTTACTACTCCGACGCCACAATTTAAGAGACTAATCGGGTAATTCTATACGGAGCCGTTAAAAGCACATCACACCATTACATATTATACTACCAATATAGGTATACCAACATAATATTATAACATGTATATTTATTCAATATAAATATATGCATATAATATTATATACGGTCGTATTACGTGTATTAAATTATATATAAATCATAATAAGTATTGCATTAATGTGAGGTACATACTATATACTATTAAAATGAATTACGAAAAATGAATAGGTATAAAAAAAAATGTCGATGAATAGTAAGACGAGCACTCTCTATTTGCTTCGGGTGCGGATCCACGACTTCGGGCGGCGGAGTTAAGGTGTAGCTCGTCTACAATGAAACATCACTATGCTATGGGCCAAAGTCCGCTACATGGCGTGGCGCGGTGTGGGGTGCGGTGCGGGTGCAGTTCGAAGTGCAGGCGGGCCGAACATCTGCTGGTGGTGGCGGCGGCAAGACAACCGACCGTGTGTGCGTGTGCCGGCGGCGACGTGACTGATGTGGGAAAAAAACGAACGACGAAAAAAAACCGTCTTCGACGGCGGCGGAAAACCCGTCATCGCTTCAACGGGTGGGGTAGGAGTGGCGACCGGTGGCGACGGTGGGCAGCGGCCCGATTGGTCGTAGTCTAGGCGACCGCGGACCGGGGGAGTCGCGACGCGGCGTCGAGGGCGGGGCGCGCGCACGGCGCCGCGTACGGACGGCGTCCAATGCGCGAGCGCACCTCGTCGACCGCCGCACCGCGCCTCCGGCGCGCAACGCTACCGCCGACGACGCGGCGCGCGCGCACCATCACACTCACGCACGCACCGGCCGGCACGTATTATTATACATATTTTGTTCGGCGGCCGGCCCCACCTCCTTCCGAGCCCCACCACCGACGTGTACAAGTATACGTGTTTGGTGGGTGTGTGCGTTAGGCATGTGTGTGTGTGCGTGTGCCCGTCGACCGGGACCGTGACCGGGGCCGGCGGGGCACCACACTCTCGCTCGGTCGGTTTAACGACGGCAGCAGTTCGCCGCGATCAGCCTTGCCCGAACGAACAATATATACGCGTACACATAACATAATATATTATATACCTGCGAGCAAATAACACACACGCACGCACGCAAACACATAATAATAATATCATGTTATTATTTTGTACGTACATCACGTAGGTATATAATATATTAGCCGTGAACCATATAATATAACGGTCCGTTAATTGTTGCCGTGTCCGCGAGTCAGAGACGCGCGCGAATTCACCGCCGCCGCCGGAACATCGTCGCAGTGTTTGCGAACCGCGCGCCGAGAGTATACCGTACCGTTTGAGCGAACGCGGTCGTGCACGGAACGGTACACATATTATAAGCACGGTACCAAGTGTCAGGTAAGCGGCCGCCACCGCCAGAAAACCACCGTCTGCTCAAAGACGAACACGGCGCGACGGAAGTGTTACAAAATATTTGTACACATATATATGACGTACAGTCGATGTGGACAAATATTATGTACGATTGTCCACCGTTACCGTCATCGCCGCATTCGTTAGCGCCGCCGCCGTCACAGTTGTCGCCGTCGTCGCCGCCGTCGCGATCGCTGCCCTGTCGTCGCCTCTGATATTTTACGTGTTTGTAGCGCAAGTGACAGCGTCGTATACACACATGAAGTAACGCCGTCCGCACCGCCTGCAACCGTCGTCACATCATATAGGTACAATTTAATTTATATACCAATAAATAGATAAAAGTAAAAACGGCAACTATGACAATGTTATCGTCGCAAAAACTTTTGTACTCCGACACGGCGACCGCTGCGGCCGCGGCCGCAGCTGCTGCTGCCGCTGCTGTCAACGCGGCGGCCATGTACGGCGGAAATTCGTCGACCACCGGCGCCGGCGGTGGTGGTGGACCGTCGTCGACTCCATCGCTGTGCTCGCCACCTCCGCAGTCACACCACCAACAGCAACAGCAACAGCAACAACAGCAACAGCAACAACAACAGCAACAGCAGCTCGTATTCGGGAGCAGTGCCTCGGCAGCAGCTAACATGCAACAGCAACTATACGGTGGCATGAATTCCGCCGCAACGGCTGCTGCGGCAATGTACGGTTTGAACGCTTCGGCCGCTGCTGTTGCCGCCGCGGCTGCAGCCGCTGGTGCCGGCGGTGACCCGACCGGCGCCGCTAACGCCGCGGCGCTACAACGGGTTCGAGCCGACAAAACGTACCGCCGGAACTATACGCACGCTAAACCTCCGTACTCGTATATTTCGCTCATTACGATGGCCATACAAAACTCGCCAGTGAAAATGCTCACACTTTCGGAAATTTATCAATTTATAATGGATCTGTTTCCTTTCTACCGGCAAAATCAACAGCGGTGGCAGAATTCCATCAGGCACTCGCTATCGTTCAACGACTGTTTTGTTAAAGTGCCTCGGACGCCCGACAAACCAGGTAAGGGTTCATTTTGGACATTGCACCCAGACTCGGGAAACATGTTCGAGAACGGTTGCTACCTGCGCCGGCAAAAGCGTTTCAAAGACGACAAAAAAGACGCTTCATCGATTCGGCAGCACGGCGACGGCGGTCACCACCATCAGCATCACGGTGGCCACAATCACTCAAAGAGTTCGTCGCCCATGCTACATAGCGGTGGTGGCGGTGGCAGTCAACACCAGCTCAGCGGTCAACATCAACTAAGTGGTGGCCATCACCATCAGCAGCACCATTTAGACATGGTGCTGGACAAGAAACCGTCGTCATCGGTACCGCCGTCATCGGCGTCGTCCTCATCCGTACTCGCCGCTGCTGCTGATCACCACCACCACCTACTTCAACTGCAACACCATCATAATCAAAAATTAGGTGCCGGTGGTGGTGGACTCATGTCATCGGCTGCTGCGGCAGACTTGGGATTCGGTGGTGGCATGCACCATCAACACCAACAACACCAACAGCAGCAGCAACACGGCAAACACCATTTGCTTCTGCACCACCACCATACGCACGACCACCAAAATAGCCACAACAACGGTAATCACCATGACAGTGACCATGATCACGTGCACCACATGCACCACCACTTACAGCAACACGGTGGTGGCGACGATGACTCGTCATCGTCCATGTTGGTTGGGTCATTGCTGCAACATCACCAACACCAACAACAACAACACCAGCAGCAACAGCATCACCACCAGCAGCAGCAACACCATCAGCAGCAGCACAGCCCTGTGGACATTTACGCCGCGGCTGCGGCCGCCGCACATCACAATCACCAACAGCAACAGCAACACCAACAGCAACAGCAGCAGCAGCATCATAGCCACCACCAGCAACTGCAACTGCAACAGCACCTCAAGTCTGCGGCCGCAGCCGCAGCTGCCGCCGAATTCGCCGCATCCAACCATCCATTTTCAATTACGCGACTGTTGCCGCCGCCGCCAACGGCCTCGGCTGCTGCTGCTGCGTCAGCGTCTGACAAACCGTCGTCAGCCGCGTCCGTGGCCGCAGCCACCGCATCATCCGCAACCGCTGCCTCAGCAGCCGAAAAAATGTACGAAATGGCAGCGGCTTCGCAGTACGGTACCACGGCTGGGTATAACGATTACTATCACCCACACGCGCACCCACATCATCCGCATCACCACGGGCACCCACATCCACACCACCAACAGGCGACACTCTATCACGCGGCCGCGGCCGCTGCAGCAGCTGCCGCAGCGGCAGCAGCCTCCGGTGGACCTCAATCATCAGCGTCGTCCGTGTCTGGCGCTGCCGCTGCTGCCGGATCGTCATCGCCGTTGTGACATCACCATCACCATCAGCAGCTCCAGCAGCACCACCAACACCAATACCCGCCACTTGTTTGAAAACGGCGTGGTCACCGGTGGGCCTTGCAGCAACAACAGCGGCACCAGCAATAGTAATTATTTACGTTTTGCGTTAAATTTTTCTTCGATAATTTCCAACGTGTCTGTCACGCGCGCATGCGTGACCGCGATAGGCAACGAATGTATAATTTTTATTTTATTTTTTTCTAGTAATCTCTGGAGTACCTTCTACCTATAAACTATTATATTATACTCATATGTGTTTGATATCATCATGTTTCGTTTTTAGATTTATTATTATTATTATTATTATTATTATATTATTATTATTATTATTATTATTATTATTATTATTATTATTATACGTGTGTGTGTACAGTATATATTTTATGTTAGTGTGTACGCGTTTAAAAAAATACAAAACGACATTTTATGTTTATTGATATATATATAAAAATTAATTTATACAAAATAGTTATGAGATGCGAAGCAAAAACTGTTGTGTAAGTAGTTGCGTTTTTCCCTAATAAATATATATATGCATATAATATATTATATATTTATATATTTTATACGCATAAAAGTATAACATATGTGAATATTATGAATTATATGTATATTTGTAAACGTAGTAAGCTGCATTAAATTGTGTATATATTGGACGCTCGCTGCGGGCCAGTATATAGGTACTATTATATACTTACGTCGAGCGACTTACGACCGTCCTCGCCGCTTGACCATAGCATGTTAAAATAATTATAGAAATAATATATTATAATAGTGTACGTTGAAAATAGGAGTTTTTTATGTCACTAATTTTCGTCGTCGTCGCGTGCGCGGCGACGGCGGTGTTGGCCGGGTTTTAAACGACGCCGCCGCCGCCGCCACCGCACAATACTATATATACGCGTACGCACAGCAAACTGTTGTACTTTAAGTATTTTTTTTTATAAACATATATATATATATACAACAATACAATATACTTATACATACAAATACAATAATACGATATATGTACGTGTATATTTTGTGATGTGACTTTGTCGCATTGCGGTCGTGTCCTATAAATATACCATGTACCTATATTTTAACTAAATAATATGTATATATTTATATTATGTGTATATTATATTATAAATATTTATCATGTGTACGGTTTTAAGTAAAATAAATTCAATTCGATATTACAACATATAAAAAATTATACAAAAGTGCTTTTTTACAATAATCGTGTAAAATTATCATCTCGATGCGCTGCATGCCATGTGGGTTTTATAAGCCGCACAACTTTATATTAGGTACCTACTTGTATGGCTATATATAATAGTACTATTATATTATACTATATCGTTTATTTTACATGATATACCTACGTCCTACTTGTTTTGTAACAATATAATAATGTGAATTTTGAGTTTTTGAGTTGTATTGAATTTTGACGAGGAAAACGGTACAGCAGTTTAATTATGCACACGTAATTATTGCATATACACGCGTAATACCTATATGAAATATGCAGAACATTGCAGTGTATGCGCGTGTATCGGTGTGACATTATATTATAATAATATATGCATATGTATATTACCCTATATGTAGGTTAATCTTAATGATGATTGTGACTTGTAACACAGCGTTAACATAATATAAAATGTTTTCAATTTGCTGAGAAACCAAATTTTTTCAAACAACTCCACAGAACCTGTAAGTAAATTATATTTAACTGCCATTACAATATGTGTATATTGTGTTATTATATTAATCACTATAATCTGTTTAAGAAATTAAAATAACGGAAAAGCACTATCATGATTCACTATAGGCGTAGTATATCTATATTATGTCACAATACTTATTGTAATAATAATATATAATATATAAATCATACTAGTGACATATAACTACAACAAGCATACCTAATAGGTATTACCTATTCAATATTAATACTTGCAATATATTTCTTTACAGTAGGTATACCTACCTATGAATATAAAATTGTCTCAAACAGAAGAATTGAACATCTGTAGACTATTATAATAGTATTATACCACATATCATCAGATTTTAATTTTTAAACATTAAATATTATAACATCATAAGTCATGAGTCATAAACTCATAACCGTTCATTTTCTAAAATGACGTTTCGTTTATATTTTTGTATAGTATAGGTAATAGCCAATAGGTAATATGATTATATGGTGGGTTGTTTTTAATATTATTTTCTCTTAGTGTACCAATAAATCACATCATTTGTGTATTAGTTTCAGTAATAAATTGTCCTACGGACAGCAACAATAATATTATGTTTGTACATTTATCAATTTATAATCATGCACATATAATACACACTTATCTGCAGATATCGCATTTATTACCACGAATCAATGTGCAATATAGCTTCATTAGTTATAATTTATAGCCACGTATTATAATTTGGTTGTCTTCTATAAGTAACATAATATATAGGTCTATTGAACAATAAATACACTAATATACATAATAAACAAATACGTATATGACACATAAATAATAGCTTAATTTTGTGCAAGTCTTTCTAGGTACAAAGTAAGTGTATAAATTATTAATCATAATATATAGTCATCTAAATACGAAAAATAACTTATTCTATGTGTTCTATTCTTAATGTTTATGTGTACAGATATATGATAGGCAGGTACAATAGTTACATATCAATTATAACATATACTTAATATTATAATGTAGTAAGTATTGTGTCCTCATCTTCCATTTTTTTAGTTTGATTTAAAAACGATTTTACAAGGATATATGGGTGAGTACAAAACAACTTGCAAGTTTGTATACACCCGTATATCACTATGAATAGATACTGTGAATACAAATTTAAAAGGTTAAAAAACAACTATGAGTACTACGCATGATAACAACTATAGCTATTACTTATCAAAATTAAAACTGAAATTTTTGTCCGATTTCAAATCCAACAAATATTGAAAATTCATAAGGTACCAATATCATATACCTATTCATATACTATTGCTAAGGTATTTATTATTCGATAATATTTAATTCAAACAGAAAACCGTTGAACTTTTTATTGTCGTCAAAAAAAAATATAGGTACATAACGACTGTCATTATATTTATATAATTTATAATAATTACTTATTTTGTATAGCACCATCACTAATTCAGTATCAATTAGTATGAATGAAATAAAGTATTCTTGGAAAAATTTTATAATATAGCACCTAAACTTATTATTTTTTTATATTTCAAATTATTTTAAAGAAACTTGAAAACATTTTCTTTGAAAGATACATTTAAAAGTGGATAGTTCAGGCACTTATTCAAAGAACTTAATATAACATTTTAGTACAACAGTCCGTATAATTTAGTGACTATTTACCTATACAAAAAAACAATTTAATAAAAATAAAAAGCTGAACCATACAACTCAAGATATATACCTACTTAATGACTATTGAAATTGTATTAAATATTCATTATTAATACCTACTACTAAAAAGGTTTTAATTCAGTTTCGATTAAGGTCATGTCGATGGTATTCCTAATGATGTGTTAAATTGTGCAAAGTTCATTTTAAATGTAAATTTACTTTCTTGTTCTCCAAAAAAATTTAATCTCACTAAAGAGGAAATATAATATGCTTTCACTAGGTAACATTTATACACAGTTATTCACCAAGCCATGACTCAACCATCATTATCATTTCCTTTAATTACCTAAGCATTTATATAAATTTTGGTTTTTGAAATTGATAACCATTTGGTATCTGTAAGTAGGTAGGTATAGGTAGGTATACATATACTTGAGACTCTTTTTAAAATACGAACTTAATTTATTTCAAATATTAACCACCTTATTTTACTGTAAGTACCTACATAAGTACCTACCTAAATTGTTATTAAGCTTCAGATTTTTCTAAAGATGTCTAATGTGTATACGTACCGATATATACTATGTCCTATACATGATGGGGTTTCTGAATAAATCGAAATTGAAACTAGCGGTTTCCGCGTTATTATTAAGTTGGTAATTATAGTTTAATAAAATTAACAATACATAAAAAACTTTTTAACTATTTATGTATCCCGGAAGAACACTTTTTTTACAATCGGATGCAATCAATATATTTTGTACATTAATAACCAAAGTCCATACTTTTTGTTTCTAAGACTTCAAACAAGTGGACGTGGGAATAAATGTAGTTATTCAAATAAAGGTGTGGGAATAAAAATTTCTGATAAGAAAATAAAATAAAATTGTATAGTAATAGCAGGCACCTATATACGTTATGCGAATGGAGAGGAAATAATTGCAGCGCAAAACTATTTTGAGGTCACGTTTATATTATTGATATCAATGGTAAACAATAGAATATTAAACTTATTTAAGTTAAAAAGAATAAATTTGTGTATAATACGCAAAATACATATATCAAAGGTCATAACATGTTATGTAGGGACACATACTAACTAGTAAATATATACGCAGTGTTTTACGACTTTCAAAAATGATTTAATTAAATAATTTGATGATAGTTATCACTTATTATCATAGCGATTATAACGATTAACGAGTAATATCGTAATGAATCATTATAATATTTAAATACACATACAAAACAATAAGTGGTGATCTATATTTGATAAATACTATTTTGTTTCAACTTTCTTCGATGTTAACTGTACAGGGTTGTGGGTTTTACGTCATTAATAGTGGTGCGTTGATAATTTATTTTTTGTATAATGTATATACACACTAGTACACGGTAAATTTTTCTATACTATAGTAAATCGAAACTATTAATGCATACAAATAATATTGTACTATACAAATTACAAATCATATTTTAACATGTCACGTTACAAACACCTCGGTCAAACGTGTATGCCGTACCTATATGGACATATAATAAACTCAGGTTTAACTTAGGTTTTCGAATTCCATTTAATAACACTTAAACACAATAATAACAATAACAGTAATAGTAATATACTGTACACCTATATTATGAGTAGTATAAGACGAGATTGTGTGCTTATGAGATTTCACGGAGTTATAATCGGTACACACATATCTATACCTATCATAATATACATTGTTATATTATGCAGGGATGTTTACGGGTCGTCTTCGTCGTCAGTAAACGTCGCCGGCGGAACGCTAGTCTATGTGTAGTATAAACGCAGACGGGACGATGCGCGCGCAACAACAATAATTAATAGTAATTGGTATATATTTGTGTATAGAAACAGAAAGCCATCGCGCGCGCCGGTGGCGGTGATTTATTGTAATATATGTAATGCGCGCCGTTGTCGACGACGACCGTAACGGGGCGGCGGCAGCGGCGTGGCGGTCTCTAGGGGGTTCCATCATCCGAATCTGTGCGCTTTGCCGGGGGAAACGACTCCCCTCGCCGCGCGGCCGACCCGTTTTCCAGTGCGGCCGCGGGCCCCGCGGTCGAGTACACAGCCGACGGGGTAGCTATCCGCCACCGCCGTTCCGACGATAATAATTAATTCATCACCGTCCCCCCCCCCCCAACGTCAAATACCCCTCTTCGTCGTCCCGTGGAACAGATTGGAGAGATCAAAATAATAATACTACTACTACTACAACTGCTACGCTCCGCCGTTTATTATATATATATACGCGTATATACACAATACACATAATAATATACCCGCAGTCGCCGTTTATGCGCCACTAATCATTATCATCGGCGGCGGCGGCCTGAGATTTTCAGCGCGTGTGGGCGGCGGCGGGGTGGCCCACCCGTTTCCACCCATTTGTCGGCTCGTCGGATATCGCGCATCCCTAGGCGGGACGTCGCTCGGCCGTGGTGGTACACGTGCGTATGTGTGTATAAATATATATATATATATATAAATGTGTGTGTGTGTGTGTGTGTGTGTGTGTGTGTGCCCTATACAAAGCCGCCGCGCCGGACGGCTGTCGAGCGAGCTTTGGCAAATAAACGCGACGGCGGTCGCCACTTTAGGGACTTACAGTTGTTGTACTTATTGTTGTAATATATATATATATATATATATATATACAACTATATTATAGCTTTGTTCATTATTTTGTATATACAATATAATATCTATGTTCCGATAAGTACCATATATATATAATATACATATATACCACGGATAGACCTAACTACGATAGAAAACTCGGTTTTACCGTTTTTCTCCCTCTGCAAGTAGTATACCTATTACCACATATATTCATAATATTAGGAAAAAGAGGGAAAACCTACTCGGCTGTATATTCATATGGCATCATAGGAACATGTAACTCTAATATGAATAAGGTATATGTATAGGTAGTAGGTAAATTCACTAAAAGTATTCAAGTATTATACTTTTATAATATAGGCCCTATATAAAATGCTCTAAATAGTAAATAAATATATGCCTACAGTTAAAACTTAAAAGTTATAACTTATAAAACATTATTCCCTTATGGCTTATATAAGTTTGCTATAGATACGCCTATTCATGTATGCGATTCTTTGATAGAATAACAATCATGTATTCTTATATGCTTTTACAGGTACCTATATATAATATTATAACACAGAAGAAATTCCATAATTATAATACTACACTTAAGTATTAATAAAAATGTAAGTACAGAAAATTGTGTCTGCAGACAATGTTGTTGGAAAATTTGTGTTTACCATCAACATTGTTTAAGAGCTGTGAATTAAATAATTCTACACAATATACTAATTATTAAATTTTATTCTGAATTCGATATAAATGTAATAACAATTAGTTACTAACTTACTTCCTTATAATGGGAAATTATGATAACTCTACAATTTTCGTAAATGAATTATATAATTACAATGCCATTATATATAATGACATAATAAAAAAAATAATATATATAAAGGTAAGAATAATAGTGTCTGATATCTGAATATAGCTACAAAGGCCAATAAATTGATAATAAGATTGTATAATATAAAGATAACTAATCTCGTGGAATTATAGAAAGTTAAAATTTAAATGCAAAAGAATGCGAAGTATATAGGTAGATAGGATATACATACTATCTTATGTTTTCTTAATTGGCACATTAATAGTTTTTGTAATACAGCTATAAGAAGAGTGACTCACTTTTTTGTCTCCTGAATGAAGTATTTTCAAACCACCACTGGGAGTAAGGATAATTAGTGAAGTTAGCTCGGTCAGACATTTGGATAAATAGCATTGTTGCTGTTCTTAGATGATATGACATAATTAGAGTCATCAACGGAGGTATAAAAAGGTTTTGTCCGAAGAGGGGAGAGTTAAGAAAAGATGACGTGTGTTTTTTACTCGGAATGTGATGGTTTGGCAGATTGGTTTTTTAGCCACTTGTGGCTAATATTCCATTATTATAATTTTAAATACGAAATCGTATATAATATACATTTTTTTTGTGGAAAAAATTTTAGATTTGCTGTTTTATACCGATAGGTGGAAATACCTCACTAAATATTATGATATTTCAATACAAATAATTCATTTTTACATTTTTCATAACTTTCAAAAACAATTTATAATTATATAGATATTACTTATACATATAGAGAAAATCGCCTGTATATTCCTATATGCTACGACAACATAAGTTTTCATAGTTTCTCTATGCAGTAAAGAAAATGTGGTAAGTATTCGTACACGTATTATACGCAAATGACTTAACCACTGTGAACGTAATATTTTTATATTCACTGACTGGTGACCATTTAAAATTTCAAAACTCATAATAGGTGTATGAAATTAAAAAAAATCGCCATATAAATGTTTATCGTTGTCTCCTCGGGACACGTAGTGTGCAGCAGATGTCTGCACGACAACAGCGTGATTTGTAATAATTATTATAAACATTTATTTAATGGAGTGACGAGTGCCAGTGGCAGTTTATAAAATAATTTGAAATAGTCGGTCTCGGCTGCAGTATTTTATAACTGGCTGGGGGATTTGGAGGGGGGGGGAGGCGTGCAAGCAGGTGCGATACCTCGTATTCGCGCTAGCTACGTAGGTACATAAAGTCAAATTAAGCGTCGTCGTTTGTGTGTGTGTGTATATGTATCCGTTGACCGGAACCATCGCCATCCACCTCGACCACTTCCACGTCCGTTGTTGCCGCGACATATGGGCCGCCAGTGTCCGAGAATTACGAATAACAAATCATCGTGACTCGCAACAATTATGGAAAAATTAAAAAGTCAACAACGCGTCAAGTCCGAGTTTAAAGGTCGGCGGTGGAGTGGAGGACCATCGTTACGTGTTCAGGCTGCAAATTATTGTATAATGTATTTATAGTACTTATAATATAATATAATATATATATTATATATATATATATATACAACAATTCACCACACACGACAACATTATGATATGGTGTACATGTATTTATATATATATAATAAGCTTTCAAAGTTGTGTCTATTAAGTA
Source organism: Myzus persicae (assembly GCF_001856785.1). NCBI lineage: Eukaryota > Metazoa > Arthropoda > Insecta > Hemiptera > Aphididae > Myzus > Myzus persicae. The sequence continues at coordinate 334,584 of NW_019102121.1, read as the reverse complement.
TAATAGTATATATATTATAATCTTTGTGTATATAATAAGATTATATATATATTGCAGTGTATTACAGCGGTGGTAGTATATTCATGCGCTTATTATACATTTATACATTCAAATCGATTTCGTTAGGTTTTTTCCCTAGGTACTGCAGTTCTTCGTCGTCTCTTAAAAAACTTATGATGTAGCCGATATCCAATAGCCATTCCTCAATGAAAGATCTCGACCGTGCGATAAATCGTTGTCCTCGCTTGGAGACATTTGTATTTGGTCTATGATATATTATGTAGATTATAGAGCCATAGAGGTAGCGCAAAAGTCAGTTATAGCATTGAGTATATATATTGCCTATGATTTTGCATTTTTCCTATTCTACATATTATAGTCATTTCCTAAAATAAAGTTGAACAACACTATGCTATATAGCTCAGCTCTATATATTGGTAAGTATAAATTGGTATATAGGTATATTATGCGTTATACATTTATGATATGGTATATACATCACGCATACTTGGGGAAAAGGGAATTCGCTTTAATAAGAAAAATATTATCGTTCGTGACGCCGACACAGGCCCAATCGAGTAGTGTGCTGTTCTCCCTTTATGTTTTTCGGCGTATGCGACCACTATATATATAGTATACATACTCGTCGGTCAACACGGCGGCGCGTAAAAACAATAAATACCGCCTCGCGTATTTGTCGTCGTCGTATATAATACATATATATATATATGTACATGCTAGCGTCCCCTAAATATCGCTCTTTTATTAATATACACACGTAGGTATATATACAATACACTGTCGTTCTCTAAGGGTGACCACCACCCCCGTCACCATCAATTGCCGGCAATTTCGAGTGGCCGCCGACGGTGGCGGTGGCAGCGGTTTATTATTATTTATTATTATTTTTTAACCGCATGTGTCTCTTTTCATTTTTCAATGGCCCATACGCTCGTCGCGCCCGCCATGCACATAACATAATATACGTATGCCATACATGTATATACACTGTCACACATGCACACACACATACACACATCATATGCATATTCTGTAAAAAAAAAAACCATCATGTATATACACGGGGCTCGGGCTCATGTGTAATATAGGTGTACCTAGTCATACATTACACGTATATAAATATATATAAACACTCTCACACTGCAACACCGCATATCGTATATCGATGTATATAATATAATATAATAATATGTACGCGAGCGGCGGTACGCACATACCCGGGTCGCACGGTCGTCCTCATCGTCGGTCTCGGGGAAACGAATACGACGACGACGGAGCGGTTTATTATTATTTATCTACCCATTTAACCCAACCCTGTTTTCCTCCGCGTGAGCGTTTTTTTTCTCGTTTTGTTTCCACGAACTGTTTGAACAACAACGCATATAGTCGTGTATATATATATATATAAATATATACGCGACGATGAGTGAGTGGTGCACACACTCTCGGTGCGCGGTTCAGTATCTACCTGGGCTGCCGCCGCCGTCGCTGACAATCTCTTCTTTTTGTCTTTATACCCGCCGCCACGCCGTCACCTGCTTCAAAAAAAAAACCCATCCCATCTCCCATCGGCCATCGCGAGTGCCGTACCCACCACCCTACCGCAACCCACCGCACACGCCCAATATCATATTATTATATACCACTGCCACACAAATATATATAGGTACGCGATGACGACGACGACGACGACGCACTTTGTTTGCTGGCCGTGTGATCATGATATTTCCTGTATGCCGGTGGTTTTTTTCCTCGAAACTATTATATTTTAGTGTGTGTATAGACACGAAGACGACGAAGACGACGACGACGATGATGATGAACACCACTGAACGTAGGTAATATATAATATTATACAGCCGCCACCTATAATAGTTGTTGACAAAACGGCGGCGGGACCGTGTGAGGTCTGCGGCAGCCACTCCTCTATATGACTATATCTCGGTGGCGGCGGCTTAAACGATGACTGTATAATATATATATGAGTATTAAATAGTATATAATATAAGGTAGGCATATAAGATATATAGGTATACATGCGGTGTAGGCGCGCGGCGGCCCATGGTATATATATATATTATTTTATTTTCCCGGGAGAGAGTGAAAGCATAATAATAAAGTATATGAGCATTAAGGGCCTTTATATTAGTATATTACGTATATTTAGCCACCGCGACGGTGACGATCCCTCCACCGCACGGGTATATAATATAATATAATAATAAAATGTATAATAACAAAATAATAATAGTATATCATACTATATAGGTAGGCAAGCATTACAATGGTAGCGTTAAACGGCGGCGTGAAGGTGACAGAAGACAATGATCGCAGCAGCATAATACCTATACCTATACCTACACAGTACACACACACACACACACACACACACACACACGCGTGACATGTTTAATAATATAGTGTTATACATATGTAATATGTATAATATAAGGCTTCGGCGATGATACCTATTGTTTAAATCGAGAGCGCGCGCGCGGAGCGTATTACACGCGTATAGCAATAATACGTCGTCGTATAATAATAGGCTTATCTCGGAAGCATATGAGAACGCTCGGCGTCTGGTTTTCGTTTGCCGCGTTGTACAGTTTTATCAGAGTATGTGTGTGTGTGTGTGTGTGTGTGTGTGTGTGTGTGTATTTGCATTTCGTATATGAGCGCACGCCGAGAAGTTCCGCCGGCAACAGATAAAACCGCCGCCGCCGCCGTACGTTTTCGGTGCCGACTATATATAGTGGTGGCGGTGACGGTGGTGGGTGAAACGAGAATCGCGAAACTTTCAAACTCCTTTGCCACTCCGAGCGGTCGTATAGTCGACTCGTCGTCGTTATCCTTTGTTCGCCCTCATCCTATGCAACCGCCGTATAGTACAGTATTTATAATCGTCGAACAATGCAATCACGCAGATACGACGTCGGTGCCCCGCAACTATATTACATAAAATACATGTTACTATACACTATACAATACATAAAGTTTTGCCGGGGCATTATTTTCAGGCGTATATTTACGTTATATATTTTCTGTAATCTGTATGGGTATATATTGAGGTACCAACCAACCAACCAACCCATCTAATACCGTCTGCACTCTGCAGGTTTATAGAAACAGCCTAAAAATCCATATACATCACGGGAATTCCTTGTAGAAATTATTATTACAAATTAGCAAATATTTGCCCCAACATTTTATATAGAGTCAGATTAAATAAGTCATTGGAAGCGGTGACTTCCGCATTTCTCTAACCCAGTGGAATTGAAAACAGATTTTAATTTGTCGTCATGTCTACTTAGGATCGACTTTCCCAGATCTTTAATTGTTTTATTTTACTTTTCTAAAAATTTTAATATTTCATTTATAGTACGATTTTTTTTTAGGATTTAAGAGAATAAAATCAAAAATGTGGGAAGTCAATCGCATCACATGACGACAAATTTAAATCAGTTTTTTGAATTCTTATCGCTTCCCTAGATCAATCGGTACGTTAGAATGAAAACATATTAAATTAATATATGTTCCACGTGTGTAAGACCAAGTGAGAAACCATTATATTTTAAATAAATCATGCGTAGTTAGTTAAACTATTATATACAAGGTATATAATCATAATAGTCGAATGATAACATAATATTATTGATCAAAGCACTATGCAAAAATATTGTAGCCATCTCGTATGCATATTGCAGCCACAAGTATCATACAATATTAAAGTAATAACCAATTTTTTTATGGGAGTATCGAAATATAAAGACTATTATATTTAAAAAGATTAAAAACTCGTTGCATTTAAATACTTAAAAGCATCACCCATAAATATATATTTGTATGTTATTCTGAATTAAACGGGACCTTTGTATATAATATACACGCGTGCACAGGCGGCATAAGTATTACAGCTATTATACTATACGTATAGGCTATATAGGTATACACGCACGTTTAGAGCTCTACAAAAAAAGACCAAACTCGGCTAGTCGTAATATAAAAAAAAAATCATGTACGCGTGCTGCGTTCACGCAATTCGTTTTTCGCGTGTCTATATTATTGTTTATAAAATGTTATTTAATTTCCACGTGCACGCGAACTTATAACGGCGACGATGATGAACGTGCGCGTGCGCATATTATTTGCATTTTAAGCCGCGCGTAATGTATGTAACGATTGCGATGACGGCGCTCATCTGCCGCTGCATATTTGTTTAACGAGATTGCCACCACCGCCGGCAACAGATCACCGCCGCCGAAGGATAAAAAAGGGTTAGGCATGTACGGGGTCCTTTTTTTCAATTACATCCGGGATTCATCGTCACCAAAGCGTATATCGTCGTCGTGTCCACGCCACCTCATAGTGGACGTGGAGGAGGGGGGAGCGGGAAGGAATTCTGCAGATTTGAGGGTTGCTGGAGAAACGCCGTATAGTGGTGGTGTTGTTTTAACGCGATCATGATCATAGTGGGTCCACCACGACGGCCGGCGGCCGCGCACGCGCCTCCTGTGCGTATAGGATTACAGACATTTAACCATCGTCGTTATTATTATTACTAAGCGCGTGGCAGCAGGATTTGCAAAAAATTGTAGACGAGGGACGCCACAATTGCTCGACTGTAAAAAAAACATAGCTAATATTAATAATGAAAAAAAAAAATCAAAATTCAAGGTGGTCGTGGTACTCATGGGCAGTGTGAACAGTGAAATAAAATTTCGGGGCCAGTGTTGAAAATTAATTATTTTATGAAGACGATTCCATACATGTATGCACCCGTTCACCACGTGACACACCGCAATTAAGGTTGGACTTTCATGAACCTCATCTGTACAAAAAGTAAATTATCAATCCATTGTTGCAGACGCTTAGCAAACCCTGAAAATTTGAATAATCAGCAATAAAGTTTTTTATGACTGGTAGTTGGTACAATGGTACATAATGTTCTAACTATATGTATACAACACTAATAGTATGTGTAAGTCAATATTATATAGTGGTATTCAGAATAATGTTGAAGTATTATTCTAAATACTTTTTAAATACTCATTTTCAAGAGAATTTGAAGTACTTTTTCCTTGAAAAAAATAACTTTTTTAATGCTTCGATCCATTTTTTTAAGTAGAATAAAAAAATACGATTTTATAAATAAATGTATAATGTTTAGTGTTGACTGTTTATCATTGTCTTAGAAATACAAATAGTATAAAGCCATTCTAATAGAAATTATACTTAACTATGCATAATAAATAATAGAGATCAATTATCTTTAGTGCCATGTTATAAAAAAATAAATTAACAATTGATACTTACAAAACACTCACCGCAGAGGCAAAATATTCGATTAATCATATAATATATTTAATATAAATCAAGTAAATTAAAATGTTTGAAATAATAATCGAAAAGCATTTTTAAAACATTCTGAATACTTGTTCTTTTGCAGGTAGGAATTCCAAATAATTTATGAAGATTATTAATTTTAAAGTATCCTAATTTATAATAGGAATTACGTCATAATATTTTTCGGAGAATATTTTTTCATAAGAATATTCAAATACTTTTGTAGGTAGGTATTTTATCCGAGTATTCAGTATTGTGTATACAAAATACAAATACAAAATATTATGTATTTGTATGTTATATAAATTATTTTTACGTTTAAGTTTCATTTTATTACAGTAGCATATGCAAAGCTATAATTTAACTGTTTGTTCATAGATTTGAGAAACAAAAATCATTGTAGTTAAATATTTACACGCGGTTTGATTTATCAATATGATATTAATTCTCAGGGAGTCTGATTTAAGTATTTATGTACTATTTAACTATTTAAGGTGGTTATTATTTTATTTTATTGAAAATACAAAGATCTTTTATTAAGTAAAATTGTATGTACCTACCTAGTTTCTAAATTTTGAATCAGTTTTGTTATATTATTTATTTAAACATACATTTTTACAAAACATAAAAATGTATTTTTGTTTCCTCATGGGCCTTGGCTGAGGTAAGATGAGGCTTAGGCCCTAATTCATAATAAATACAATTAATTTCAAATCACATAGGTCATAAATGTTATTCAAGCTTAAAAAGCTTAGTTATTTCACATTGAATAAATACTTTAATCACACACAATCGATGATATACCTACGACATTAACATTTGTCAAGAAAATAAGAGTTATAGTATTAATAGTTTTATATGTAATGTCTAAATATTAATATCTATATTTGTAATATTTGCTTATAAAATATTTACTTTAGTATATTAGGTAGATATGTTCATAAAACAGGATAAGTATAAAGTTGAGTTTAAAACTTTTAAAAAATAATAATGACATGGGACATAGTTTATCCTGTTTCATTGAATTTTTTCCGTCTAACCCCCCTCCCCTCCCAACTAGTAATATATTAATCATTCTTAAAATAATAATTAACTATACTAAAGTCACATTAATCGAAAACTAACAAAATTAGCTATTAAAAGTTGTATAGGAGTAATTAAGAAAAAGTAATTATTTAATTACGAGTACTTATTCATATTTTGATGTTTGCAAAATATTACATAGCGTATTCGCCTTAAATTCAACTAACCCGTGCACCGTATCACTTGAATTATTATTGTTGATATCAAACAATATTATTATATTTTGTTTGAATATTTTTTTTCCTTTAACTCAATAGTTTCCTTGATACAATGATTTCCCATCTTTTAAGAGGTATAGGTACCTCTAGCCCTCGTCTTACCCAGATTTCCACTACCTATATCCGAATAATAATAATTCCATATAATCAAATTTATATTCCACAACATAATTCTATTATTATTAGGGACAGTTTTAAAGTAAAATTTAATATTAGACGGTCAACAGCCAATGTTTGAAATTCAAATGATATAGAAGGATAAGTACATCCAGATTAATATATAATATTATAGCTGGTTCAGAGTAAACATTTAGCAATAAACTCATTTTAAAAATGATGTCTGCACTATATAATAAAAATAATTTTCACACACAAACATTCAATATTGAATATCATGTATAGGTATATAATATAATATGTAAATACGCCGTGGCGTAGCTAAATATGAGTGTTCAATGGTTCCATGCCCCATTTTATAGTACTTTTTTTATTATTGATGAGTCCTATAGGAGTGTTTGTTTTCTCATTATTTTAATTTGATAACTCTTATATGATTAAATAGAAATAATAATATATTACCTGTGTACCTATGTGATTACAAACCTATACTTGATAATAAAATAAAATGCTCTATTTTATATTTGCGCATTTACGTCAAATAATTAGAATCACCCATCCATTACATGACTAATTCTTCATTTAACCATTAGCGCAAGACATCGTATTGAATATTTTAAAGTGTTCATTGTATATTATTATCTAGTAGGCACAGACTAATTTTTTCATTCCGATTTACAAAGACCAAGACCTCAAAGGCATCAGATGCCTTATTTAAATATTTTAAATCCAACTCAAGATTTATTAATAATCAGACGACTTATACTGCAGAAATACCTTGCGGACCCTAAATAATTATATAGCTATATTCTTCATTCCAGTTATACATTTTATTAGATACAGTTTAATAATATACATATAGATCGCACCGTTAACACGACGACAGAGCTCTGCTGCTCAATACAGTAAATTGTATTATTAATATACGATTGTATAATAACAATAAATATACGATAATACAATGCATATTACACACACATACGCACACTATAGTATATTATAATACGGCCATATTATGTACACTATATAAATATATATATTATAATATACAGCAGAGGTGGACATGTGTACACCGCCGCGGGCGCGTGTGTAATTAAACGTTTTATTGTTGTACGCACCGCCGCCGTTGACGACTACGAGACATGTTGTTAATAAGCCGGCGGGGCCGCTTTAGCGGCGGCAGCGGTTGATTGACAGGCGCGGCCGCCGACGCGCGAGTACGGACGGGCGGCGGTCGCCGCGTAAAGCGGCACTGGCTGCGCGCGTATACATATATGCACGGCCGGTGGAGGCGGGAAAACTCAATAAACAGCAGTTTAAAGGGATTTTCGGGACGGGGGAGGGTAATAACGAATACACAATGTGGGTGCGTGTGTGTGTCTGTCGATGCTGGTGTTTAAGGGGTATTATATGCGCGTGTGTGTGTGTGTATAAAGTCCCTGCGCGGTATCTACTGCTTGTGCCGATGCGGAGGCGGTGACGGGTCTCCGCCATCTGGCGGGCCGCGGCCGCGCATATTATATATCGCGTGCGCGAGAGAGCGAGCGAACAAGTAGCGGCGATGGTGCTCCGCGCGCGCGTTTTAAGCTTCTGCTGCCACCGCCGCGTCGCTCGAGGACGCGACCTGCAGGACCAGCGGTGGAGACTCTCTTTTCACCCCCGCGGGGCGACCTTGTTTTATATTGTGTGCGCGAGCGAGCGCGGGCGTGTGTGTATGTGTGTGTGTGTGTGTGCGTGTGTGTGTGTGTGTGTGTGTGTGTGTGTGTGTGTGTGTGCGCGTGTGTGTGCGTGTGTGTGTGTCGAATCGTGTGCGCAACTACGTATATACAATAATAAACTACGAGCACGGCGGTTGAACTGCTGCTGCATACAATATCTCGTCGAGGCGATATTAACTCTCCTCCTCATCCTACGGCTATAATATGCTATATACGGAACACAATAATAATATAAAATAGCCTCGATTACAACGGGTATTAAAATAAAACATATAGGTATTAAAAATATATACGAACAAAAATATAGGGATATATATAAAAATTTAAACACTATTTGATTCTTGTCATATACATGTTGTAATTTTCCCGGGGCACACAACAGATGATATAGGGTCTCAGTCGCTAGTGCGAAAATTAGGTGTTGAACAGTGCGACAAACCGGATATATATTATGTATTGTATGTGTTCTACATACCTACATAATAGGTGCTATAAATTATAATGTGTGACAAAATGAAATTAGTGGGTGTTTTCCGCGTGTGAATTATTTATGTAAACAATACATAAATATAATATGCATGCCACTTGTACAGAGTTGTAGTGGAATATTTTCATGATATGACCGATGAAAAATAAAATTTGTATTGTCCCTATTATTGAAATAATAAAAATCTAGATTCATTATTGAATTATAATAACAAAAGCAATGTATTTTGGAAAAAAAACAACAAACTCAATAATAATGCCAATATCAATTACTTGCAGTTAGTGCAGTTTCCATTTTTTACAGTATATAATATTATATATATTGTAAATAATTTCTGTCCACGGATTGTTGTTATTTTGAAACTTAATTTAAATGAATTACATTTTAAAAAGAACAGCTATCGAAGTATATGTACACTAAAATAGTATATGACGTAGACTGTTTTATAAAACGTTCGGTCTGTTGCCTATAAGTAAATTCAAAACTAATTAATATAACAATGTAACAAATACTATGTAAATATCAATATTGCTTAAATAAAAAAAAAATTAACTACCTCTACAATATTCAACTTCAGATTAAGTACTTGATGCAAACTTATAGGTATTTATGTACTCAATGCATTTAGTTCGTAATACTATATTTATAATATTATGACTTATGACTTATGAGTGAAGTAAACATTTCCCAACATTGACAAATTAATATTTTAAGCAAATACAAACATAATTTTTATAATTGATTAATATTTGTTCACAACAATAAAACTTGCTTTGTATACAAGCAATACACAATTATCGTTTTTACGTGTAACGAAAATATAAACTTGTTTGCGAGATAATATAGGCATAGGTAATATACAAATTATACAATATACATTATGCAGATTTCTGAAGATGACTGTACAAATATGATGAATAGTTCAATACAATAATGATTATAATGGGTATTAATCAGTTAAAAGTTAAAACTTATATGTATCATTCATTTGTTTTTAACTGAACTACAATAGTAATTTACTCATTAGTCATTCAACTACTTCACTAGTTAAAGTATCTATTGCAATAACTTAGTTTTTTCCAGTTATTTTGAAAAATAATATTTAATATCATGCTAGTCATAATAAATTACTTTTTTGCAGTGGTGTATTGGAGGGTATACGCGGGTATACGTCGTATACCCGGATCCCTATTTTTGGATTTATGCGTATACCTTTAAGAAAATTAGTCATTTATGGGTATACGCACGCTTCTAATTTATCATCAGACAATTTAGTCATATTATCACCAAACAAAAGTAAAAACTTAAAAATAATAATTAAATTTTACCCTACTACAAGTTCTTGCGAAGACGATCGGAAACTGCCGAGCGTATATACAATCAATGTACAGCGGTTCCCAAACTGTGTACCTACTAAGTTTCAAAAATATATTGTAAACCACTGCTTTATCGTGTATACCTATTACCTACACTGAATCGGTCGCGGTGTGCCGTGTATGGTTAATCTAATAGTTAAAAATAGATCCATAGTCAAAAAATCGTGTACGATTATTGATAATATAAAACAATAAACATACGTAATTTCAAACTAAATGATAATGACAAATTGGAATAATAATAAAATAATTATTGTTGATTTATTGTGTTATTACTTGTCATCCAATAACCAAATTATAAAATCGAACTATTAGTTTCTTATTATATTAATTCTATTAATTTTGTAAAATATTTTATATATAAATATATTATAATATTATATGATCGATAATGGATAATAAACGTACCGCTACTTCACAAAAAATCACTAATTATTTTTCTGTGCCGTCGACGAAAAAACATAAACCAACACCAACTGATGATGAAGTTGCAATAACTAATAATCCGTCAGAAAGTAAAAAAGTAAGTTATTAAATTGTTAATGTAACCTATTATAATTAATTTATTAATTTACATAACTGACAAGAATTACATTAAAACTGCCTTTTAAGATTTTTGTTTAAACAGTACCTAATATAAGTTCTTTATTTCTGTGTGTAAAATTAGTTTAAATTTATTAATTGTTGTTTATTTTATTGGTCAGTGATAGTTATTCTAGCAATGTTACTAATTACTAATAATTAGTAATATTTTAAGTTTATAATATCAAATATGAAACTATTTAATTATATTTACAGGAAGTTACAGTCAATAATGATGTTGTCTATACATTAGATTCTGCTACTAAAACCATTAATGAAGATTTGGTAAAATATTTAACAATATATATTTTTTTTCTTAGAACTATAAGAAAACTCTATATAGAACTCTCTTTATATAACTCTAAATAATTTCAGGTAACTCAGTGGCCACAGGATTGGACCTTTGAGCAGTGGCAATCAAAAAAAGAAAAATATGCTTGGATGAATTGTCACAATGGTAAAATTGGCTGCTCCAATTGCCAATAGTTTAGTAATATACACAATTCTAATAATTCTGCTTTTGAAATATCTCCAGAGTGGTCTCTTAGTCTTATTAGTGGGGGAACTAGTAATAATAAAAAAACTAGACTTTCTGTTCTACGGAATAAAATCAGAAAGCATGTAACATCATCAGCTCATAAATGTGCTACAAATATATTAATTGAAAGAGAATCTGACAAATTAAAAAACCAATTTGAAAATAGTTCATATAAATTTTTAAGGTAGGTATATCGTATATATAGGTATATATATCGTATATATTCAACTACTTTTAGGTGCGTATACCCATAAATTTATTTACCAATACACCACTGCTTTTTTGATTAACCACACTATAATGTTGTACACAATGATTTTAGATGATAATAATAAACAAGTAAATATGAATGCAGGATTGAATAGCTGGCATGATAATATAATTTTCTATATTATAAACCACTACAGCAATTACAATGTAGTAAGAAGGAATACTATAACTTATAATATATGCATGTCAAACAAAATGCTTAATGGATATTAATGTAAGTAATAAATTATAATAAATCACTATGTATGCCCTTGCGGATGGTTATTGAAGAAAAACGTCTTTTTACTGTCCGACACAGTTCACAAAATCGTACCTATATTATCATGTTATAACAATATAATATTGTTATTATAATCATTATGGCGCACTTCACGCAAAAGATGACAGCGACGACGACGGACACTGTGGTCGCCGCCATATATCGTGAAGCCGCTATTACGCATAGAAGCTTCTCAGCAAAGGATTCGGAAAGGGCTCATGTGCAAACACTAAAGCACACCGCTGCACAAACAGTCCCTAACAAGAAGTTACACGCACAATATGACAATGTGTATATATAATATATAGGGGATAACGCAAAACGCCGGGGCGACGACGACGACGCCGTTCTTATATAATATTATAATAATATGTTATCTTCACGTGCAGATTGTAAGAACGTGTGTGTACAAGCGGCCAGCTGTGCATATCTGAAAGGCTACTGCAGTTAATTCCAACGGACTTTGCATGGACCCTGCTCTTGCACGATATAGTATAACGCACATGCGTTTAGGTATTTATAGTAAACTCGAACACACACACACACACACACAAATCGACACATTTATTATGCATATATACACACTCACACACTCACACGCACAGACTTACGTACAAACTTACATGGAAACTTACATACAAGATCACACACACAAGTTCGAGTTTGCGCGGGCGCTCCAACCAAGTACGTGGACCGCGGTCGATAAAAGAGCACGCGATATCGCTCCGCGGCGCCCCGCCGAGTCTGCGAAACTCGTCATTGTCGCCGTCCCAAGCCTTTCCATTTTATTCGTTTTCATTTTATTTGCCAATATCTGCAGTTGGTCGTGCGACGTCATCAGCGCGCGGCACTGCGGTTTTACAATGCAGCACGTGTTAAGAGACATGATGGACCGGACCACACACCGCCGCCGAACGTGTATAATATTATTACTATTATATTATGTGTACATTATCGTTATTACACACACCGAAAATCATAATAATATACAATTAGTGTGTATATATTACGCCCGTCCACCACGGCTTATCGGGTGGTTTTTATTGATGTGTGAATGAATTTTATGACTGTGTGGTGCATATAGGTAGATGAATATAGGTACATTATACACCTATATTATTTTATAGGTACATATAAGTGCGCACCCGCCGCCGGTTGTCTCTTGCCGCACTCCTCGGGCACTCGACTTGACGTGTGCGCGCAACAAATCGACGACAACAGTGCGATGGTCACGATGCACAGCGTACTGTATGGTTATTGTACCTATATGAGGACCAGCAGAGTTAACTCGGAGACCGAGTGTGAGCCTGCCCCCCCCTCAACACCATCGTAAGCTGAACTTTCTGAGCGACTTGACATATTTTACTTATACCTATATATGTAGCTATTAATTGTATTCCAAATATATTTTACTAATAAAAATTCATTTATTCTTCCTAGCATGGAAATGCAAATAGCTGATTATTGTAATTTTAGTCAAATATTTTTATTTTACTGTTTTTTATTTTTAGTCGACGTAGTTAATTGATAAAAAAAACAACTTAGGGAAACTTATTTCACAATTATTATTATTATCATTTATAACTTATCAAAAACTCAAAAGCAGTTACAAAACATTGATGTTAATCATTTGAGAATGTACTCCATATTTAGAAGAGTATAGTATCTTACCGAAATGTATTGCTACTTACCTACCATATATATGATATATGAACAATGTTTGATGTATTAATAAATATTGTAAAAAAAAAATATAACTTTTATATTTATATTTTAAACCACTACCGTCTACTAACTATTGTGAACTAAAAGGAAAATGGTATGTTTGATGATGAAAATGCTCCTACCATTTCATCTTTATACGAATATAAAAGTATAGAGTTGTGATTAATGATGGTATAAATATTGAAAAGTGTTTATTTCCATTTTGAAAAATACTAGGATGCACACACAGACGATGTAGAGTATTAGTTCGAACAATTTACAAGATGATCTTATTGTGATTTAATAAGTGAGCATATTATAACATCAAATAATATTATTGTCTTATAAAACATTTTTACTAAAAATTAAATGTTTTAATTTGTAATAAGCCATTGTGCAACTAATTTAAACTTAAAAGCAAAAGTTTAAAATTATTTTAATGACGTTTTGTATTTTATTGATGTCTATAATTATAAATAAATACAATATATTGTATAGTATAGTTAAATATATACAATCAGTTGTTTTTTTCTAAGGGCGAGGGTGCAATGAATTTTTATTTACCTAGGGTGACACTATAATATATAATATATATTAATCCGGGCACGAGCAAACCATTATGGTATTGGGACTGCACCTGTTATTTGCAGGGATGAAATAGTGCCATGAGCAGAATGGACATTTGGACATGGTCTGCGTGTATATCGTATGCATGGGCGTTTATAGGGGACGTTGGAGTAAGGCTCAAAAACAACGATTATCGCTTAAATCTAGAAAATACCATGCAGACATGCACGCGGATATAGCACGGGTGCCGATAGTGTGTGTACCTATACGGTTATTATTTTTTAATCTCAACAACCATGCTACAGTACCTATAATAAACGATACAAAAGTGAAATTACACGCCTATTTTGCACGGCTGCTGTGAGTGAATTATATTAAACAACAGACGACCTAAGCAGCGAGGGGACAGAGGTGTACGATATAATATTAATAATACAGTTAATTCGGAGGCTCTGCGATAATAGGTGACGATTGAATAATAATGATAAACGGCTGCTGCAGCCGCCACCATAACAGATCCGTACATAATATAATATATATATTATGGTGTTTTGGTGGCCCGCGCGTAACAAATATGTTTTGAGCGCTCATCGTGGGGCGGTTTATTTGGGGGACGGCCCGGGTGGCTAATAGAGTGAGCGAGAGGACGGGAGAGTGAGAGGAGCCGATGACTATATATAGTGTTATATATATAATATTATAAAGCGGCGGCGGAGATTATATTCGTACAGCTTGTTTGGGGAACAATAACTGCCCCGCGGACGACAAATCTATTTGGCCGCGATACGCTCGACGAGGAGACGTGCTTAGTTTTGGGGGTGGCGAGCGAACTAGCGAGCGGGTGCTGATGGTAGTGGCGGTGGTGTCGGAGGATTAGTCGATACACGACGGTGGAGGCGGCGACGACGACGACGGCGACGACGACTACTACTAATACTACAACAACTATACTACCACTACTACAACTATACGGTACAACTACACTACTACGACTACGATCGTATATATATAATAGGGGAAAACAACAGTTAATAATCAATTGTATGTGTGTCTGCTCACAATGGGATCAATGTCAAACGGGTGGGTGCGCTAAATCGACGGTCAAAGACTATAAAGACTATAAATAAACGGCAACAAACGCATGGTACACATCATCGGTCGGCGCGGCGGTATTGTAATAACGTTTTGTCGAATCCAATTTAGCGGGTTTTGATTTTTTTTCCCCCTCGCTCGCGTCCTCCCCGTGACCCCGTCGTCGGCACCGATTGCGAGCGGATTTGTTTTTTGTTCGCACGTTTTTTTCTTACGCGTTAATCACATGCGCCCGCAGACGGATTCGTATTCGCGAGTGTACAATGTACATAATATTATTATATATTATTATTAATCTACACTGTAACGCGTGACGCGATCGTAACATACGCGAAATTTGATTTAATTACTCAAACGACGTAAATGTATTATTGTACTCATAATAATAATAATATTTCATCAGTACAACAATGCATTTATATCACAGTACATATATATACCTATATATATTATAGTATTTGATAGCCGTTGGCAATTTATTTTAACGACGGTCCGTCGCATACCGCGTGGACCGGCGGCGGTCCGACGCAATAAAACCGTAGTGGACGCACGTCGAACCGAACGGACTAATCCGTTGAACTCGTGTCACGGCACGGTCAGCCCCCGCCGCGGATCTAGCACTGACCAGAGCAGTGGGATTCAATAATTCTCATTTCGTCTAAAAAGCGCACGGCTGCAATCCGTCTCGAGTCCGAGCCGATAAAATCCACCACGATTTATACGACAATATGTATAACACTTTGTCGCGTACAGCGATTTCATCAAGCTTATATGCCATGGCTTAACAAAATAATAGTAAGTATATCGATGAAAATGTGTGTGCAGTGTTATCATGTGCATTTGCGTACACTCGTAGATACCTACCTCTGTGTGTAATATAATAAAATGTCAAGTCTATAATATACACGATGTGTAGATATTATATTATTATGTATATTTATAAGATTTTACATTTTGTTTTCCGTGAGGTACTAAATAAATATAATATATTTTTTTTCATAGTTTGGTAGGATACGACATATTTTCGTCGCACATCATCTGTGTTAGTGGTCTAACAAAAATCGATACACCGACCTAGTGTGCTGCACGCGTAATATGTATCAATTTCCGTAAAGTTCCATTTTTTTTGCATAATGAGTTTTTCGAGAAAAAATATTATCAACGTAGCTCGAAAAGAACGAGCTTGTATGTACCTATAGCCTATAATACAATAAACGAATAAAATTGTTTTAAAGTCGATTTTTTGTCGTAACTGTAGCAAGTACTGATATATATATATTACATTTTATTATATACGACTGCAATGACGTAATTCAAGATTAGATTAAAATAAAAAAGAAAATTACGATTATAGTAGGTACTATGGTGACGCGATACTGTACTAATTTAGTAATCTAATATACATAAACCTTAGTGTAGAGCCCCTTACCCGCTTGTATGTATAATAAATAATATTATGCTATAAGTGGGTATGACAATTTTTTTTACTTTTCGTCTATTTAAAACCATATATATATATACGGCTTGAAAATATACAATAAAGTATTATCATTTTGTTAATCACTAAATCTGCACATAATCAATCAAACTAAATTATCAAAACCTTAAAACCTTATGTCTATAATATATTAATATATATTATATAACATATAACAGCGGTTCCCAAACTTTTACGACCACGGCACCCTTAAAAAATTGTTTGTGTTTCGCGGAACCCTAATGTCTAATCCAACTCAACTACAATTTTTGTAAATTAAAAAAGGAAAATCAATTCCTTAAACTCTCAAGTCCAAATAATATTTTAATGATACTGTTAATGACTTTTCATTATTAAACTTAAATTAAAAAAAAATTTTCAATCAAACATTTTTTAAACAACAAACATTAAATAAACATAATTTTCTCAATAATCTCATACATCTAACGGAACCCTTGACATTGTCCCACGGAACCCTAAGGTTCCGCGGAACACACTTTGGGAAACGCTGACATATAAGTATAATTAAGTTTGTTTCGTTGGACATTTCGTGATCTAGTATTTTAAGTTATAAGTTCATAAAGTACATATTATATTTAAAATGATCCGTATAATTTAAATGAGCTTATTGTATTATCTATTATTTTTTATTTATATTATAACAAAACTTGAAATAGCACTTAGATTGGTTAGGATTTTTATAAAATAGGTGATTATCGATTTTTATAAGAGAAAAAAACTGTTCGTTATAATATATTAGTCGTTTTCATATACGCACTTAATAATTTACCATAGATTCGATACCTATCTATAGGTGTATATTACTTTAGAGTTTAAACTCGGTGTTCATTACCGCGTAAATAAACCCTTATGTATACGCGGTAGGATTATTCGGTAAATTGAATTACACCACCCACTTGACCCACTATCGTTTACCGTACTTATATTATATTCCTAAGCGACTGTAACAATTACTAATTATTATCATCTCAAATGTATTTAGAATTTGATAATACCTATTGAACATTTGAAAACTTATCATGTTTCTTTTTCATTTTTTCATTTCAAACATAATGTACGGAATGTTAAACATTTAAACTATGTATAATACACATGTAATAATACATAAATATATAATGGTAATAAATAAAATTATTATCAATAAGTATATATATATATATCAGTCTCTAAAAACATGTTAAGTACACAGATTTAAATCTATAGAAATGTTTTTATTTCAACATATTTTAATATTATATTATGAACCTAATTAAGGATTTTTGGTTCAGAACACGTTGACACATTAAAAACCAACGCATGGGGAGCCTAAAAGTATTACCCTTCTCCTACAAGAATTAAATTCTTGATAAAACAGCTATGTTAAAAATATTTAAAAGATTAAAGCTTTTTATTCAATAATGACGTTCAATTAGTATAGGTAGCGTTAGACTATAATATAATATTATACACAAAGTTATAACGCAAGATGTATACTGTATGGCTATATTGTATAATTACAATAATAATTATTGTAAATATATTTTTAAAACATTTTTGAAACATATAAATACGTAACACATTATTATACGTTACGTATTTATATATTTCCATGTTCTGTATAGGACCGCCTATTCCTTTATAAAAATATTAAAATAAAACAGTTTTTTTTTCTCCACCCCAAGCATTTTTTTAAAATGAAATACCTTTATCTTAATAAAGAGTAGTGAGGCTGTATAGATTTTTTTTAACGCACCAAAGGAGCATTATATTATGCATATATATATTTATGTATCATGCACAATGCAGGTATATTGTATTTATTTTATACCTACTTGAATATATTTCTATAAAAAATAATCTGTAGTGATTTTACCACTTGACGAATACCTACATATATTTCATTTCAATACAATTTTTCTTTTATCATTATTATACATGAGAAATTATATATTAGTACACATGTTGTGCAAAAGGCAATAGGTAAAAGTATTAAAATATTAATTAATTTCTATTAAAATTTGAATAAAGTATGAGAGAAGAAAGAGACTCATTGGTTCATTCCATGCAATGAATGTTTAAATATTATAACTTGAAAAACGTTGTTTCAAATAAGGTACTTGTAATAATTAATCACAGTTACTTATGTTTATCGAAAACTAGATACCTTTAACAAAATAAATCGACACCTGATCAACAAATCCATTAAAAATGATTTTTTTGTAAATTATGTAGAAATTATCGGAACTATACGTCTATATATATTATATAAGTATAATTAAGTTTGTTTCGTTGTCTACGTATTTTAAGTTAAGAGTTCATAACATATCTTTCATAAAATGATCTGTATAATTGTTAATGAACTTAGTGTATAATATTATCCATAATTTTTTATTTATATTATAACAAGACTTAAAATAGCAATTAGGTTGGTTAGGATTTTTTCATAATATTTAACTATCGTTTTTTTTAAGAGAAAATATTATAGTAGAAAATATTTTAGTCAATTTTATATAGACACTTATAATTTACCATGGATGCGATACCTACTTATAGGTGTATATTACGTTAGAGGATAAATTCTGTGTTCATTGATGGGTAAATAAACTTTTGTCCTTGTGTATACGCAGTATATTATTCGGTAAATTGAGTAATAAAAAAAAACCTTCCTTGGAGATATTATTCAAGCATGTAATAATTTCAACTTATAAATTACAGTGAAATATCAGAATTTGAATGTTTAAATCGTGCTTTCGCGTAGTGTAGAGGTAATAGATTATTTTTTTTAAAATTGTTTTCTATTTGCTTACACCTTACAAATTTAAAATTTCGTTCATGTATTTGTGTACCTACTTAAATTATGTAATATATATTTTTTATTAATCATCTTTAAAATACTGTATGATATGCTTACGAATACTCAGCAGTGCATATACGTCTAGACTAGGTAACAAATATAATTCTCATGTATAATAAATACCTATAAAATAAAATGTACGTCTTCATTCATAAATAGTTTTTTTACGATACTATTTGTAAAATTCCTACACGGAAATAGGTGTACCTATATACAACGTAGTATCGGAAATTTTTTTTTTCTTATTAGCCTTGTACTTCTCTGTTTTCGTATTTCACTGTTATATATTATGTAAACAGTAAGTTATTGTAGTGAACATATAAAATCTTATCGGTTTGAGATGACTAATATCCTGAGAGATTTATAGACATTAAGGAGTATTCAGCTAGAATCAATTAATTTACAGTAAATTGTGTACGTCTGCGGACCTTTGGACTTGGCGATCAATACACGCGCAATAATAATGTGTTGACGCGTGAATCCTATACCTATTGTAATTGTATACAATGAACGCCCAACCTTTGATCGATGACTATAGGTTGACAATTTAATGTTAATAGTTAATAACGGAATATTTCCCGTCTCCGCACATATTAGATATGCTTATGCGATTATATTTGAATTATTTGACCACAATAAACGAAGTTCGTCATTGAACCAAATAAGTCGATAACAAAAAAATGAATCATCGATGCCAGATGAAAAGAAAAAAAAGAAAACGAGCTTATCGTGCGAATTCGACAAAATGCCTCTATCTCCTTCCTGATTAGTTCATTTATTTTATAGATTCCTATAAAACCACAGTAAATTACAGATTAAAACATTGGCGCCTAATACATGTCATTATGATTACGTGTTTTTTTTAATATTTATTATTTTATAGTTAAAGATAGATTATCCATTATTATAAAATTATATTAATTAATATATTATACTTAGCATCGAAAACTGCCGATTTAGTTTTATTATTTCTCGAGCATATGAGTAAAACATTAATTTTTATAAGGTTAGGTATATATAATATTGTAATACACCTTGGAAAGTTAAAACTTTTAGAATTGGCAATTGAGTCTATATCGATAGATTAGCTAATAGAAAGATTATATTTATATTAAGATATACCTGTATGAAACCATTTTGAGTTAAGTGGATTTTTTTCTTCAAATATTTGTATTATCTACAAATAGGTATAAATAAATAATATTAGGACTATATTATGTAAATGTAAGAAAAATATAATTTTAACAATAAATAGTGTATGTATTCTGTATTGACCATATTTACTTTAGAATGAATATCAGAGCCTATAACCATTTTTTGTTGAATGAATTTAGTGATTTAGTTTTGTTATTATAAAATATTATACCAGAAAATATTATACAACTGATTATGGCACACAAAAAGAAATAGTTATATAGTTTAGGTAATTAAAAACTATATAATTGTAGTACCTACTCTTCAGCCAACAACCACATATTATGCCCAGACTATATGATGGTCGATGGAAAAAAACCTAACCAAAAAAAAAAAAATAACATGAAAAAAAACCAGAAAAAATATATTTTTCTATTTTGCTATTATGACATATTTTATTAGACATAAGTTTTAATTTTCTAATTAAAAATGTAGATAAATTATCCAACTGACCGGGCGTCCTACCTGTTGTCTTTACTCTGGTAAAAAAATTGTAAATTTTTAGTAGCTATATATAAATATATAAAAACTTTAACTATGTTATACTAAGTTTCAGGAGTACCTACCATACCAAATTTTCATTTTTTTTTATTTATTGGACTAAACCATTTAATACAAACCATGCAAAATTCGTCAAAAAATTAAATTAAGCTAATTTTACTATAATATTATACAATTGTTTTGAATTATATTTTATAATATATCTACTGTATTTTATTTACTCCCTATTATTTATTAATTTCATGATATAAGTAAGAGTATATCTGACCAGAGGAGACCTGCAGGAGGGTTGTATTATTGATCTTTTTGTTTTTATTTTCTTTTGGGTACTTTTCCCTTGGTTTTTATATTTTGGTTTTTAATGTTTTTTTTTCGGTGTTTTTTACGTGATTCAGTTAATATATTCAATTTCACAGATGAAAAAAATTAGTCATATTTTTAAAAGCACAAATTCAAATAATGCAATAATATAAGTACAATAGGTGTGATACTTGAAAGTGCTTAAAACTAACTCAACAGCTATAAATAATACATTTAAATGTATACTGTTTTTCTGACTCCCTGCAAGTAGGTATATGCTATTTGCAACGTGAAAGACTCTCTATTAAGTAGTTGGTGCATTACTGCATTGGATAGGCTGTACCGAGTTTGCAAAGCCTTTCAATAATTTCTGTTTCTATGAACAACTTTTTCATAAGATCCTTGATATACATAATAATTTGCGGAAACGCTCTGAGTGTACCTACCAGCCTGCGTTGCTAGCTCCCGGGATTTTTAGCAACAAAATCTTTGTCACTCAAACATACGTATTCGAACCAACCATTTCCTCCACTCAGTACTCAGATGACCTTAGAAGTTGAAGCCTTAATTCTAATTAAAAAAAAATATATATTTGATATTATTGATATTATTGATATTATATATTTGTATGATATTCGTAATATTAATCAATATTTCTATTATTATGGTACAACAACATATTATGTTGTTGGCCAAAAACCAAAGGCGTTATTTTAATCGTGCAAGCTTGTATCGCTTCTATAGTAAATAATTTTGGAAAATAATCTGTGAGTCTGTAACATAATAAACAGTGTAAGGTACATACAATATTGCTGATTCATGTATTATCTTAAAACCTACCCCCCACGTCGCCAGCTTATATGTATACATATGTTATGCTATGTTATAGCCAATAATAACGAGTGTAGCTACTACCTATAAACTAGTAATTTTACTGCATTGTAATTATTGTATATTAAAATTTTAGGTACCTTTGTATAAATCTACTAACTTAACATCATTTTTTTCTACAATAAACGAATACTCCCAAAACGTTCATTAAATACACCATTTATAACCCACGATATTTGTACCAAACTATAACTCCCGTTTTTAAATGTACATATTATATTATGATGTATACATAATAGGTGCATTTTAATGTATAATATAATATGATGTACACATATTTAAATTGTGCCACTAATAAACTGTTAAATCGACCACGAGTGTTTACGTAGAGACAAATATCAAAGCATGCAGATTTAATATTAAAACATAATATGTATCTAGTAAATATTATACATTATGTAAACGTTAAATATTATAAAACGAAGGTATATGTATATGTATTATTTGCTATACACGCGTGTTGTAGGTATATATAGCAAATATTAAACTCATATTTTCTGGACTGAGAGTATAAAGTGTTACCCTACTAAATGAGGTATATTCAAAGTTTGAAGATCAACTCAAAAATACTAACTCCTACGTAATTTTTTTTTTATTATTTCGTAGTTTTAAATTTTATAAAAATCAGAAATTGCGCAATTCATGAATTACCTAAATTTGTTTATGTTAAATGTATTATTATTTATTATGTTTTATAATGATTACCTAATTTAAAATTTACGTAAATATATAATGATACATTTAAAATATCTAAATCAAAAACCATAAAGAATATTTTTAAGACTTTTTTTTCCAGAATTTTCTAAAAACTACCAACAAATGACGACATTTAACTGCATTATAATATGTACCTTAATTTTTCACATCTTTGCTGTACATACCTCAATATTTTTTTATGATTGCGATGAGTTATCATTTATAATAATATAAAATACAATCTAAATTATAACGAATATAAATGTTTACTCAATTATAGTATTGCGATTACGAAGTATAAAAACCATGACAAATATCCGGTCGTTATTCGAAGTTGTCTGCTCCGACAATTTATCATTAAGTTTAATCTAGTATTCTTGGAATTATTATACTGATATTTTTACAATCAAATTTAAAAAATAACCATGAAATAACATATTATGTAATATTATGATATATTATAATATATTATACATTGTAATTGTCGAACTGTAATAGTTACTAACTAATGGTTCTAAAAATAAAAACAAAAAAATATATATAATATATTATACATACACAAGACATAATTAATTATGTGAGTCAGTAAAGTAACAAGAATTCCTTTAATTTATAAAATGGGAATGTAAATTATAAAATAATATTTAGAATATAGTCTATAGATAAAAGTTAAGTAAATAGATAGGTAGTATAGGTACTGTAAATAGCGTTAAAATATTATAAAAGTATGCAATAAGTTTACAAAAGATTATACGGCATTCAAGTCAGAGAAAAAACTACCTACTAATACTAATACTAAGACTAAGATATGTTTCATGTAATTACGTATTTATAATACATAGTGTTATAGGGTTCATAGGTATAGGCGTACATGAAACCAAATGTTATAGGATGCTATAGCCCCCTCCCAATTAAATATGGAATTAAAACATAATTATGATGACTATACAGTCAGTGCACTATAGCATCATTAAATTATACATTTCTGTCAAAATAACTATTTAATATTATAATTAATTAAACAAATAATCAAAAACATAAAATAACATATTAATATTTACAACTTTACTTTTCTTTTACTTTTAGAAAATATATTTAAAATAAAACAATTGTCTATATCAATATCTCTCTCTGTATTCATATGTGTTCATGTAATATCTAAATTTTAAAATCTATCTTGATACATAGTAGACCTTATATAAAATGTTTATCCTTCGCAGGACTGAAAAATACCGTTCAGAATTCTTCAGATAATCTCTCTGAATTAACAGTCAGTGCGTAATAGCTTTCTGAACTATTTAAAAATGAATTGAGAATGTTTCTTTAATTGAACTATGTTTTAAAGTTTCATAAAAAGGAACACCATTAATCATATTATCAATATTTTGTTAGGTATTCAAATAATTTTTTTTCAAATTGTCCACTTGCAGATAGGTATTCTTTTGGACAATAACAAACTAATGAGTTTCTCTTTAAATAATTTGTGGGGGGATTAGCCTATCCAGCTCCTCCTATATTATAAGCCTATGAGGTTTCAAAATGTTCACCGAAAAAAATAGATATGTTCATATTCGTTGTTCAGTTTTAATGAGAGCTAGGTCACTTAAAAATGAACGCATATATATTTAGTCGATCATTGTTATAATTAATTATTTGTATACGTTTGCCACTCGATACAAACCACTTGTATATTATCAAATCATCATTATTATGTATAACCCGATATAAAAATGTGTAAAAAAAAATGTTTATCGACTAAAATTATTTTAAATAATAAATGATAGTTTTAGCATATTATGTGTGTTTTTTTAATCTTATCCAATCAAACAACCTTTCATGTTCTTTTATATAATTCTTTTTGCTTAACGATTATTGTTCCATCTTCAAAGTGAATAGTGAGAAAAATATTTTTTTAAACAATGATTGTGTAGGTATGTTAAAATGACAATGTAACATATTATTATGTTATAGTGACAATGCGTACAACATATCTAGGGACATGATTAGTTTAAAGGTTTGATATTATACAAAGATCATACTGATTGTAAAAAATATTTTTCTCATTCTAGTTGGTTTTTAAAAAATATACATAAGTTGAGTATGTAGATTTTTATCTATAGTTCATTAATAATTTTGGAATTTATTTTTTTTTTTGCTTAATATTACAGATACTAGTTTTAATTAATTTTTTTTATATGATTTCATTTTCTAAAGTTACTGTGTTGCTGAGCACGCTAAATAAATAAAAAATATTTTTATTTAAGAAATGATTAATGCGGAAAAAGTAAATTGGAATTAAACCTAGGGAATAATGAAAATAATAATATATAATACATAAATTATAGAAAATATTTAAATGTATGTGAGAAATTTTTAATATTAATTTGAAATTGATATTGAAATTTGTTTAGAAGAATAAATTTTGAATTATATTACTATATATAATATGAAATTTCAAAGTATTTATTGTTTTGTTTAACATTATTTGCTTTCATTTAATGGATGTCTATATTTTTAATAATTTTGTTATATTAACATACACAAAGATTAGAGCCCTCTGATTATGAATTAAAATGTAAAAATAATAGTATTTTTTAAAAGTGCAAAACAAATGGTAGTTTAGTTATAAAAAGGTTAATAATATGACGTGTTTACATTAATTATTGCATTTTTGTCCTTTATAGGGTTTGATAAATAAGGGATAAATTGTTACATTCTCCAAACTTATATTTTTCTTAAAGGATTTTTGTTTTATTTTCACTGAGTCAAAATATGTAGTTTTCATAGGTCGTATAAATTTTTAATTTAATGTTTTAATTAATAAAGTTATTTGAGTATATGTGTTATAACCATGTCTTAAATACTCAAATTAACCTATTTATACTTTATAGGGTCCCCTAATTCAGTGGTAGGTGTAGCCGTGAAGGGGATTGAACAGTATCTACAAAGGGAAAGTGAGCAGTGGCAAAAGTTTGCAGTACTCTTGGATCTCATGTTTATCTTGTACAAATAAATTTTAGTTATTCCATCCAACATATTTTTGAAGTTTTGTGCAAAAAGATAATAAATTTAAATTTATATAAAAAAATTAAAACATTTTTCTTTCAGAATTGGTGTATTAATTTTATTAAAGTTAACATTTTTTTGAAAAATTATAAATAATTTTCATGATTCTTTCATCAAACTGAAGTTTAAACACATTAAATTCAAAAAAATATAGTATAATTATGTAGGTATATATATAATATGATATCATGTCTTAAATATTCAAATGTACTTTATATATAATATTGGTTTTACCGTGCCTCAGTCCGCGGCCAAATTGACATCGATACACCTAGCTCGATCGCTTTGTGAACTAATCGATGGGCGATCCGTCTGTGTCGGAATGGATATATAGCACTATTGTTGTATATTCGAATGTGGTTCAATCTATACTCCATATAAACTTTCTTAATATTTCTATACAAGAACTATATATATATATATTCTACATCTGAAACTTTCGACAAAATTGGTCGATTGGTTTTCAAATCTATTGATATACCTAAGCCAAAATATAAGGACACACATTATTGCCCTTTGTTCTCCATTTGAATAACAAGTAACAAATAAAATATTGTTTTCTTTTATTCAAAAAAAATACCTATATATATGTTATATAATATTATCTATAATGTATACCTACCTATACCAATACCCATAATATAGTATAGTATACCTATATACAATTATTATATATATATATATATATAATAATAATATAGTGGTATGCTTGTGACGAAATACGGTTGAATCTAGTTTTTTATTGGTATTTAATAGTTCCAATATTTCTTCTAACATTTTCTAGGCTTTACACCTCATGAGTCATAACCGTGAAGAGAGTTGTTCATTTCTCAATTTTTTCAAAATTATTCGATTATATTTAATATTTATTTATTTAATAGTTTAACACCAAACATACTCAATTACAGATTATTAAAAGGTTCGTAAACATACACCTCTTCGACCATAATATTGCATTATTTGTGTAAACAGCTTTATATATATTATATTGTGTATGTACAATGTACATAACTTTTTATTAGTCATATATTTTTGTAAAATACTAAAATCCAAGTAATATGCCTCCATGGTAAAGTAGTACACTATGAATTTAAGTAATAGTACCAATATAATATTATGCGATATAAACGTAAATGTATAAAATATAAATATGATGACGTATTAATAATTTATTAATATAATATGCGAAAATCGTAATATATATTAACTAGATCTGTGGGGCAATTCTTGAAAAAGTGCCCTAGTTTAATCGAGGGTGACGCATTTGTTCCAGGAAATATAGTTTTTGATATTCTTTTAAAAATGATAAGATTTTATCCATTAAAAATGGTTTGATTGTAGATTTGTCTACAGTGATTAAAGCAATGATTATATTTAGTCGAAGATTAATTTGATAATTTATTTCATAATGTTATCAATTTACTATAATTACTAACAAATATCGTTCCTCTTTGGCAATTCGGCGTCTGGTCTATTTTACTTATTCATGGTTATTAATTATCAATTAACTACATAAAATATTCGGTAGTAAAAAATATTTTATAACATTGCTACTTATCGAGTAATGTATTGAATAAGTTTCAGTTGAAATAAATTATTTTAGCATGTGGAAAGATTTTGGATTAGGATACCTAGAGTTTATTTAATGGAAACATCTGATATTGGAAAATTAGAAAAATAATTATAAATAAAAAAATATTTAAACTTCACTTCGCTCAGATTCTAAAATATTTACAGATGAGTATTATACATATAATTAAAACTATAAGAAACATTTTGACTATTTTAAGGCAAATTAATTTACTTTAGTTACTATTAAAAATGTTAGTATAAAAATTAAATAATTAAATTAAATGTCGTCTTCAAATTTATATTATGTCAGTATAAAAACATACATTATTTATAATTTGGAACAATCAATTATAGGGGGGGGGGGGGAATATTATATTAAAATTAATGTATTTTTATTTTTTTAAATACATAAACACCTATTGTGAAAACGTTTGGTAGGTAGCAGCTAGCAAGCATGAGAGTATGTATATACTCGTATATTATTATCTAAGAATACCAGTAAGTATACTATAAAGGAAAAATAATATTAGAACACTGTCTTTATGGACCTACTTATAATATGATTGATTGATTTACGTTTGTAACTTAAAGTCTATACTAAATTATATAATAAGATATAGGGTAAGTATAGTTAAACATAAAATAAGTATATAAAGTTTACTAATAATTATCAGTCTACGTAGGTATATTATTCGCACAATATAGGTAGGTACCTACGTAGAACTTCAACGTGAAAATACGTTCAATAGAAACTCTTTGAAAATTTTAAAAAATGTACTTCGAAGATCTCTCGCGGTTTCCCACGTGTGCAATACATCGTACAACAATATTATATTGCCTAAAGATTATATTTTAATATAATATAAGCAGCTACCTGCAGTATAAATACCACATTATATGGTAGCTTTACTACTCCGGCGGGCGAATACCCGTGTGTATATTATATTATAATATAATTTAATGCATTTCACGATCCACACACAATACAATATGATTATTATCAATAATATCACACATTTCATGTATCGTAATATGTTACACAGAATGTGTGTGCGGCTGTCGGAAATCGTGTGCAAAAAGGTTTGCTCGGCCCGTCGTCATCGCAGTCGTAATCTTGTCGAGTACATGCCAAACCACGTCGCCCGAGTTTGTCATAATGTTTTTAAAAAAATAATAATAACAACAACGGCTGCACATATTATTATTGTCGTGCGTGTACGTTCGCCACGTAATCCGTTTGAAGATGCGCGCGCGTTGTTGCAACAAAAACGCTGCGCGACGTAAGTATTGTTGTGAAAAATTCACCGACGCGCGCACACACACACACACACACACACACACACACACACACACACACACACACACACACCCATGATACGTTAGCCCCGTGTGTCACGCGTCTATGAAAAGAGAAATAATAATAACAATAATCGTTATGATAAAAACGTCGTATACCACCCAAGTCGTGGCGGTGGCGGCGGTCGTCGCTTATACGCCGGGCGCGCAACACTATACGTACATTATATTATTGTGTACGTGTACGTCGCTGACAGGTGGTAACCGCAGTGTTTCCCTAGGCGCGCGTAGTAAGGGCTGTTTGACAATTTCAAGTGGTGCACTCGACGCGTTTTGTCCCCGCGCCGAGGCGGCGGTGGCGGGTGGCAGCGACCACTGCGCCGATACGTACAATATATATTTTACGCTTGCAGCACATATATATATATATACGTACAATAATATATAATATGATATGATCGACGACGACGACGACGATTCCCGTACTTGTTGTTTTCATTATTACTATTATTTATATATATATATATATCCCGCGCTCGCACACACACTCTGCCGCCGCCGCCGCCGTCACTCGAAGGCCCGCCGACCGGCCGGCACGCACGCACACNCCCCCCCCCCCCCAAGCCTACGTCGCTGGCACTCGAACGTCCCACGACCATAATATATATAATAATATAATATTATAATATTATACGTCGTCAGCCAGCTCGCGCGCTCTTATAATTGTGCGTGTGGAAAAAAAAGTTCGAGTGGATTATTTGAACGGTTCGAAAAACGGTCGGACGTCTTGTTGTGCTGCCCGCCAGCGCGTGTGTGCGTTATGTGCGTACGGTGAACGGAGAAAGAGGAAATCCCTGCTCGTATATTATTATACGTATCATATATATGTAATATGCTTATGTACGTATATATATATGTATAGGCATACTACAATACGCGAGCTGCCACTGAGTTCCGCGAGCGGGTATGTAATATATATATATTATGTATATCGTACGATATGTATATACGTCGAGCGCGTTGTGTGTGGGTGTGGAGCGGTTTTTTTCCCCGTTTATTATTTCGACTAAGCGGTGGCGTTTGTAGAACAGCTCTCCCGCCGATATAATATATATTATAATATACACTCGTAATCCTCCTCCAAGCGTTGTCCCATACGACCCATTCACACATAAATATATCGCATACCGCCGAGTTCTTTACATATTATTATTTATATGTATATATATATATTATATATAGACGCTCATATCGTATAATAATATACACTCGTCGTCTCTAGAGCTGAGCGCGCCCACACAAAACCGCGAGACGGCCTTTTTCAGCCGTTGCGAAAATATAATATAATAATTGGCGATACACGAGCTGCGCACCGACCGCTAGTTATATTGTAATTATTATTATTATTATTACGTGTTTCGTCGTCGGGGGGGCATCGTCGGTGGAAAAAAAAATAAGCACACAGACATATTTGCGTCGTTTGGTGTATTATATATTTGATGTGGGTACGTGCCGTGAGTGCCCACTACATATGATGTTACATACATTATTTTATATATATATATATACGGTGTATATACGTGTAGTTCGTCCCACGAGGATTTACTGATTTAAAACGGTGTGTGTGTCCGTGTGTGTGTGCTCGCGCGACGTGTGTATATACAGAGTGTTTATGTGAAAACAAATCGCGTTTAAATCGCGCGATCCGACACGATACAGTTATTATACACACACACACGCACACACGCACATACACATACCTATAATCTATATATATATACACACACACACACACACACTATAATAATGTTATATTGTATTTGTTGTAGAGCTATATCGTTATTTGTCCAATAACGATTCGATAATATTTACAAGCAGTATACGCGAGCATTACAAATATACAAGTATCTATAGACGCACTGCAAGTATACAATATTGTTCATATATATATATATATATCGGCGATAGGAGGACGTGTATAGTGAGCGTGTTATTAAATATTTATACGGGGAGGGGTTATTAACCGTTAGCGGCGGCAATTAAACGTCTGCTAGGTATACTTGTGCATTTGTTTTGTTATACACATTAAATAGGGTATAATATTTTAATAAATAAACGCTTGTATACTATATATATATATATAATATATTATATTTGTGAGCGTGATCCTTGTGTGTGTGTGTGTGTGTGTGTGTGTGTGTATGTGTGTTATAAATATTTGTCAGTCAACACCGCGACGGTGGACACGGTGACGGCGGCGGAGTAAGTTGAATTTACTCGCGAGTAATGTGATTATCCGACAAAAACAAACAGCAGTGGCTGCGGTGGCGCAAACATAAACTCACCTCCACAACACGATGATTATCAAATAAATATTTATTGTTAAATATTATTATTATTATTGTTATTATTATATTGTGTACGGCGCTGTGGTGCGGTGTCGCACTGGGTCGTTGTTTAGAAAGAGTAAACGACCGCGAGTCGAGCGATAAATACTACAATGGTATTTACCGCGGATGGTTGGTAGGGGGTGGGTGGTCGGCTGATGACCGGGGTTCGCGTGATTTGATTTCCGCTGGGAAAAAACGCCAACAAAACGATTCAGCGCCACAATCAAATAATTTGACTACAATGACGAATATATTGAGAAATCAGTGAATAAAGGATAATAAGGTGATAATTATTTTCACATGAACATAATATATTCATTAACCATCCCCACTCACCACTATGTCCACGGCCACCGGACGAATCGAATGCTACAGCGAATAGAAGAAATAAAACTAACTTAACGATGGCTGCAGATTACGGAAAGCGGCTGTAATAATAGGACGACTTGTTTTTAATATGATTATTATAATAATTTATATATATAAGTAGAAGCATGTATAAGCGAAACGGGGTAGAACTCTCGGCGGCTCAAGACACCGCGACGAGCCGCCATGGAAACGGCGGAGGCGGAGGCGGCGGCGAAGGCAAAGGCAAAGGCGTACAACTAATAGTCGACGACTATAAGGAGGGGTGTAGGTGCACTTGAAAATCGCAATCTCGACGACCGTCGTCGTAGTCGTCGTTGTCGAAAACGCGTCCCTTAAGCCCAACGGCAAACATAACCGCGCCCGGTCCCTGCTGCTGCTGCCGCCGCCGCCTCCGTCGATCCGCACGCATAGTTTGGCGGCATCCGGCCCGCGGGCACTTTTTCCCCTTGTCCTCCACTACAGCGTTTCCCGAGTTTGGGGTACTCTCTATAGCACACAATCAAAACACCCCCTACCCACTCCCACCATCTTCCCAAACCCCTACCCCCATCGCCACACCGACGGCATCACGTCGCCGACGAATCGCCCCGCAGACGACCCGTTTTTGAACGACGTCGATGATCGCCCGTCGTCATCGCCACCGCGGCGTCCTCCCTGCAGTCGTCGTTGTCCTGTATAGTCCGTCATCCTTTCCTCCTCTCGGAATCGTAGTAAATACAATATCCTATACACGTATATAGACGCATATATGTGATGTGTGATGTATATATGAGCTCACAAAACGAAGGGCCTGAGGACGAATATTGGCAAACCCGTGCCGCAGTGATTCGGGCGTAATACGCGTACAATATTATTATATATAGACATATGTATATACATATAGTGGCAGAGCGTCGCGACATCTAATTTCGTACGGTTCCCGTCGTTCAATCCGCAGCGATGGATGAGGAAGAGGGAGCACGCGCCCCCTTCATAAATCTGGGTTTTATTTTTCACATAATATGTATTGGTATAATATAATATGTACAATATAACTCGTATATATTAAAAATAGAATGTATAGAAAACGAAATTATAATATTATATCAATGTATAGATAAATAGTATGATTTATCGTATACTTATGGGACACGTCGTTATATATTTATATTTTAGAAATATACTTAATGCCATTTTCGAGTAGATTCATTCATAATATGTAATATAGGTATGTTAAAAATGTAAAACGACTTCAATGATGCCAAGCATAAGTAAGTATATCTATTGACTATATCTGAATTCGTAGCAGTATTGTATTATTTTATCATCATCAATCGTGACGATGAACAGTAATAGTTATAGATTATTATGTCCTCCCACCTACCATCGATTCGAATAATGAACAAAACAAAATATGGTAACGATACTGTAAATAATATTGTTAAACGCGCGCAACACTCGCATAGTCGTATCCCACAAACGTGTATACTAAGTACATGGCGTAATCGATTAAAATATACATTTTAATACGCGCGCCATATTTACGTCTCGCGGCGGTGGCGTCGGTGGTGGCAGGCGGCACGTGGCGGGCCGCTCGATAAAAGATGCGCGTGCGATATCATCATACACTATATTACTCGTCTCTGGCGTGGGTCGACTCGGTTATTCATATTCTTTTTTTCGGTTATTTATCTACCGACATGTTTTTTACAAATTCTCTTTCACACTATACATTATAATTAGTAATATTCCGCTGTAGGAACTGTATGGTGTTATCAACAATGATAATATCGAACTAATCAAAAATGCACAATATTATAGAAATTATAGAAATTGTTGTATAATACTATAGCCGGAAGATTGAATTAAAAAATGCGAGGTTCGACATACGTATTATGTTATCGTGATTAGTGAAATATAAAAAATTCCACACAAACATTTTTTATGAACGTTTAAAGTTTAAACTTTGACTTAAATGGATTTTCAATATATCATATTTATTATATAATATCATAACAATTTCTCATCAAACGATGTTATTATTTTGTTGTAATTTAAAAACAAATAACTGCAGATATAGGTACTTTAAATTTGCACCAAATGTTTATAGTAGCATATTCTATAACTCATATAATTTTCAAAATATTTTCACTCTTTTTAAACTACTTATCGACATTAATATGAATATTTGTTGAAAATGTCAAGTCTCTATGGTAATTTATTTTTGAATAACTACAGAAAATATAATTGTATTTGACAAGGTCTAACTAAGAGTTAAAATTTCCGTTTTTTCCAAATTGTTTTATTTTTCCTGATTTATTCTAAAAAGTACGGAAAATTTAAATTATTGACTTCCCCCAAGTACCATACAGATCCAATTTTTGTCCGGAAACCACCATCAAAGTTAAAGAATAAATATCTAAGTATTATTTTCTAATAAAGTTCATTTCTAAATTGATGCCCTGAAACACGCTGTGTTTCGATATGTAGATGAATAAATAATGCGCTGTAATTAAGTTATATATATAATTTAATTCAAAATGAAATAAGCAAAAACCTTTTAGAGAGAAGTAATGTGGTGATAAGTACAACGAAATATATAATATACATATCATTATATATTATATAGTCACCTATATAGTATCTAGTATCTACATATACTTTGTTAATAATTTTTGTTTTACAAAACAATAGTGAGTCTTCGAAAATCTTCTTTTCGATAAAATGATTCTAAATTGAATCTTGCTGCAATAATTGATACCGGCTAAGACTAGCTTACAACTTACTTGTAAAAATTCTAAAAATAGTAAATAGGTAGATCCAAAAACCTTTTTATAAATAAATATATTTGCTACGCTTAAATTTGATTTATTTGATTTTTTAAAAAATGAACAACTTACAATTTCAGTCTTTGAAGTCGTAAGACACAACATATTAATTTTTCAATTTTTATATATTTATGGGTTTAAATCCTTATCTAAACGTAGGTTTAGTATAAACCAGATAAATAAGATAATTAGATAAATAAGATAATTCCAAGATTACTTAATTAATTGATTTGATGGAACAAAAATTTCACTGTATTATACATACAACTGGGTTGACAATATCAAGTCATTATTCATAACTAATCTTTATTAAATGAGACGAATCCCAAACATCCGGTATTTTTATCTGTCAGCGTTTTTTCATTAAGTTTTTATCAAGAAATAATTGCTCAATAAACTCGATACCGTTATAACTATTTAATGACAAATAAAAGAAAAAAACAATGAAACAAAATATACAATTATAGTAAATATAGGTATACAAACATCAAACATTAATTAAGAGAGTCGGCAAATTAACACAAAGTTATAATTTTATAATTGGGGCACGAAGGTTAAAATGTTGAGTAGATTGGTAATGCAAATAACAAATATATATTATATACCTACATTAATTGTAAATAACGTAACAAAAATAAATACCGTCAAGTTCACATGACCTTCAAGTCAGAGAAGTTAGAAGACATAAATAAGTAGATACCTACCTAAATCTATATACATTACTACTCAAATAACTTTAAGAAAAAATATATAACAAAATTGTGTTCCTTATGAAATAATTATTTTATTTTACTTAAAACGATTTATATTCTACGTCATGTGTGTTATATACGCCATCGATGTATGTATTTTACCAAAAGTCTAAGAGATACATACTCTTTTTTATCTAAACAAGAATAATGTTCTGTGTCGATAAAAACAAAAAATGTAAATTTCATAAGCATATAAAAACAGTTGTTCTTTATTTAGACGATCTATTTTATAGATTCCAAGTGGAACGAATAATGTATTGGTTTAACAATAAAGGTTTGTATTTTTTTGTCTGTCATCACGTTTTGGTTAAGGAAATTTACTGGTATATGTCAACAATTGTCAATTTGATCTTAATGACTATAGGGAAGGAGAGATCAAAGTAAAAAAACTCCAGTATTATTCTTAACAAAATAACTACATTTATTTTGTCAACAACTGTTATTGTGTAAATAATAAATATTTCAATTTTCCGCAATTTTTAAGTTTTTCCCGACAATTTAAAAAAATACTGTAGGTACATTTATTACTTTTGACCTTAGGTGTCAACTTGATCTAATTTTTTACCGGAAACCATCTTAAAGATTGAAGATTTTTCAATGCTCGTAGTGTGTTACAGACGTCAAAATCAATAAGAAAATAAATAAAAAAACACACATCATTGTAAAAACAATATATTTATTTCTCCACTCAGAGTCTAAAAGACATTTTTCGTATACTTGAAATTTAAATTTAAAATAATAAAAGGGTTTCAAAATGTTTGAGAAAACTAACCTGTAGACACAACCACCATGGAATAATAATAATAATTCACTAAGCATACTTACCCCCTTCATAGTTTTCAATAATGCAGTAATGAAAAATCATACTTTTGGAATTTGTAAATACCTATACATAAATACCTCATTTTAAATTCTTCAAATTCTTGATATTTTTGTACTTACTACTTATGGTAGGATTGTGGACTACAATTTTTTTTCTCAGATGTCAACTTCCCTTTTCCACTGCTTATTATTGGGGATAATTTGTCTAGACATATTGACTTAGGTATTAAAATAAAAATCCAAACGAATACATTTTTTGAATTATTTAACTTTGTGCACTTAAGATAATAGGTAATAAATAATAATATATAACTCTATGTTGAGAAGTAGGATGGCTATGGTAATTTGAAAAATGCAGTAACTATAATACTAATCAACATATCAACATTTATAATTTATAAAAATATAATAAATACCAGATCCAATATTACATAATATATTTTACATTTTTATAAATGCATAAGCACTCATCATATTTTTTTTTTCTATAGCTTTTAGTCAGAGACTATAACAACTCAACAATTAAACATAACTCATTCATATATTTTAGGATTTAATCACTACATTAAATTTTAAAAAAATTATCCACTAAAAATGTACAGTAAAAAAGTTCTTATTTGTAAAATAGAAGTTTTTATCGCTACAGAAAACTTCATAAGTAGTACAAAAATCTCATGAATTTGAAAATATGGCCTTTACATATACTAAAATACTTGTGCAAAAATTTAAAAAATAATAATTTGAATAAATTCATTATTAAAAAAAAAATGTGGTTGAACGTACTTTATGGGTCACTTTGTATTGTTGTATGTGTCAGAGGCTGAATAATGACAAACCAAACAATGTAATTTAAGTCAATGAATAAGCAGATTAATTGAGGCAGCAGAATTGTAAAATACCTAATATTTAAGGCAACCTGGCCAACACGGGAGTTCTTTCCGAATCGTAGTACGAGATAGTACTAAAAATGTCTGTTTGCTTAACTATTGTGTTTTTGATTTATTATCATAATAAAGGTTTTCTTGAATTAAATTGCCTGTACCTATTTTTGTTTGAGAAGTCACACTACTTAATTGTATTCTTTGAGTTCAACCTGTAATCGCTTAATTCATGCGGTCGTTTGGTCACTTCTGAGTGTAAACAGTTGGTATATCACTAAAAAGGGCATATATACTATAGTATACGTATATACTAGTAATAATATATTTGTATTTGTTCACAAAAACTGTAGTTACTATAAAATTATAGTATATATAATGTATATAATGTATATAGTAAAGATATATCTACATTCTACATCATTCATTTAGAACTGTTCGAATTTGTTGCAATACGTATAGGTTTACT
The DNA here is from genome assembly GCF_001856785.1 of Myzus persicae. NCBI lineage: Eukaryota > Metazoa > Arthropoda > Insecta > Hemiptera > Aphididae > Myzus > Myzus persicae. The sequence goes on along the minus strand of NW_019102121.1, from coordinate 296,875 downwards.
GCAGAATTTTAATGTTATTTTTAGCCACTTGTTAGTCTTCTGGATACGATTGAATAATATCTATACATTTTTTAAAAAATATATTATTACAATTTTCCGTTTATATTCGATACATATAAACATAATGTATACAAATTGATGTTAGTTTTTTTATTCAAATTCGCACAATACCTACCTATTATATACATACAATAAGTCTACGTATAAAACACGCCGAAAAATCGTTGTTCGCGTTAACAATATAACAATAATATTTAATATATAATAACCTATATATGTAAGTGCGGTCGCTATACATCATTTTATTATATATTTTACGTAAGCTATAAAGAAACGTTAACGCTGTTGGCATATGCGTTACCTATAGATAATAAACACATCATCGTTTTTGTATAAAAAGGCGTTGTAAACGTTGTATAATACTATAACGTGGAAAAAGTTATTATTATGAGCGTCGGCTTCCGCCGTCATTTACACACCCTCTGTACCGTTCATATATAGTGTCGACGACGTGTGAAAACGTCCCCTGTTCATAAAATATGCGTGGTTGAAAAATAAAAATAAAAACGTAAAGAAAATATTGTACGGAAAAAAATTATCTTCGCGCACCCGCGCCACCGCCCTGTAGGTATATATAATAGCTGGTATATTATGTATAGTTTCATTATTATGCCGACTACCGGTTTCGTCGATTTCACGCGATGGATCTGACCATCTATATATAATATACATATATATACATAAACACACGCCTACACACTCACACACAATACGCATATTCGTACAATAAATTTCCGTGCGTATAGTCGGGCTATTTATCGCGATGAAGGGTAAACTGCGAAGAAAAAAATTACCGTTTTTTTTTTTGCCGTATCGGTTTTGTTTGTATGTGCCGTGAGAATATTTTATTTTATTATTATTTTTTTTTTCCATAACCCACACAAAAAAAAGATCAATAAAATGTGTACCCGTGAACTACCTTATCGTTATGTGTTTTGTATGCAATAAACATATACATGGTAGGTATAGTCCGGCAATGTACATATTATACACCTATCTATATATAAGCATACTTGTTCTGGTACACGACCGCCTTATCTGGCCATGTTATATTGATATTATTGTGTCCGACAATATCAACAGCCGTGTAGCGTATAGACATTCGAGCCACAAAGTGTATACCTGCAGCACATTTTCGTGTATTTAAATGTACCTATTTATGTATCTATTTGTTTTTGTTTTCCTGGCGGGCTTTACACTAACAAAATGTAACTGTAGAGGAGTTAACATGTGTCCGTGTTGTCGGCCCGAAATCTCCCATTATTTGCCTGCAACGACTTGGTACGGCTTGTAACACACTGGTTTAAAAGCCAGTGATATACAATTTCATCTTTCGTCTTTTCAATCAGGCAATCTTATATAATATTTGGTAACATTATTAGTATTGAATTTCTGCTTTCATATGTTATTGAGACCAAAGTCCACCCATAGTTTTGTTTGTAATTACTAAATGATACTCAGTGTCATTGCAAATTTAATTCCTTTATAGTATCCAATATGATGGATAATATTATATACTATATAGTAATATGATAATATAATCTATATAAATATCATCAATTTTACTATGAACTATAAGTTGTAATATAACCAACTTACATGATATAGGTAGGTCGGTAGTCGGATCCACCTATATAGATATTTAATGTAACAAAATTGTACTTAAAACTATATAGTTGACCTTGCTCGGCGTTGTCCTTAACAAATTAAACAGGTAATTAGACTGGATTTACTCAGTCTTAAACTCCGTTAAATATATAATTCATATAAACATAAGTCAACGAGACCAGTAAAATTAAGTAAGTTTCTACCCTATTAGCTCCCTACAGACGTATAGTATACGGAAGTATTGGTAATGTACTCGTTGTGAACGATTCAGTCACATCACCACGAGTATTTGATTTGTATTCGCATGCACTTATTTTATATAAATACTAACTTTGTGTAACTTAATAAACATACAAACAGTATTAACATGTACACCATAATTCAGTCCCTATAAGTTATATGTGTAGCAACCAATGCACCGCCGGGAAATAACAGTAGAGAGGAAAGTACACACAGAAATATAGATACTATTAAGTTAAATTGATTTTACAATCGTTCCTGGTCAACATTTACAGTTTATTAACTCAACACTTATTTAAAAACCTTTAAAAATGTAGGTAAATATTTAAAACCTTGTCCAGAGATATAATATTTACCAAGTGATGTTTCCATGGACCGCGAGTGGTAAATTGTAATAGCACATATAAGTAAAAACTGCAATTTATTCATTTAGTATTACATTAAGCTCATTATAACACACACACACACACACACACACACACACACACACACACACACACACATATTAAATTTAGCTCTTAAGAATATATTATGTCTGTAATATAAAAACTGCATTCAAATCTTAAACCAGTAAATAGTTCTATCAAAAGTAAAAAAAAAGTTTTAAAAAAAAGTATATACCAAGGAAGGTTTTACAGCATATAAATAATGCGTTATTGCGTTGCGTCCACTCAAACTCATATTTACGAAATGTAATCTGTGATTTATTATCAAGTACCTATATTATACGCTGTGTAGGCACTGTGTATACAAACTATTGTTTCACAATCAGCTTTCGATACTAATAGTAGGTATTACGAAAATATCCCTCTACTTGCTATGCAACACCACCTCAAGTTGGTCACTATATTAATTGTCGGCTAAAATACGGTTCCGTCAAAATACCTATCGACTGAAATAAGATTCGGATAAAATACGTATCAGCTAAAATACGGTTCGGCCAAAATATTTTCGTCCATTTTACAAACTCCTATATATTATCAACGATTAATTATAATTGTGTCCTATGTATGTAAGTAAGTTCATATGTGTCCTTCCAGTACACATCATTCTATGGTTTTTTTTCATACATAAAAGTTACTAAATTATAATGTTTAACTAAAATAAATTATAATCAAGACGGACGCACAATTTCATATAAGATACATAAGTATTCAGTATTAATTATCGCTTATCAATCTTTATATATAAGTACCAATATTTAGTTCAGGATCGTAATATTCAATAAGCTTCATCGTCTACATTCTACAGTCATCACTCATATTTTAATTATTCACCTCAGTACAACCCCATACTCCATAGGACATTGTATGCAAATTAAATTATGTATATTATATAATATTTATATACAACAGTAACTTGCTTAATTTTATCTTCATTTGACATAATATTTGAGTCAAGAAGATACTTTATAATAATATGTTGCATGATTTAATTATTTTACCATCAAACAATTTAAACATGGGTTAAAACGTAAAACGTATAACGTACATAGATTCAAATAAAAGTTGATATAAACACAGATGATAAAAATTGAACTAATGCGAATTATAATCATTCATATTTTCAGTAATTTTTCATTAAACAAATAACTAATAAGTATGCAAATGCAATAATAAAATATTTTTATTAAAAAAAAACAAATGTTGGAAAATGAAAAAGAAGTAACTATTCGATAATCTCAAAGAATGATACATTTAAATAACAAATGAATCAACTTTTATTGTAATTAATATTTTAAAAAAATTGTGACATCTCATTTATAGATGCTTAAGCTACAAGTACAGCATGTAATTTTTTATTTTTTTATACTGAAAATGTAATAATTTTAATTTAATTTAATTTTTTTTGAAAAACTTAAAAATAACCAATTTGTAAATCCTATTTTTACAAAAATTTTGATAGTATAAACTTTTACACTTTGTACATACATATTTAATAATGATAAAAATTTTTAAGAAGTACTTAAATAACACAGAGTTGCTTTATATACATACCTATATACTGCTGTAATATTAATATTTGTTTTTTGTACGTCCTGTAGATTGATATTATTATAAATTATATATTTTATTACGCATGCAGTATTATCACTTTATCAGGTTTTATGTACCCGGTCCCTGTCACGTCGTAAAGTATACATCGCAATAAACGTGGATATATAGGCAGGTACCTAATTTAAGTATACTTTCTATGACGATACGCGACGTCCACCAATCTTCTTTTATCTTTTTGGTTTTAACAGTGCAGTAAACAATTTATATCCCTGCAATCAACAAAATGAGTTTAAATGACACTTATTTGTCATTTAAATTATAAGTACTTATGTTTCATAACACATACATTTCTTACGTTCAGCTATGGGAACACCATTATAAATTCACCATTTTGTTTTTGAATGATATTTCACTTGATTAATGTTTCAATACGTGTCCGACCACGGAGCACCTATGGTTATTCTGTAAATATAGCAAATTTATTTTCGTTTAATAGTGTATGCAAACTATATAAATGTTCAAATATAGTTATTATTATATAATAGAACCTATAGGTACCTATGTATAATTATACTAACATAGGTTCTATTATACGATATTTATGTCTGCAAATTGCAAGTTTGCATATAAATGATTAATGATATTATTATTATGTTTATTTATTAGTTAGTAAATATATACCGTGCCTAAACTTGTAAATTGTAATCAAATATTTTTCTTGTGATATAGCAGGTACATATACAAAAAAATTGCCAATTGACAAATTATTGGCAACTATTATATGACATATGGTACTCTACAGTCTACACTTCCTGTGTAGGTGCTATGGATTGTTAAAATCACTATCTAGTTAAATACTAATTATTAGGCATGATTATTATTTACCCTATAATATTTACAGTGTAATTTAGTATTATCTATACATTTAATCAATTAAGTTTAATGTAGGTTTATACAAGTGAACTAGTCGTACTAAAATCTTCAAAGTATAGTCTGCATAATTAATTGAGTGGGTATACCAAACAAAATATTGAAAACAAGTTACAAATGTAGGTACAACGAGGGAATATGAATATAATATCATCTTTGTGACGTCTTCTTTGCTCGATAACTGAATTTTCATACTACAGATATCTTGTGCTCATTTTATAAAAATATATTATATAGGAACAAAATATAGGTATGGTAGTAACTGGTACCAGGTAACTGGTAAATATAATGTTAAAGGACTAAATTATAATGCCGACATGTTACTTATCTTTATGGTATATATTAAATAATACTGTAATATTACTAACTAATAAACCAATAAGCAATTATATCGTTGTACGACACGATCGATACAAATAATTACATTCTCAACCTAGCTTCTAATCGTCTATAAGTACCTACTGTGAATGATATTTATAGGAATCGATTTTGAGAATACAACATCAATGTGTGTGTATATCCTATTATTGCGATTTGCGATCCAAGGCAATAAACTTGACCAAATAATATAATAATATTTTATTATTCCTCAATAATACTAATTTTTTTTCGGTAGAGTCAATAAGATTATCAGCTTTACAACAAGCGTATCGATTATAAGCATGTAAATCGGATTCGAACTAAGTCCATACTATTATTCATAAAAAACATACATTTTTGGAGCGATTAGAAACGACGCGGGGCAAACATAGTTTGTCTGTGGAATAATAATTATATACCAAGCGTAGAATAAATACTAGATAAAAGTAGGTGTACCTAGTAGCTGGTTATAATACGACTATACGGTTACACAAATTAAATAGTTGCACAGCGAACATAAATGTGCAGCGAGATACGTATAAAGAAAAACTTGTACTGAAGTAATAAACTACATATTATTATTATATTGTTAAATGCGCTGTTGCCGAGAAAAATGTGGTTGTAATGTCATACACGCACCTATAATTTAGGTTATAAATAATAATTTTGTTTAACGTGCGCTCGTAAGTGTACACCGTAAATCATGTGAAAATGTCTGTACACACGATAACCCGCACACACACGACCGACACACACGCACACTCACGTGAGCCCGCACACAAGTATACATACACACACACCATCACGGGGACTTAAAGCTTATGACCCGGATTTGACAAATGTACATAAAATTGGTTGCAATTTCATACTATTGTCACCATCGCATTGTGATCGACGTGAACACAAATACATATTACTCAAGTATTATTATTATTATATTATATACGTCATGCACATATATACCTATTAGTATATATAATAATAAACACACGAGAAATATATTTGACATAATATGTTTGTTTTTTTTTGTGTTTGTGTATGTAGGTATATATTTGTATTTGTGTGTGTATAATATATACTGCATACAGACGTGTATGCGCGGTTACAATACGAGACGGTTTCAACAACCCTCTTAAAGCAGTGGCTTATATTCGTTGGCTTAACGGTAGACTTGATGTACCGTCGTTAATTTGTTCGATTGGTCGTATAATATAATAACCGTTTGAGTATAATATCCTGTATATAGGTACGTCTGTTGTGGCATTTACGAAATAATCCAATAACGCTGTTACTGACTGACAGATACCGTAACGTATTTTGACAAAACAGTGTCGAACCGACAACCTGTTCAAATACACATATATATATATATATATATATATACAATATATTATATTATATACACGTCGGTGTCGATTTCATGCGGCCAAGTAACCTGCATATAAATATAAATCCATACGATACAATATGCGCATACTATATTATGGTTTATGCTATACCATCATACCACAGCCCACAGGTCTCCGACAGAAGCACATAATATAATATTATGTTATTATATATTGTTGAATATGACGTATATATAATAATGTGGCCCCGGCAATTGGCGTGCAGCGATTGTATTGTACTCATACATCACATGTACACCGTCTCGGTATCGCGGCCTATTGTCGATTCGTTTTCATTCATCATTACACAATTATTTTCATCTGCAGCCGAAGTCGAGTACGCCGCGGCTGTATTATTTTTTTTCTACATCTGCTGTGTTTTACTTTACTTTTTTTTATTTTTTTGTTTTATTTCATATCAGCATGAACGCACAAACACTTGACCGCAGCAACGTGATTTTGGAGGATATGGATATTAAACTTTAAAATATAATTATGAAAATAAAACCTTTTATTAAAAGTCAACAATATATCATAATTAATATAATATTTTATACTCTACTAATAATTATTACGATCGTGAATGTATGGGCTGTTTAGCTGCAGGACATTGCTCTTCGGTCGTGTATCGAACACGATTGTAAATATTTGTACAGAACGAATTTATACAAATATACAATAAGCATAGGTATACCAATTACATTTTGATTTTTGTGAGACAATATAATTTTTTCGTGACACAATTGCAGTATACTATATTCATACAAGCGCGTAATGGATTTTTTCAAGTATGATATAATATTTAGTTTAATTACAATTGGTACATTATATTATGATTTATGTGGTATAGAACACTTAACGAATAACGGGATGAGATGTTGATGCGTTTTAAATTTCATTGTTGGTTCGCCTCATTATCTCGTTTATTTCCATGAATATATAGGTGGGTACGTATATAGTATATACTATATATAATATATATATATATAATATGAGTATAATAATAGCCACCCAATACAGACCGTGTGTCGGCCTATTTGATTTGGCCATGGCTGCTAAAAGGGGGCAGGTAAAAAGCTTTCATACATAGTGGTGGTGGTGGATGGTAGTGGTGGTAGTAGTGGTGGTGCAAGAGACCTCTGTGTAAACAGGAATTTAATATAGTATAAGAAAACAAGGGGACAGAGTTAAGGGTAAATTTACCTCCTAGGAATATAGAGTAATAAACATGAGCACAATATCGCAAGGGCATAATATTATCGGTTTGGTTATAATACATACATATATACGGGATTTACGTATATTATAATTTATAAATATATTATATAGTCAAATATGAAACACAAATAATGGACGATTTTAATTCAATTTTTAAGAATTTCGAATTTATTTATTTGACTTTACACATCGATAGTTAATATAATATGTTCGTTGTTATGTTTCGTTATAATTTATAGTATAGGAAACAATGAGATAGATAGGAATAAAATGATAATGTTTCCAGTCAATGAAGTGCAGAAGTACCTATGGCGGTATATAATTAATAAGTACTTCTAATAGGTAATATATACATAATTACAATTTTTAATTGTTGTATAATATGACACATTGACACATACTAGGTATATAACTATATATCCGTGGAAAATTCAAACTTTTTCCAGTTTGAACCGGAAGCTTAATAAAGTAGGAAAGGGGTTCACAACTCAAAGGCTTATTGCTCATATATGTAATACATAGGTAAAAAAATGTTGGTCACACGTTACCTATGTATAAATATACGGAACACGACACTATACGGTGAGTTATGAACCCCCCCTCCCCCTTAGACTCCCACTTTATTTACCTAGTATAAACAATTAAACAATATACCCGGTGTATACCTAGAATGGCTTCCATGCAGCAGACTCGTACCTATATGTGGATAAAAATTAAAAGATCATTAACTTACACGTATATAAAAGGATGCCAAACCCACGTGTTGTCTTAGTCTTACACCGGTAAATTTGCATTAGGACTCGGTAGTATACATTTTGTGTTGTTATAGCTTTAATATTAGAAATGAAATATTATCAAACTCGAAGATAAGAATATTATCTAGACCCTAGGGCAACTCATATAAGTTTTTATCGATGTTTTCATTTTAAAGTTAGTTATTTCTATGTATAATAAATATTACAATTTTGTTTTGTTCATAAATAATAATAATTAAAATATCAATAAAAGCTTATGAGGTGCCCTATAGATAATATTATTACTTTTAAGTTGTATTAAAAGTCAATTTATTCTAATATAAGGCTAACGACAAATAATCGGTACTATTGACCACAAATTTGCTATGTTGTAGGTTTTCAACTTTGTAAGACGAAGACAACGCTGAATACGTCATACGGGTTCGGTGTCCTCATAAGGGGTTGTAAAAATTATACATAGGCAAACAAAAGTTTGACAGTTATTTGTTTTCGAGTTTTAATGATCAATAGGTATACAACGCAATACGCTATAAAATCCATCGAGGACTGAGTAGTGTGTACTGTGTACAACGTACAGAATATATATTATACATGTATATACATTATTTCATACTATAATAGATATATTATACGTAGGTTCAAATATTATTAAAGGCAAAAATTAATATACATCTTTAGATTACGACTATAATGCCTACCTATATATTCATTGCACAAGTACTTTGTTCTTTATACATATAAGCGTATTGTTTATGAAAACTGAATTTAAATATTATGATTCATAATAATAATGTATTTAGTTTTTATCGTGTCTAAACAAACTTTTAAACCCGAAACGTTTTTATTTCTGTGATTTGAATAAAATCATACAACTAAAATGATGAATAATAAAAAATATATATTATAGGTATGTACATGTACTTTTTAATAGACATTCAATTATAATCTCACTGTTTTGCTGATTATCAGAATGTCATTTAAATTGTTTACGAGACAAGCAAAATTTATTTAGTGGCGCATATTATGCATTATTTACTTGAAATTAAGTTTATTTTACATCGAAACATAATAAAACAATAATAATATTATGACTTGAGAAGTGCGGGTATTCTATTTTTAATAAAAATACCAAATACGTATATGAATCGGATTTTAACGGAATATACTCGTAGCAAATACGACTGTAATATTTTATAATGTTCTAAAAATAATTTAATGATTATACATTTTTGTTTACGGAACGAGACTGAAAACGACAAAAATCATAAAACGAACATTGTTAGATCTCATGCAGTTCAATCCCACGCCATCATGCTGGGGCGTCCCTAGTAAGGACCAATGGCACTTACATGCGCGCGCACTCTGGTGTATATCAGCATTAAAATATTGATCTTTAAATTTGTGCCCGTGTACCAGGGACTACAGGTTCTTTTCGTGTACAAACACACAGACACGCGCGTTAATATTATATCAAACAAAAGCAGAAAATATTACTTTACTGTACAATATATACAAATACGTGCACCGCTCACGATGGTCATATTATATAGGTACATAATTTACTCATATTGCATTATACATTAAATACATATGCTAAATCGAATCGTAGGTACATTCATTTAGTTCTTCGTTATTGTTTTTTATCATTAATTATTATTATTCAAAAGCTAATTATTATGATTATGAACAATATTTATCATTTTTATATTTATTTTAAATATTTTATGTGTTCTACCTATAATTATGTACCTATGTAGGTAGGTACTGTTATAGATGAAAGTCGTTGCAGTCGTTGCACGTCTTTAATATAAACTGCAAAATTATTGCAGTGCTTTATTATAAAAAATTATCCAACTGATAACTCTCAAGTCACTTTATTATAAATGTATATTATAAATATACCTACACCTATGTCCTATATATTTTACATGGACACGATAATGTTCGCTGGTCACAGTAGTACCTATATTAAGTTTATAGATATATTGTACACATGTAAGCATAGACCTATAATACAGATACATACGTATTAGGTATACATCTACCGGGTGGTCCTTTTAACGTAAGACACTCATTATTTGAAGTCATAAATGTTTTTGAAAATATTTTTTACCATTTTCTACCATTTTTATATCTAACATTTTTAATTAAAATTAGCTTTTTTATATTTTTGAAACCAATAATGTTTTCTAAAATAATGTGTGTCGTATATAGGTACGTTAAATGGATCACCCTGTAGGTACTAACATATGTGTTGTGTGCTTTAAAAACACCAATATGGAAATATAGCGTCGAATAAGTAATTTAATAAGCAGTACTTATACTAAAAATGTTATGATTATATTATAATGTATGTATGTGTATGTGTACATTGAAGGCACATTGAAGGTACATAGTACATATTATTATAATAATATATTATACACAAAGCGTATAATATACAGTGCGTTTTATTTGTCATCGTGGTTACAATGATATGTTTATTGTATAGCCGTATTATAATTATAATTTACAATACATAACTATTTATCGATGTATTTATTTTATATAGCCACATAGGTACCATTTGTACGCATTGTGTACTCAGGGATAAGTAATACTATAATGTACTGCACATAGGTACCTATACGCAGGGCATCACGTTTCGATCTCGTCTGTTGTCTGTATAGTATATATGTAAAAGCTATTGTCATGTTGGTTAAAATGCTGAAATAAATTTGTCCTATACTATGGTTATCGCCGACATAAGCAACAATATATTAAGTCAAAATAAATAATAGTATATTATTATAACTTAACCTGTATTGTTTTGTCGGAACAAATAGATCATTTCCGCCGTATCGGAATTCGGCCATTTAAACTATAATTATCGTTTTAGTGGTGAAGTTGAGTCACGATGTTTGCACAAAACGATGTATAGGTACAAACGGTACAAATGTACAATGAATCAAAAGGACAAGAGAACACAGAGATAAATTAGCCATTTGTTTATTAAAATAGCTAAGTAGGAATTTTGTTTTCGTTTCATAGTCTACTATCATGTTTGGATAAACCTATTATCGCCAGCTTCTATACATTATTGTTTGTTTCTTCTCTTTTCTTCTAGTTCGCATTTCGGGTTGTGCCTAAATATACCTAATCGTTAAACTATTTTATTTGTTATAAATTATTAAATTAAAAATTTTTAATATTATAACTTATAATACTACCGTCGCCGAACTCTGTTGGATTGTATTTACCTATACAAGTCGTGGAGCAGCAATTGTCGCCATAATGGAGGTCGGTCTGTTTGCAATGTTTGCACAGCACGCGTATAGTGTACCTATATATAGGCGCAACAGCGGGTCTTACGCCTGTTCTCGTATTAACATGGCACATACAATAAAATATGTCGTTTACCTGAGTGTAATCGAGGTCATTCGTATGCAACGTCGAATATTATAAGTCACCAGATACGTATATATACCTACACGTAAATGGAATATGCGATTCGTACGCACTGTGACTACAGTAGCATGTCAATTGTTCAGGTTTAATAATATGATCATGGGTACCCTGTACCCATATATAATAATAGTATATGTATCTGTCGATAGAACAAGCCACTTGTCGATGTACCGCTGTATACCTATACTTACCTTCGTACAGGCCCGGACTAAAGATAGTCCGTGGGAGCCACCTATCTGGAACCCAATTAAAATAAAATCACAATATTAAGATTATACTATATTATTGTCAACTTAGAACTTTATTGTTTATACTTTCTTATCTTTTGTAGTAAAATATTAAATTATAAGATAAACTAGTGACAACAATAATAATACAATTGTAAAAATCATGTTTGAGAATATGTTTATGTAATATATATATATATAAATATGTATACAAGTATTGAAGTCCAATGAAAATAAAAATACTAATGTCTGAAATAAAAAAAATTAGGTACCGTAGTTGAAAAGAGAGGAGAAAAATAAAGGAAAACACAAACAATATTTGGTTTTTGTAAAGCTAACACCGATAGTTTAATTTTCGATGCCGGTTGAGAACATTGTAAAATGGCCTTTTCTAATCCAGTGGATAGAATAAATATATTATTTTTACACGAAGGGTGGAAAAGTTACTTTCTAAATTGCCAATTGGATTAATACACATGAACATATCGATACCATTTTGTTTTGTATGTCAAATAGTAAATACATTTACTTGCAGGTAGATGAGTTATTCCAGTAGCCCCACGCTGTTGTATGATTGAATGAAAATATGTATATACACATAAATGTGTAATAAATGTGAACATGCGCAATGAAGCAAAGAAATTGTACTTACTGATATGATGGCTGTGACGTTATGTAAGTAATTACAAGATAGATACCTATCGATAAGAAATGAAGATGTGACAAATATAAAGTTTTTCTTTCTTACTGATCTTCAGGCGACAAAGGCTGTTATGAGCTTTATACATTCGAATATATAGTATTTGTGGCTCGTACATAATGAAATTTCTGTCTTGTACGAAATTCAGCCCAAAAATAGCTCACTTTTAACCGTTGTCCATTATAATATTTATAGAGATTCCAAAAAATGAGAACATTTTGCCTTACGTTATTAAAACCTCACATATGTGGATGTTGGGTACTCTAGTATAGGTACATTCTTTACTTTTGGTAAGTTTAAAATTAAAGAATGTATTTTTATTAATTTAGATAATTAATAAAAAAAAGTGTAAATATGCCCACTATTTAGATAATTTTGTTAGTTCCATATATTATGTTTCCTAATTTTAATTTTAAATTATACTATTTTGTTGAAAATAATATTGTATGATATTTTGTAATACTCATTTAATACTGGAAATTATAAAAAAAAAATATCTACTTAATTAATATTTTACATAGGCTTTTCAAAATATAAAAGCAAAGTGTTCAAACTATTCAATTATATTATTTAAAAATATAACATTTTACCATCTTACTTTAATTTAATGACAATAAATCATTTATTTATTTTCCATAATATGTATATTTAATCAATGGTGAGATTAATGATATTATTTCTCAACAGATTTCTTCACTGTTTATAAAGTTGTGTGTACTCCAATGTGTCCAATATTACATTTAATGTTATTAAGAACGAGACTGCATTATTCTTTCTACTGATGGTGGCCTACATTCTGCAAGCATCATCCTCTCTTGGCTCAGTGTCCCCTAAAGGTCTTAAACTCTTAATACATGCTTGAGCACCTCTAGGTACACACATTTCTCAGTATACTAACTGTAAATTGTAATGTATGTCTACCAATGCAGTGGTCTTCTCTCAAACATTTTTGTTCTGCACAGAGCCCTTAAGTTGCTCAAATCTACGGAACCTCGAAAACTATAGGAATATAAATTTCAAACCAAAAAAAAAAACGATACATTATGATGATCATCGTATAACAATTCTCATCTTATAACATTGAATTTGTTTTAATTGAGATGTGTCCAAGCTCTATGGAGCACAGATTGAGAACCACTATCCTAGCGTGTATGATTATCTATAAAGGCAACTTCACAAGCAACTCACAATACTGTTGCAGAGAACATTTAAAAATTTCAATTTATAATACGTTGGCAGCGATGAATGGCCATTAAAATAGAATCTACCTTACATTATTATTATTTGTGCAAACTGCAGTAAAGGTACATAAATACATAATATATATTGATAATTACGCATGCAGGCACACCAATAAATAATAATCCATCTACATACGCAGTAAATATTAATACTTATGTAGTTATATGTCGTACTATGTACACCTATTATATATTTATGTGTAGCAGTTTAGGATTATAATTGAATCTGAAATTTGGAAATCTAATCGTGATTTATTAGGTACTTACTTCATTTCTTTACATACATCCTCTTCGGGTTCGTGAGAGTGTTTATATTAGCTGATAAATATGAAACTCCGATAAAATATGGCATTATTTATACATTTATTTTATTATATGTTAGCACAAACAATATACAAAGTACATTAGATGTAAAACTAATTGTACTCCTATAAAACTTTAATTATGTTGTTTACAGTATAATTAATGTGTTAATTATGTTTATCGTATTTAATGTAGGTATAAGTACATATTTTTTCACATAATTATTTTAAAAATGATATTACTACAACCATATTATACTATTGCAACAATAAAATAAATAATTAAATTGATTGAAAATTACATACTTGCTATATACCTACTGTATTTAAATATTTAATACAAATATTTATACTCATTTTCGAACAACATTTAATTGAACTGTTTGGTGCATAAAAATGAGACAAACCTATTATAGCTGTATAATAGATAATTCAGTATAGACCGCATAGTATGTAGATAGAAGATAAATGATGTATTATGATAATTCAATGTTTTCATACAGGTATTCGTATACAGCATAGGTAGGCAATCAGATTATCTATGTTTATCAACTTTCTAAGTTATAATAGCAATAGATGAACAACATAATACTATACTGCCTACTTTACTGACATACTGTACATATAGCATGTTACAAACAATTATAGGTACCCGCATAATAAGTATTATTAAAGTTAAGTTAAATTGTATACAATGATTTTTTTAATATATGTATATTGGAGTTTTCATCGATCAAAAATAATAATATTTATTGGTATATACTATATAGCATTATTAACTCATGAAAAAAACTGCTGTTTCCTAACGTAATTTTTAACGAGTGAAGTATAACCACATTATTTAAAATAAATTTATAGGGTATATTAAAAGCCACACGATAGAATTTAAATCGTTGACAGCGTTTCATTAGACTCTTTTGTATACACTTGAATCAACAAACTTCTAATGTACTTGCCAGATGTAATCATCACATCTGTATTTGTTCTCCTACCAACCCTCTCATCTATATTATCTGACTACTGACTATTCATCAATTTTTAAACAATAATTTTGAGTTTTTTTTTCATGTTTCTGTGTATGTGTGTGTCTCATTACGCAGTGTTTATTATATCTAGGTTAAGTCACCGTAAACTCCGGTACAATATGTTTAGGACACACGCAATATAATATGTATGTATGTACATACTATTATATGCACGGTTAGGCACAGCAGCATAATATATACTTACAATAACTAGTCTATTGTCGCGAACGTATAATAATAATTCAATTCGTACAATATGACACGCAGTTTAAGCATCAACGTTAAATGAATGGGTATAGTTAAGAGGAGTATTATACCAATTACACAGCGTCGTAAATAATATAAAAGTAACAGCCATAAACGGCATGAACATAATATATATTATATATTTATATACTATATAGTCACATAGATGGAACTTGTTTAGAGCTCAGGGGTGGGGGAACCATTGGTCCGCCCAAAACGTTAGAATGTGTGTACCTACGTGTGTTTAATAAAATTATACAATATTATGTATATAATATGTTACAGGCAATGAAATACGTTGACTTGTCTATGTCCTATACTTTGTCCGGATTTTGTGCAACTCGTTAAAATACCGTTGTTCCCGAGCAGAGATATACGCTTTCCGGCCAAAGAATAATTTTACCATGGTAAATTTGTCATTTTTACTTCATAGTAATGAAAAACATGAAAAAAATGTACTTAATTGGCACACAAATGGACAACAATACATATGCCAGAGCAGTATAAATTACAATTTATCGGATAACGTATTTAGGTCCATATTGTCCGATAGTCCAATTTTGCAGTAAAATATAATATAATAAACAGTATTCTTGGAAAAGTAAGTTTTCATATTCTATATGTAAATAGCTTTGGGTTTTAATATAACCGACAGAGTGACTAGTGTTTTCTTCTAAAATATCTCAATATCAGTCTATAAAAATGTTTTCAGAAGTATTATAATTATTATATCATGTTACACTAAGTGGTAGTATTAATCATACAAATATTATTATATTATATTATTATGTGAGTTTCACTCAATGGAATCACTTATTTGTGTAGGTTACTTTGATATTCTATTAATCGGTTGAGTTCATAAAATATTTTTAACTTAACTATCCTTTATTATTAATTTTTACGGACACTACTCATCAGGTACGAATTAAAAAATCCGTCTAATCAGGGCTGTTATACATGGAGTGTGAGAACCTCGTCATCGAGTCCAGTTATGTAATGAAGTGTAAATTTGATTTCAACGATGAATCATTGCAATGTACGATGAAAAACGAATCTGAGCAAAGACAATAAAACTTTTTGGGTAACCAAGGTTACCAATCGATTATTTTAATAATAATATTACATTTTTAATATATTTTCTTTTTTTGTCCCCTAATTATTTTAACAAGTACCTATTGATAATTTTCAATCTTGGCCAACAGTACCAACTAGATCTAATTTGCTACCCTCAATGTTGATGATCTGAGAATTATTTCTTCTAGAAAAAAAAGTTTAAAGACACAAAAAAATATAAATAAAAAAAACATACCATTGTAAAATCAATACCTACCTACTTCTTTAGGAATCTAAAATCTATAAAAATCTAATATAATGATGTACACCTATTATTTAAGGAAAAAAATTAAGAAATGGCAGTTATCGATTATATATATACATATATTTAAACCCCGTCGCTTATTTATTTTCCATTTCAGCCTATAAAATCATATAATTACGTTAAGCCATATTGTTATTATGTCAATCAATTTTGATTTTAACTAATAACGGAGTATTTATAGATACATTATACTATTTACAAGCCTCATAATAGTGATGGATCAATTAACCAGTTCCCGTAGATTCAAATAAAAATTTAATATGATTTACCTTAGGTCTTTATTTTTTTATTCAATAAGTGGTTTATTCGGTACGCTAGTGATCACGTTAAGTTGTTCTCACTATATCACGTTTACACAATGACAATATTATTATCATTCACTGCGGCGTATATAAATGTTGTCGTTTGACAACACGCTGTTGTGGACACAACTCGGTGTATAAATATGTACGGATAAAGTACAACAACAATCGTTTATTTATTCTCGGTGGTTTGTGATTTGTTTTTTTATAAACTTTTACAGACACTATATTAACATTATATATGCTAATAGTTACAAAGTCCAAATATATGTTTATCCGGTCGGTACCTACCAACTCGTGCGCGCGTGTATACCTAATACAATATTTGGTTTGAAATCAAACATAACTATTAAACCCAAAACGATATAATATCATTAAATTATTATTATTAGTCTTACATGATTTCGTTAATTTATACAAACACACACCTATTTTCAGCGTAGGTACATATAAGATGATAAGATTTGCTTAATGATACATGATAACTATTAACTAAATAGTTATTATTGAAAAAAGTAGGTATAAACTTCTACAACCGGGCGTTGGCTGATTGAAAATCCTATTTACCGACCTTTAAGCGAGGGCTGCATTCGAGGATATATGTATATTATTCACATTAATAATATATATTATGTACACACACACACACACACATATATATATATATATATATATATACAACGTTTATATTTTGTTTTCGGCGCAAACACACTTAATAATAACATTGATTCGGTAAATTTGGGTATATACCGCCGCCCATCGATATATTACTGCACTGACATTGCGGCCAGGGGGAATATTATATATAGGTAACCGTCGTGGTGTTTTGTGTACTTGTGCCGTTGTACTTTTCAAATGGATGTTCTTTGCCAAACATCAATATTTGTCGGCAATAAACCAGAAACGAACCGCCGCCGCCGCCGCCGCCGCCGCCGCCGCTGCCCAGGCCAAGTGCACGCGGAGGGCTCGCGCACATCACGCGACGAGAGAAGAATGCGCGACGGTGGCGCGGCGTCGGCGCTAGATTGCCGTACTTACACCATACATACCGCGGTACACGACCGTCGTGGTCCCCAACCCACACAATATACGCGGCACTGACATCACAGTGAATTTATAATAACGGTGGACGGAAAACTTTGATAAAATTGATCGCCGCTGTCTCGTGGTACATATAATATGGTTCGACGATTGCAGCCTCGGCGGTTGTTGGTCTCCCACCAAACAATAAAATGCCCATAATCTGACTGCATTTCATACGTGGGTTGGTATAAGTGTAGTGTAATTGATACGTTGCACCGGTGCTGGTATACTACAGAAGAGGGTATAGACTCCGGGTTCAGACACGCCCCCTCTCCCCACAACCACTTGCAGCATAGAGCTTTATTGTGGATAAGACAATTTATATTAAATTTATTTTTATTTTTCTAACCTAGATACATTTTTATTAACATATTATACTAGCTTACAGATAATATTTATAAATGTACCTTAATTTTAAAAAAAATGTAAAAAAATGTAATAAATTGAACAAAAAAATTCTGGTTACATATACCTGCCTAGATATTATTTATATATGACTACTATTGTTATTTGACTAGAAATATAAAAACATGATCTCTGAGGTGGCATGATATTATTGCATGATATTATCATTACTTGCTAGCATCACAATCATTAAAGCTCAATTTATTTCCATAATATATATTGTATGTAAGTTTACATAATATAAATGGAACAACGTGCAGAAAGAATATTTCATTTCCTCGAACCAGCGTACTGGACGACAGTGTGCAGTGTCTATATCCTATATGTATAATATGATACAGGTAACATTTATTATTTTCTCTTTGTATGTGTGCACCACGTTGCACCAAGCACACAAAAAAGGTCTCGTGGATAAAAAAAAGGCGAGAAAAACGTACACAAATACAAAACGATCGATTCGTGTATGACGACTGTAAGCTGGGTTTTTGTTTTTTAATGAAAACTCAAACAGTCAAACAGCGCGCCACGTACACATATTATAAAAGCACAACAGCATGCAATAACATATAGGTAAAATATATATTATGTATATTACAGTATTACCGACTGTGGACTCAATAATACATTGTGGAGGGCCATTTACATACATATTACAGAAAATTCATCAAGTACTGTCGGTGGTATTTTAAGACGCTAATTCAGCATTGATATTTTTTGATATGAGAAAACGGAAAACCACGACGCCCCTCCAACACTTTGTACATACATACTTTAATATGTATAATATGTATATTGAACAAAAATGTAAAAAAATCGAGAAAAATAACGTCATTGATGGGTAACGTCATAGATATAATTGGATATGATCCATCTATTGAGGTATCGTTGTAAATGTATAATATAAGTTTATAATGTTTAGTCAATGTTATATAGAAACAAAAAATAGTGCAAGTAAAAAATTCTATGGAAAAATTAAGCAACAAAAGATTATAAAATACTACATTAGAATTAATTTTAAATTAAAGACATTTTGATTTTAAATTTTTAACTAAAAATTTATCGGAGAATCTTAATTTCAAAAATGATAAAAATATAAATCCAAAATCAAATTACTCATCATAATTAAATAAAAACCACTAGATCCTATTGATGAGTTGGAGCACTCTGATTAATTATAACAAATAAGTACTGTTATACTTTACAATCACAGCATTATATTTGTTATGAAAGTGAAACTATAAGTTGCAATTGACTAAAAATAATATTACTACTGCTGGAAAAATCGTTTAGTCGAGCTTACTATATTGAGACTTCTAATTATTTCTTAAACATCGACATATTTTTAAAAAAATTTCAGCTTTCTCAAAAATGTCTTTAAATTTATAAATTTATGAACAATCTATTCAGTGTATTTAAATCAACAGTTTTATTAAAAACTCTTATAAAGTGTCCACAATAATTTTGAAATAATATTATGTATAGAAAATAATAGTATAAGTAATTGATGCAATTTTCGATTCCTTTTGAGTTATAATTAATATTTTTTTAATTGCTGCAACAACAATTGTTTGAGTAGAAATTGTTATTAATTAAAGTTTGAATACCTTTATCCTTCACTTATCCTATATATGGCTATATATGTCATCAAACATTTTACTTCAAACGCTCATAAAAAATGTATGTGGCTTTGCGATAAACTTTTTTCAACTTTAGTAAAAACCACTTACCAGGAATCAAACCAGGTATTAAATTTTCATGTTTTTATGGCAATTTTAAAAGTGTCTATAAATAGCTCAAAAGAGCAAACCAATTTTTTAAATTATCTCTAATCTAGAAATGTAATAATAAATATTTCGTAAAAATTCAAGTTCCGACGGTTATTCCAATATTTTCGAATTACAATATGAAAACGATGTTGACAAAAGCTGTATTTTTTAAAAAAAAATGTTCGATTATTTTAAAAAGTAGGTATCTACTATAAATATTAAATTGTGTACTTTTTATTTTATCCCAATAAGTACAAACTAGAAATCCACCGTAGTTAATTATTAAAGATTTTTTACTGCTCCTATAATAAGATGTCCACAGTCACAAAATTAAATAAATTAAAAATTAAAACGAACACACATCATTTGTAAATCCTACAAGCTACAATAGATACTTTCATTGGTACGATCAGATCCAAGAAAACGTTTAATACCACTCAAAATATTTACTTTTAAAAGAATCCTGAATCATCCTGGATATTTTATGCGATTTCAATCAATTACCGTTTATCGTTATACATTTATACAATAAGAGACTGCAGGCCATGCCTTCAAATGTCAGTTACTTTTTCACGGGAACGTTTTTAATCGTACCGTGATCATATATATACACTATACATGGGTATAGTATACTATTATACTATCTCGATAAATTGCAGTTTATGGACTCTACAGTATATCGTACACAGCGTAATCCGTTGGGAATATTATATTAAGTATCACACCGGTAACGGAGTGTTTAATATTGTTTACACTAGCTGTTAAAATATATATTATATACAGGGTGTTTCACCAAGCATACTCACCCCTCATTTTCTTTTGATAATGAATTTATTCAAATTCTGATTATTGGAAATTTTAAATACACTTAAAAGCCATAATATTACTTAAGGGATATCCTGTGACGGTACAAACTTCTATTTTTTCAAACGAGGACGTAATGTAAATTATTAAATTTTGTTTCAAATTAAAAATTGGCCTTAGGTCACTTTTAATTAAGAACTTTTCGGGCCTCGAGTTGGGCGTCGCCATAATTTATTGATTGCTGAAATGACCACTGTGATGTATTAAAACAATATAGTCTTTATCAAATTGAAAATTGTTTACCAATCTTTTGGTGAAAAATTATACACAATCGACAAAATAACGTAGGCTATTGCATAAAGTAAGTAATTCTAAGATATGTTTTTATTCTTTAAAGACGAAACACATTAACTATACTATTGATGTAGTCGTGCAGCTAATAAAAAATAATCTGATCACCATAAATTATACAATTTGTGAAGCTTACTTATTTTTAAAATTGCATATGTATTATATGTATAATATCTACTATTCTACTATTTAAAATAATTCTTTCATTTCAATAACATTTCGTAAAAGTATAATTTATTTAACCACAAATATATATTCTTAATCTATAACTTTTATTATTTTAAATTTAGTTATCTTTCATTAAAATATATAACAAAAAAAACCATAATATTTATGATGGTTCATCCCCATTGACATATATTCGTTGTTTATTTGACCCAGCTTTACTTGAGTACATAATAGGTACTTTACGTAAAAGTAACACAGTAAACGTACACAGAACCATCAAGAATGAAAGGTTTAGGGGATGAAACTGTAGAACGCAATATTTTAAGATATCTGGCCAATATAGATTGTATAGCGTGTAGTGCGTAGTTTATATTTTTAATTTTAATTTGTTTTAATGGTTTTTGTATTCATAATATACAATGGAAAAATTATTATTATATTATTAAACTATTTACTAATATAAAAATATTTAATGTTTAGTATAACTACTATAAGCGTGATCTATTATGCAAGTTTAATTTATTTTAGTTTAATTTATACCCTTGTATGTCAATAGGTTTTTAAGATTCTATCATCTTACTTAATCAATTGTATTTACTTTAAACACTCTGTAGAAATGATGAGATTATGGAAATAAACTATATAAAATACACTACCAATTTAGTTTATCATAATATAGCCTTAACAATAAACAATAAAAAAATTGTATTCAAATAAATAAATTAATATTACCCTTAAGCTAATTTGAATGTTTAGGTTACAACATTATTATTAGTTCCAGTAAATAGTTTTGAAAATAATGAAAATCAAATGTATAAGTAATTGAACCTTTTGATGCATATATGTAAATACCAACTTGGTGTAATTAAGATGTTTAATATCGTACTGAACTAAATACCAACAAGTTAATAACTTATGCAAATATATAAGGAGATAGAACCGATTTATATAATATGTCATAGTACGTGTGTGTCTTATTTATAAGTTTTACCCAATCGAGTTAATTCCACACTAGATTAGTGACTGAATCAAAGCAAATACCAATGAAGTCAACATTAATTTAGAATTATTTTTATTTGAAATGATAGTTGGAACTTTTTGTTTTCAACCTGCAGCGTTTTGACGAAATGAATCGCAAAAAAAAAAGTAAGCTCCGGGTCTAAATAATAATATTGTGCTCTGTGCCTCTGCGTCATATACACGCAGTGATAGTAAGCGGAAAGTAACATTTTCATTAAAAAAAATATTACTGGACGAGTTTAATAATAATAATATATAAATTGAAAATCAGCGTTATCGAAATACACAAACACACACACACACACACCATATATAATACTATATATTATCGATTTGTCGTGTTTTGTTGTCTTTGTGACTCAATATATAAGAACGACATGACAAAACACACACACAAACAGACCGCTGCTCGACACAGCTGTCTTGAAGCGTCGGCGATCACCACCCCTGTACCCCTCCCCCTCAACGCCACACACACACACATCGTTGATAACGGTGTTGGGACTGCAGGCGGACAGGGGCGGGTCACGATACTCGCCGTGTTATTATTACGGCGCAAACGTCCAATATCCGACGACTCTCCTCTCCCGTGTACTTATACACACACACACACACACACACACACACACACACACATATCATCGTACTTGTACGTACAATTTGCAGAGAACCCCGCATTACGCCCCGCACTCAGGCGGAGGGTCGTCAAGTTCGCGTACTGCACGCCAAACGCGACCGTATATAGCTCGGCGGCGACGACGACGTTTATACAAGTCATATAGGGGTCGTGACGGGGAGTGTTTGCAAACATTCACAATCGCCCTATACACGCACAAACGCACATATATATATATGTGTACACACGTCGCTTCTCTCGCACTCTCTTTCGCCGCTCTCTCGCTCGGTCTCTCGCACACGACGAGCGCCCATAATGTCCTGGCTCTCTGTCGGGCACACGCACGCGCATATACCGTGCATTATACAGGATAATATAATATATAAATATATACCTACTTCCGCCGTGTGTCTCTTCCCATTGTACACAACCGGCACCCATCACCTGGATTGTGCCCGCTTGTTTGCCGCGCGGGAACGTCGAGCTGGACATCAGAATAATATCACGCCCTATATAAATACGATTTTAAATTCGTTAAACATATATTATATACATATATTGTTATTATTATTGTTGTTGCTGTCGTTGTCGTTGTTGTTGTCGATATATATTTGATATACGTTTCGACAAAACCGACCCGATTACGAAGGTATATAATATTATGTGTCGCAAACTCGCAATAATACAAACACAGTATGTATAAAAATGTGCCTATGCTTGTACAACAGAATTAATACTTTAACAATTCACCCATCTGTCATATCGATTCCATAGACCTGCTTATTGTGGTATGGCGTACATGCCTACATAATATTTATTTATTCATAAAAAACGGGCCAGTGGCCCAAGACAGTAAAACAATACAAAATATATACAAATTTGATGATCAGACTACATAATACAGAAAACATAATACATTGTAAATATTATAAAAATAAAATGCCAGGATGGTAATTATTTATTTTATAGAAAAATATTTAAAATTGGGAATTAGCGACTAATACCTATACATATTTTTATTTTTATATTATTCAAATATTGTTAAGTGTCTTTGGTAGTGAAAATTGGATTTAATGGCATATAGGTGCGTGCACGCGGGGTATGCAGAATACGTGCTTGCATAACCTATGGGAAACTGTTTTTTGAGTACAAGAAAAAAGTCCCGAAATAACACTTAAAAAAATAACAAAATATGCATATTTTAATTTATTTTTGTTTAAGGCTTCATTTATGTGCTTTTCTCAATATATACACATTTTTATATAAATGTTTTTTTTTCAACATAGGTAGAAATAATGTTGAAAAACCTATTATTTTCTAATGAGAAGTAGTACTATAGTATTCGTACATGTTATTTTTAAGGAAGTGGAATGAACATTTATATTTTTGGGGAGCAAATTTTATCCACATGCCCACACTCAAAGACTGCACACTAATATGTTTGGAACTGATTCACAAATACTTATTTACATAATATGAATAACATAATATTATACACCGTTAATAAATCACTCATATTAGTACATGACATTATAAAAACGAATTAATATGGTCAGTTAAGAGATCCTATGTAGTACTTTAATTATTATAGTCTATAATTTGTTTGCAAGTAAATTGATAACGACAATATGTAGATTTATAATAGCGCCAAAGATAGAGTCTTATTATAATATTCTACAATTCTTAAATGACTGGACGCACAAGTGCACAAAGCACAACAATATTCAGTGCCATTCTTAGATATAAGAAGCCAATAAGGCACTACATAATACTAAAATTGGTGTAAAGAAACAATGGTCATTACTCATAATAATTGATAATATTACTATATTTAATAACCTTAGTTTATACATAAACAATTCTATAGTTTATATTAATCGTATTACTGAATTACATCTCATCTTATCAACTAAAGTAATAATTTTGTTATAATATCCTAATTAAATAGAAATTAAATATTAATGTAATCAAACCTCGTGGAAAAAACAATACAATTAATGTAATAATTAAGAAACAGCTACAGTAGTAACTAAACTAACTGTTTATTTAACGTCTTGGTAAATGGTGAAAAAAAAATGGTTTTAATAGATACACAAGTCCTTGTAGTTTGTTAACATATAATTTTATATTGTTAAAAAAATATACACGTATACCAATATAATAATACAATAGTAACATTTTAAACACACTAAGGCTTAAGTTACATTTGTATAACATGATTTTTAAGTTTTCCGTTAAGGTATTAGTTGAAATGCACACGCACTGTGCCACTGTTATACTCGTATTAATAGGTAGTAACTAGTAAGGTACCTATAGTATGTAATATGAGTGGTTTAATTATAAAGTGAATTAGATTATACTTTGTAGTTTTGTTTACAATAATTGTATACTATTTTTACTTATTAGTTATCAGCCACATCTTGCATACATAGATGGTTTTTATAATTACCATTCACCAATAAGGTACATTTAATATAATATTTACATTTACAACAAAACACAATAGTATATTATACAATTTTAATGTTTGATTTTACCTTAATAGATTATAATATTAAGTGCTCAAAATTAATGACACCTGCTATAGTAGGTAATCATTATTGAGTGAAGTCCCTGAGAATAAATGCAAACATACATAGAAAATTAACAAATATAATATAGTAGGTATCTATATACTATTTTCCACAAATACAAACAAGTACACTATACACTTACCCACATCGTTACACTACATACAATATTTATGTGATGTATCTATTTATTATACGACTATAGTATTATATACATTAAATATCAATTATTCTCATTTCATCATGTGTTGAGTTAATAAAATTGACTGCTATTGAGTTTATTATGTCTACATACCAGTAAAAACATAAGAATAAATAATTACAGTGTTTAAAATAAATATATACGTATTGACATATAAAAATATAATATTTGTCTATAAACTAGTAAAATTATTACGCATACAAATTGACAATTGTTAAGTATAAAATATTAACTCAAACAATAATTTGTAATGCTTTATTTGCAATAATTATAATGGTGTGTATAGTATTTTAAACACACAAGTCTAGCATACTACCTATCTATATTACTTTGTTAAAACTATAATTATTGAACCTATACGTACATAACCTTATGTATATATAACATTGTACTTCTTGACTGTATGTTATTATGACAATATTATTACGTACGTACGCTATGCGAATGTTTGTGTACTTGTGTGAGACTACAAACATCGGAAGATTTCATATTTTTATAATGTATATTGTATATAGATATAATTACATGCATATACTCTTTTCCTGGGGAAACCAGCAGTTTGCCAATGTGATTTATTAAGTGTAAAAAGTAAAAACGAACTTATTTCCATAAGAATAAAACAAATGCATTCAACACAATAAATAGTACTGTATATAGTAAGTACTTACTTTATTACTTTTGTAACAATTTTTTTTGGTTATAGTGGCTTACGGCTAATTTACACAGTATATATATTATAATATATTGTACGTATACAACTGTTGGAACTTGTAGGTTAAGTTTAATTATTTAAAAAAAATAAGGTTTGACCTTAACATGCATTTGTTAATCAGTAACTAAAGTCAATTTTTATATCGTTAAAAGTTAATATTTAATCAGGACTCTTATCTTCATTTATATATGATCAATGTTTCAACGGTTTTTATGGTTACGACGTATATATTAAAATACGACATCTTCAAAAGCTAGTCGACATTCCATCCTCAATATTTGTCCACATAGGTATAGATATGGAATTGTTAACCAAAGTCCAAAGTGTATTTAAATTTTAAACGTAAAAATGAAACATTAAACTTTTAAATTATGACGGTGAACTTAACACTGTATGTATAGTTCATCCTTAATGCAATTAATTCAATTTTGCTCAAGTTCTTGTCGTGTCTATTGTTTAAAATGTGTATAAGTAGTAAGAACTAAGTGTATAACCCTGATTAATAATATGTATAAAATAATAAGACACATTAGAGTTGACTTAATAAACCATTGTATTACATTTTGTTACCTTTGGGTAATATATATGCACATAATCTCCTTTTATAGGGATTATTTGTTAGTGGTCATTGGTGGTGGTTATCTAATCCCTCACGTTAGCACCTTTTAATGTAGTTGGTATTTTGATCCTATTAAAAATCTGCCTGTAGGTCACCGCGGGTATTAAGGATCCCACTTTTAGGTTGAGATTATTACGATATTTATAGCTTAGACCGTGGCTTTTTAACTAACTTGTGGTATAGGTAACTATTTTTCTATGCCTGCAAGTTAATAATATAATGAGATTATTATACTATGTACCTATGCAACAAATAATTACAATTGTCAATATAAAACTAA
Organism: Myzus persicae; assembly: GCF_001856785.1. Lineage (NCBI taxonomy): Eukaryota > Metazoa > Arthropoda > Insecta > Hemiptera > Aphididae > Myzus > Myzus persicae. Next base: position 268,855 of record NW_019102121.1, on the reverse strand, counting down.
AAATATAAGCATCAAGGTAACGAGAATATTGTAACTGTAAACTACCTAATAACGAATTAATTTTAGATTACAAAGACAATATTGCAGAACTGCGATTGGTTTGATCAGCGGCAGTTGTAGATTTTTTAATTGAAATAATCCTTGATTTTTATATTATTAAAAATTTAAAAACCATATTATTCAAAAAAGTTAATATAATATAATATAGGTATAATATAATGTCATATACGATATACTTGCAGGTAAATATTTAAACACCACATATAAACATATTATTACCTTATATACCTATATAATACACACAGCGCCTATTTTATGATCGATGCGATATCACAGTCACATATTAATATTGAATTGTCATCGTGATATTTCGAGTAATCTATTATTATGATATTATTTAATAAAGAACGTTTTGTTTTTTTTTTTTCAAAAACGTTATCTGCGGCGGTGGCTCACCGCTACATCATTACAAAGCGTATATAATATAATATACGTAAACTACGATCGAGCGCGCGCGCATGTGTGTGTGTGTGTGTGTGTGTGTGTGTGAGTGTGGGTGAGCTGACGAGATAATGTGAATCATTGGGTAAACACCGGGCGGCACCCCATGCGACGGTGGCGTCGTCGACGTCGGCCGGCGGGCGAGGTTGCGGGAGTGTTGATGATGGATGAGAGAGGGAGAGGGCTTGAGTGAGAAGGCGAGCGACAGAGATAGAGACAGCACTGCCGACGCGTTATCAACGATTATTATGACCCGACTTTCCGAACGCGTTGTATTTACGCGGTGATTAGCTCTTATCATCCGCGCGCCTCACCTATACAGGGCCATTGTTGGTGGCGGCGGATAACGCGCGGTTGACGGATGTCGTTTGTTAAAACCGTCGCATGACTACGAAACGCTACAGAAGATTAGTTAACCCTACGCACACACACACACGCACGCACACCAACTTGCATACACGCTATCGCACGCACACACACGAAGCACGCTCTCTCTCTCACACACACACACACACACATACACACACGCGCTCATAAATAACACACAATATACCTATATAATATCTATGTGTTTACTTATGTAAATATACCACTCGGGTGTGTATATACATGGATATTATGTACGGTAACTGGCGATTTTTAAATAGGTACCTGCGTATACCAGTATATTATAAATATTAAAATAATATATGGGTATTATGTAATATAGGTAGGTAAGCAGCAGGTAAGTAGTTATCTAACACCTAGTACCTACAACTGTTTAATAATATCATTGTCACTATATAATATACAAAATAATAAATAATATAGTGTTTGTTTGTAATCTTGTACAGTTTTCCCAAACGGTTACTATACATCACACGCGTTATCGCATTGTATCTAAACAGCCTACTGTAGACTGACTATGTCATGCAGATAGCAGATATAAGTAGGAGCATAACATGTAAACGCAGGTATCTAAATTGTTTAAAAAATGACAGAGTAGAATATTGTGCTTGCCTACATCATAAAATGCAATGTAACGTATGAACGCATAATAAAATTGAATTTATAATTTTATTATGTTGAATACGAAATATATAATTTAATCAGACAATTATTTATCAGCACCATAACACTTAAATGCATACGAATATACATTATGATATGTAGGTAACTACCTATAATATATAGGTAGGTCGAAGTGTACCTACTAATATTCGTTTACGGTTAAAATAATAAATATGAAAGTGACATTGACGGACGTTCGTGGTTATTAATATTAACAACTAATAGTTTTTTAAAAAGAAAATATTCTTTGCTCTTTAGGTAGGACCTTCATATAATTTTCTCAGTACACAAGAGTAGGTAAATATCGGTGTTGAGCATTTCAAAAAGAGCACATATTATTTACTTACTAGAGGAAACTAAAAGATGAACACAATCCTGCTATGCCTACCGTACCCGAGCGCACTTTTACTAAATGGTAATACTTATTTATCACCAAAAATATAATAAAATAAAACATACTCAGTACTTACGGGTATTTATCCTCAACAAAAATTAAACTTTCTTTTCTTTTATTTGATGCAATATTTTGATTTTTAAATAAAATGAACACACAATCACAATTAAGGATATTTCATTTATTTATAACTCAACAAGTATAGGGTATAAGTAAGCACTTTTCAGCAATCATGTTTATTCTATTTTTGACATCGATTTTGAAAAGTACTCTCTAATCTCTATATTATAAGCTTACTGGTAAATGGTAATGACAAAGTAAATAAAATCAATAATCATTTATTAGACACATGAAAATTCCATCGATTGCAACCTTTTGAAAATGTTTTCTTTTAAATTCCACGGGTCTTCCTGAAAATGTTATTTCTAATTTTCTCTACAGTTGCAATGAATTTGAATTGTTGATTTAACTATAAAGAACATAAAATATAAATCTAATTTTTAACATCTTGGGAGATTTTTTAGCCTATGTTTCGGGCCGGAAAAATGTACACAAACTCTATCAAACCCCATCGTGGTAAAACCAAGGTATCACAAAACGTTCACACACAGATTCTAAAATGACCGAAATTAATTTGTAAATATTGTGTTGAATAAATACAAATATTTATGTAACGAGTATATTTACCAACATTAAGTCGTAGGTATACAATAACGTAATGTAATTGTATGTGATATGTTAGCTGAAGTATTCTCTGATAATAACACACATCATCATCATGCACCCATCGTCTAGTAAATAATATCTGTAGATAAAATTAACAAAATTAAAATATGCACAGATTTCGATTTCAATCTTACATTAATTCTTTTTGACTTTTCCAACACCGTACAGCTATTATTGTGGTTTAATGCATCCGTTTACTTTTATGTCCCCGGTATTCCAAACACGGCTGACAGAAATTTATGATCTCATTGTACTCTCTTTGCATCCGGCATTGTCATTACTTATACATATTGTATGTCCAACACGTATTATTATTATTATTATTATTATTATTATTATTACTATTGCGGGGTTTCGCGTACAAAAGTAGGGTGGCGATCTACAATTGGCCGTAAAATTCGTACCCATTGTGTCGCTAAGCTGCGTTTATAATCGGCGTACATGTAATAGGCTAGTTATATCAGTTTAGCAACAAGAAGTCATCTCCACGCGTCGTTATACTGACACATTATTATATAACAATATCAAACGGGAAACGCACACCGTTTCATTATTTGTCATTTGACTACAATAATACATTATTGCTACCCGTGTTTTGTAACCAGATTAACTTTTGCGTGCATGTTGAAAATCCGACTATACATCATATTGACAGAAAAATACAACAGGAACAAAACTGATGCATAAAAAGTGTTGGTCTTGTAAACCAGGTGTTTTCTTTTAAACGCAATATACATAAATAACATTGTATTAATAACGTTTATTATTTTTCAAAAACCTGCATAACGAAAGAAAAGATACCTACACATTTCAGTAAATGCCCCCATATGGCTTACATATACGTCAAATATAAGCTACATTATACAGTAACAGCAGACACCATAATACTGTGCTTATGTGTATACCTATAAATGGTGTATTCTTAATTATTATCTAATTAATTTTTAAGGGTAATTCTTATAATCTGTATCATAATGTATAATACACACATAATAGTTGTTCAACTATAATAAAATCATATATCATTAGTTCATCACGTTTAAGATTTTTATACATTCCTGATAAATCGAATCACTATTATAGTCCATAATAGTTGACATTTTAAATCAAAATTAAAAATAAATGTCCCTATGTCTCTGCTATTTATAACATAAATAGCATATTGTAATAAAGTTTAACTATATATTATAAGGTTGCCTAAAAAAATAAATGCATTTATAATATTTTCAGAGTAGGTAATAGTTTTATACAATGGAATTGGTGTTATAATGCTATATTATTTTCAGATTAATTTTAATTTTTAACATTTAAATTTAATTACACGATTTGAAATTTAAAAATACATAAACTAATCACAACAAAATAATAAATTGTACGTATTATATAGACAAGTTTTGTTTTAATTTAATTGATCTAATTATCATATCATTCTCATTAGCTTTTATCGTTGTGGCCTTATGATATTTCATACAAAACATTGGTGTATTTATTGTGGAAAATAATAATTAGGTATTAAGTACATATTTTGAGAACAACTTGATGCATTTTAATATGATCATCAGTTAATAGTATTTAATATTTTAAACAACAGGTACCTTACGTTGTTATTTGGTTTGTACTTTAAAATTATTTATTTAATGAGTGATTTAAAAAAAATCGTTCACCAGACATTCGTGATAAGAGCTAGTGCGATTAATAATAACTAATAGCTACTGATATTATGTGTTTATTATTTTATTTAAATAATTTTACTGACTCTATTTAAAAATACGTATCACTCAATCATATACAAAGAACAAACTAAAATCATTTATCATGATCTTTTTTTCCATAAATACTTATACATTTAAGTATATAATCACGTCATCGGGCATATATATATATATTGATAGGTAACTCAAGATTATCAACACAGAGAAGTAGGTAAAATTTTACCAATAAATATACAAATTGATTCGAAAAATGTTGTTTTACCTACCTGTATTAACAATTCCTATTTAGTTTACTTAGTTAACCACAACGGAATTCGAAGATTATAATAAAATTAGAATACATTTTTTTAGCTTAACCCCCCCCCCCCAATTAATTTCAAATTACGGCCTTGAGTTTACTGTACTAAATTTAATAATCTTAACGAAGAATTGACCGTTTTTTCAAAGAATTTAACATACTGGTAATATTCTACTATTTTAGTAGGTACCTATATAACTTTAAAAGTATCGTACTCGAAACAATCTCAAATATCTATAACTTATAAGTAGTAACAAACAAAAATGTAATACGACCAAATAAATGTAATCAAAGTTTTTGATTGGATATGTTTATTCCTTATGATTTATTTGAGGATACCTAAGTCTCATGCAGAGCTTAGTTTGTTTTTGTATATATACAAAACCTATAGGTGAAAATCAACTGATAATATTTTATATTTTAGAAGTTATAGGTGCCTTAACTTTAAATAATAATTATCTTTTTGTAAAGTCATTTAGTACTGACGTATATACATAAAGTCAATATATAGGTAGGTACTATGTAGCTATACAGAGGTCTCCAATCATGATTTTTGAAACCAAATGAGACTCCACGAGAATGCAAACTACAGAAAATCTGAATTGGCCGTTTATTGAAGCAATTTTGCTGTTTTCTCTATTTATCGTCCAGCGTCAATATAGTTAATTTTTTTTTCAACGTTGAGTCTGTATCTAAACAGACTTTTTTATGGTCAAATACATGGACACGTGGGAACAGAATCTATAGATGTATAATAAAAAAATTCATAAGCGAAGTAGTTGGATGGTGCCAATAAGTGGAAGTTAAGCGGTACGCCTGTATAAAGTTCGAGTAGGTACATTTATCATACATGGAAGTATAGAATACAAACATTTTACATTTATGAAAAATGTAAAATAATTTGAATTACATATACGATATACAACTAAGGAACGCCGAACCATCATTATTATTGTTATAAGGAGATTAGTCAATAATTATTATTTGCTAATAGAAACGCGAAACGGCAGGAAAAAAGTTTCTGGAACAGAAGGCGGTGGTCCTTAAATTAACTTAAGATATTAGGGTAGGAGCATAAACTTCACCGTTAATAGTATACTACAAAAGAGATGTATGTTTCAGCATATGCGAGGGAGGATAATTAATTGTTAAAAATAAAATTACGTAGTTAAAATTATTAACATAAATTTATTTTATAATAGGGCATAACCTAGTAAAACCACGCTATTGTTATATTTTTAATAAATATGAATGTTGTATAATATAAAGATAATAATTAGTTTAGTATATTACCTAATATCTCTTTTTAAACATAATTCAGAATATTCGCCTGGACACCTGCAGGTTATTATCTGTATTACATAAATATTAATTATAAAACTGTTCTTATTTTATTAAATGTCCTTGTTTGACCTCGAAAGAGTAACTCTTATTACATTTATACTAGATAAAAATTATTTGTAATTAATTAAAAATTAAACGTGTAATCTTTTTTTAATAAGATGTGATTAAATAACACAAATTCAATATATCTGTGAATAAATATTGAACATGGTTATAATTACTGACTTGTCCTAAGTTTAAATCAATGCCAGATAGGTATTTTAACCTTTACTTATGTATTGACAAAAATTGTATTTTAAATATAGTTGTCATTGAATTGATATTGGTTTTAAAACTAAAGGTGAGTATTAATATTGACCATTGATATGAAATGTATACCATTTGTCTACAATCTATATCCGGCAAGCACAATATTTCCATTAGGTTATATTCAAATATTGAAATGTTATACTATTTTATTTCACCACACATTTTATATAAGTTATAGGACGTCTGTGATAATGAAATGGCTTATTGTATGACTAAAATTGTTTTAAATGAGTACAATACATAAATTTAAAAATCTTACATGATGTTTGAACATGATTATTTTTGCACATTATAGCACAAAACATGTTATTTAAAGGCAAAAAATTAAAATCATTAATTTCAAAAAACTCATCTTAGACGTAAGAGCTATAATATAGTCTATTATTATAATATTAATCTTTTACAGTATCTACAGTAAACAGTATTCAATACAGTATATAATATGTCCCAAAGTCCAATATTAATAACAAAATATTTTTTAACAAGAATTTTACATCAGTACTAAATAAAAAATTCAAATTATTGAATAAATTAAAAAAAAATTATTTTGCAGTTGAATTTTTGAATATTCCAAATTAGCTATTTTTATTCTATAGTTTAAAAAAATGATTGAAATCATGTATATTAATAGGAATAATAGTTGTTACCTACAACTTGTTAGTAAAATCTAAAAAAGATCACATTTGTCTGAATCAATTTTATTGTAATGTAGATTTAATTATGACTGTTCATAGTCCGCGGTCAGTCAAAATAGATCTACCAATTAATAAATTCACCAATTTTAGTGAAATTTAATATTATAGTTCATTTAGTTTAAATTAGATGATTAGTTAGTCCATCATAATAGTTCCAAAAAAAACCATTTTTATAAATTATGTAATAATAAAATATTATTTTTGACTACCGAACTACGTTCACAAAAATCAAAAATTGGTCGATATTTATTCAATTTTAATTCATTGTTTTTCTCAATTTTTTTTTTAAAGACCTATTTATTTAAGAAACAATTAAACTCAATCGCATACAACATTTTATATTAAAATGTAGGTAACTATTATCAACAAATTGGATTATACTGTTGAAAAATCCACATTAAAATATGATAATACTATTCAGTATGATAAAACTATTCGTAGGTAGTGGTAGCGATAATACAAAACTTTTGAAATATATTATACACTTAAATAATATGAATTTATATTTTACTACTAGTATTATTATTTAGTATACAAAATGTATTGTTATGTAATTATTTAAATATTATTAGAATCAACTATAACAGTATTTTTCTTGCAGGTATTCTACAAAAAAAATTCGTTAAATTATATGTCAGTAACAGTTTAAACAGTTCATTTTTATTCACTCATTTTAAAACATTTCTTATAATATGTAACAATGTGGCTTAAAAATGAAACAGTTAGAACACATACCTATATACTGCATTATTGCGGTGTATGTTGGGAGCGATACCATAATGACTAATTTAATCAATAGGTTATTGATACAGAATACTTATTAAACTATTGTTTACACTGTAATATGCACTTAACCAAATTTTACAATTTACAATAGATATTATAATTCCTAGAAGGTAAATCAATACTAATGAATTTGAACAAGTACTGTACTAATAACTTTATTGGTTATCAAATATTTAAAAAAAACATAGGTTCCTATGCTAATATATCTCAAATCTCAATCCTCAATCCTCAAGACGTTTTTATAAGAGCGTACATTTCATTTATCAGTAAATATATATATAAATAATTATAAGTATCCAACAGACGAGTTTCTTAAATTTCTCAGGTTGTTTTAAATGAAATGGTATACATTATTTAATGGTATTTCTTATTTAATGATATTATGTCTACACTACAATTTAATTAATTGCTAATAAATTATTATTGATGATGTATAGGTATTATAGCTGTTAATAATTGTCATAGTGTAATATTTACTAAAGATATTATATTATATTTTGTTTGTGTATATTGTATATTTGTATAGTGTAACTACTATAAACGATTTGAGGATAATTTCCATGGATCAATTTAATCGGTTGAATGCTTTTCTAAACATATTATATATATTCTACTATATAGGTACGCCTATATTATATTCAAAAGAGTTACTAGACATTTAGTTAGTCATAGAATAGCAACAAAATAATAATAAATAATAATATTCAATATACCTATATTAAAATAATATTTATACAAAAAAAATATTGAGTTATAGTAATTGAAGGTTTATGCATTATAATTATTAATAAAGTATCTATTATTTTATGCAAACTTTGGGGTGGATGCAATAGCGCGGTGGCACTGGGTCACGTGTCAGTCACGTGCATTTGCGTAAGTACCGGATATTAAAAAGTATAAAATGCCCACTCGTCTCATAAATGTCAAATAGTGTTATTGTTAGTGAACAATTACGTTTGTATAATATTTACCATAAATCAATAAAAAAAAAATATGGTTCACCATATAAATTAATAAATTAATATCGAAACATATTATTATTTATAGATACGCATTTATACATACAAGTAGTATTGGTTTCCATCCAAATTATTAATTATATGTTTAATGTTTATAAAATAAGTAAAAATTAGGATTATTGCAATATGAAAAATTTACTTTGAACACCACTCACATAACACATGATGAGCGTGTTAAGCTAATTAAAAACGCTATAAATGGAAAATGTTAACTACCTACCCAGAAATTTTGTAAAAAAAAAAAGGTGTTCTTAAACAAATGTATTAACAATTAGTTAAGAAAAAATTGAAATACAATCAATTGTATGTAATCGTAATCTCCAAAATTAGAGACAACACCAACGGGCAACGGCATCATTTGATAAATGAGGGGAAGGGCATTTTGCCCTATCTGATTAGGTATAAAAACAGCCTGATGTGACCGTTTTTGTCATTCCACCGTAAGGTTTTTCTTATCATTTAAATATAGATTTATTATTGTTATAATGATAATAATTAATAGTTGGAATAATACAAACACATGTGAACTTGTAAAAAGGTGTATACTAAGTGACGTATTTGTGTGTGTGTGAAGAATATATTATTATATCTATTACTATATGTATTTTAAGTGCATGCTATAATTATTCATTTTTATCAGAAAGACGCCGATGTTCGTACTCATAGAGAGCATATATACAGGGTGATTCACCAAGTAAATTATGCTCATCATCATTTTTTTTTTAGTTATACATTTTTCAAATTCCGATATTTGGAATTTTTTAGTTATTTAAACTTTAAATGCTTATATTTTTGTCAAAAGTAAAAAAAAAAATTCGGTAGTTTTCAAAGTTTCGTAGGGAAAACAAATAAAAATTGGAGAAAAAATTGATTTTGTTTTTTATTGTGACTCAAAAACGAATTACTGTAGATACTTTAAATTGTAACTAAATATGTTTGTGATTATTTTTCATACATAACATAATTTCTTAATTAAGATATTTCAATGGTTTTTTAAATTAAGGTCGAAAAATTTGAAAATTTGATAGAAGATTCCTCACATGTTGTTATTAGAGTAATTTTAAAAATGTTGAGCATAAATTCACAATATTTTTTATCTAAAACTTAAATTTTGATTTAGAAATTTAAAAAAAAAATTTCTTTTTAGGTATAAAATTTTAAAATGTAATATAAGTTTTCTCATAAATTTATATAATTAGGTATATATCATTAATAATATAACAACAATAATTAAATAATATAATATTTTTTAAAATATGTTGGTAACACAATACTTAAGCTTTTTAAATGGTACAGTAATTTTAAGTGTTTGAAAATGATGGTCCTTGTGCATACGTAAAGATCCTATAGGCTATAGGTAAATCAGAATTTATGTAAATATATTATTAATGCAAAAAACCAGAGTAGTCACTCTGCTGTATTGTATAGGTGTTGACTCTCGTCTACTGGTCTAGTGTAGCTGTACTTCCAGATTGAGTACGAACTGAGTAGCAGGTCATTGTAATAGATTTGTTAAATACTTAAATTTGAATTCAATGATAAATCACTGTATAGGATGAAAAGCCAATTTGAGTGAAGATTGTCTGTCATTCCGTATTCCTGAGGATATTGTATTTTTTATCTTTATACCTATTAATAATTTATTTTATAATATTTTTATTATTTTGTAAATCATATTGCTTTCAAATTTAATAAAAATGTGCGGGTAAAACCATTGTCGAAGTATAGTATAAAATGATATATAACGCAGTAATCTATCAACATTCGAAAAGAGTCCAATATTCTGTAAGTTAAAACTATTTAAAAGTAACAATAGTAGTTAATAGGTACCTAACTAGTAGCTAAATATTGTATTATAATTAAATGAATTATAATTTAGAGTGTTTTTTATTTTCTTATGCTTCTGTAGGTAGGTATATAAATTGAATATACACCTTATATTTACACTTGAATGTTCTTTATATATTAAACGACGATGACTATAATATATTTACATATTATTTATACGCGTATATATACATATATATTAAGGGGCTATAGAAATGCAGACATGCAGTGAAATTTCTTTCTAGAGCCATGAATATTTTTTATTTTTTTCAAATGTCATCGAAAAGGTGGGAGAGATCTAAGACGTTAATTCAGGTACCACCACACGTTATAAAAACTATGAATGAAATAGGTTTATAATGGTTCACCTTATATATTATATTATTATTATTATCATTATACATGAACGGACTGAATCCAAGAAGCCGGCGCAACGTCGTGTGAGGTCCCAGGTGCCTAGTCCGAGGATGTGGTTTTGTTTGGACACTCGGGCACTCAAAAATTATTTACACAGTCACTCTACACTTCTCTATACCTCACTAATAACAATAAAACTCGAAGCGGGACACCCCTTCCTTAGTACTTTATGCTTTTTATTAAATTATGACCGTTGGCGCGCATCACACGATTTTTTGGTTGTACCTATACTATATCCGCACGTTCAGCACCGAACATACTTCATTCTTTTTTTTTAATATCGTGTAATTTTAACATTGATATTCTCATAAATATTTTAAATTAAATAAATGCCTTGAAATAACAATCTAAAAACGTTTATATATAGAGAGAGAGACAGAGAGAGAGACAGAGAGAGAGAAAGAGAGAAAGAGTTTGTCAATAACGTGTACTCTATTTGCAAGCTTTTATCTTCTACATACATTGAAAAAGGGTCATTCATAATACAACTAATATATAATCGACCACGCCAATAGCCAATAAAACAGAAACCTGGTAATATTTACTTACTTGCAAAGCGGATAATAGTAGCCATTTCCGTTTCGTATGAAAAACAAAGATGGGAGTTCGGTATCATGTTTCCGTCTAGTCGAGTACACATAAAAGACTCATCCTTCGTTTGCTAATGGATATGTCGGTTAAGCGAAAACGAAAATAAAGTAACTTCAGACCTTCACGACTACCCTTTGGAAGTTTATTTAGAATCTTTTACTATGTACCGACCTTTTAATTAAATAATCTGCATTGTTTACTGTTATTAATTTCCACCTTGAATTGTTTACACATAATATACGCGATGACATACACCTTTTTTGTTATTCTATGTTATATAATATATATTTATACTGTATTGAAATAATGAAAATTGGCTTTAAATACTAAATGGTAAATATCTATATAATAATGTTTGTATACCTATCTATTAATATAGTATGAAAAATGATTCTTCAAATTACTCTTAGATGGGTATATCTCTTAAAACGCATTAAAAATATTATATCCGTGTATTTTCTGATTATGATGTGTTTACTCATAACTCGTATACCAAAAGATACCCATTTATATTTAATTAATTGTATCAATCCATAAGTTAGGTCAAAATAATCTAACACCATAGTTTGGTTTGACACAAAAATAAACACCTACATGAAAAAAATAATGCTATTATTAATTCCATGTGTATACCTAATCAAAATCACAAATAAAAACGGTTTCAATTACATACTTACAAATAGACAATAAGGAGTAATGACTTATGAATGTGTAACAAATAGTAATAACTAATAAATAATAGGTATTATATTAAAAATTATTATAGACAGTAATAATATTACCAAACTTGAGAGTTACGTGAGTTGAGACAATAACTAAATAATTGGTATTACAACCTTGGTGCCAGTAGCAAATTTCAAGCTACTATTTATATAAATCGACGACTTTTGATGAATTGATTTTAAATAATATCAATTATTTAAACTATAAACAAACTGTATTGAAGACTACTCCAGTTATATATACTTATTGTAGGAATAATATAAATATTCATTCCTCTCAATAAACGTAATATATTTGGTTATTTGTATAAATTAGTATGAATGCTGAGATGTAAAGTTAAAACAATTTTAACTCTGAAGTTATCTTCCTGTTAGTAAAAATGTACTTATGTTATGTTATAGCAGTTGATATCAATATAACTTAATTCGTCTTAATGACCATCATTTTATTTCATGTATACCAATAAACAACCATACCCGTGTCACAAATACAATCAAATCTTTAATAGAACACATATTTGCCAAGTATATTGTTAACCATGATACCTACTTGCGTTGATCCTTGAATGCAAAATTACTACCCACTATGCCATAGCCCATAATAGTTCAATTTAAGAGTCAAATGTATTCTGTTGATACACAAAATGTTCGAGTAGGTACTACTACCGATAAAATACCTTATTGGTATAAAGCTAAATGAAAATATATATACAATTAATTGCAGGATAAATGTTTTAAAAATAAGAATAATATTGATGATTGAATAAATTGCTTCTAAAAGAAAATAGATGAACTTATATTAAACTGTCCATCATAATGTTGTCACTCTATAAATTCTTCGAATATTAATCTAAAAAATTAATTTATACAATATAGATATCTACTTTCTACTTTAATATGTAAAACAAACACATTATATTATTAAAGCCTAATGTTTAATGTTAAGATCAACTATCAATACTAATCTTAAAAAAAGTTGGCTATACTTACTAATAAGCTAGCAGGCACCTATATATATATCATTAAAAAAAAAATATTGATAAAATTAAGCAAAATTACCATATAGGTACCGATTACTAACAGCTTGTAGGTGTATTGCAAAATAATTTTATTCCTTTTTTTATAATTATGTAGCTCATAATATCTAAAACAATATTTAATTACGTGAAAAAAAATTGAGACAATTTAAATTCCAACTGCCACTTTAATTATTCTATTTTTCAAATATATATTAAAAATAAAATATAACATTGCTCGTTTTGTGAATATGGAATTACTAATATTATACTCATAAAAACACGAAACCTATCTATCTCTTCCTTTAATGCTAGAAGACAATTATGTAGTATCTACCCACATACTTGAAACCTAATAGGTGTACAGGAAATCGATGTCTCAGCTGGGCGATGACTGATGAGTAATGTAATCGGAAAATAATTTTTCTTCACATAAAAAGTATGATATCATAATTATGTGTATTTAGTGCATAGACTGCCCTAAAGAATAATTTAATATTCTTTGTGCGTATAATAACAAGAAGAAACTTTGAACTAGTTTCAGGGAGGAAAAACTACAATTTAAAATCTGTACATAAACTACGCCCTTAACTGCCCCGGATAGGCATTATAACATACAGTTTACATTTATTACTGGGCTAATAATGTTGGTATAATCTTGCTTTATCTGTATGACTGTATTATGTGTACACATCACGTATGTCTACATTGATTGCATTAATATTTATAATATTTTATGTATTTTTTTAGGATTATAAAAATGAAAAAAAAATTTTAAAAATGATTTATGTAATTTTATTGTGGATACTTGTTGGTACTTTGAATATTTAGCAGAAATTGATTGTTATTTAAATTTCCAAGTAGTTTTTGAAAAATCACCCAACATCATAATATGGAAAATATTATGTAGGCAATGTGTGTTATAAGAATATAAGTTCTAGCTAAACATTGGCAAATGGCGATTTATAACTGAACCAAGCTATTATTTTTGAAAAACAATGAATTACATATTTTCATAAGTAACTTTTTAATTTTAAGTATAAATAAATCAATTAAATGAAGATATTTAAAAGTACCAATTTTTACCATTATTTTGGATTTCCTCAAAATTGATTAATTTATTAAAAAATACATTGAAACACTGATATAATATAATTTATATTTAAATACTAGCCAAAATCGCATATATTTAACTCCTTAAGATTATTACTGTTATTATGAAATCGAAACCGAGGAGTTTTTTAGTACAAATACATGGCTTAGTAGGAAAACACTCTCACGCCTTGGTTAGTATTTTTTTTATTTAAAGAAGAGAACATTTTTGAGGTTGAATCAAACCGTGATTTTTTAAACTATAATTATAGAAGCTAAAATATGCATTTTATTGAATAATGCACGTTATTTTAAATTTTTTAAACGTATTTTTTAAGCACTATTTATAATTTAATAAAATACGGGCTTTAATCCGACCTAAAAAGAGTTTTCATCTTTCAGATATAAAACATTATCGGATTCGACTTACCAATGAGGCGCAAGAGTTTTTCCCGCAAAGTAATTTTTGTTGATATAATACACCATATCGACTTGTCCTAAATAAGCTTAGGACAGTAAATCAATGGAAAAAAATTATGATTAATATAGCAATTAAAATATAAAATATAATTTACGAATTATATAGAATTGTAGGGAACTGGAAAAACCAGCCCCAACAACCCTTAAGGTTAGGTCTTAGGTCATACAATTTAAACGACATATCACAAGCTTATAATTGCCAATATTATCAGTTGATTTCCAGTTTTTCTCAATGTATAATTCAAGTACATACAGAGAAACCTGTCTTATCCGAACCCTTGATAAGCCGGAATCCTTTTCTGTGGGGAAATTTATTATGGTCCCGGCAGATTTCTATAGTAAAATTTAACATAGGATTAAACCCTTGATAAACCGGAACCTGTCTAACGTAAAATGGAAAGCTATTTATTGGTCCCGCAAATCATATACACAGAAAAACACATCATAAAATGAACAAAAATATTTTTGATACCCACATTTATTTTGCTACTAAACAATTATTAAGATCAGCGATTAAAACGTATCGAAAGATAAGTACATTTTATTTTGAATCTACACATCAGTGCTTATTATTGTCACCGTAGTCGTAGTTACCTGTCGTTTCGTATCGCTGTATTTGCTCTCGTGTCTTCAAAGATTTGTTTAAGTTTAGGCCTATGATATTTTTCTTTTCCCGGAAAATGTTATAACCTTAATCGTGCAGAATATTATAACTCTATATTACGGAATTTTCCTTTTTATTCAGTTGTATGGAAACCTGCCTAAAACGAAAATTTTTATTGGTCCCGAGCAATTCCGCACAAGACAGGTTTTACTGTATAGAGTGATTAATCAAGCATGCTTACCCCCTTATTTTCTTTCAATAATGCAGTTAGGTATTCAAAATCTCTCTTTTTTTAATTTTAAGTATACTTAAAATCGATATTTTTAAGCTCTTAAGATTTTTGTGCTATTTTAGGAATGTTTTGAGGGTATAATGGGTATATAAACTTCTTATTTTCAAATGAAAACTCCCCTTTTCTACTGTAAATAATTTAGCAGATAATTTTTCTGAATATTATGACACATCAAAATCAAAATTTGAACGAGTTTAGAGTATCCTTGTAATATTTAAATATTTTAATGACTGAGAAGCTACTCTTCAAATTTTGATCTAGGTGCATCAACATTTTCCTCTAATTAATTTACATTAACAATGGGTAGTACGTATTTGAAAAATAGAAGTTTATATCTAAACAGGACATTTAAGTGGTAAATAAAATCTCAAGAATTTTAAAATGAGGTATTTAAGAGGACGCCACACCTGCATGTGTTGTCTCCGTCTTACAAGCATACAACATAGCAAAAATTGTTTTGAGCTAAATAGAACCACTCAAGCTGAAGTCCAAACTATAATTTCATATCATTAAGAAGAGATAACATACTTACTGTGCAACATCGTTATTATATTTTGATATCACAAATACGAGAAGAGTTCTTATTGTTTAAAAACTCATCATTTCAAACTTGAATAACTTTCTTGGTATTTGTGATATCGAAAAAATAAAAACGGCGTTGCGCAGTAAATATTCTCCTCTTAATAGTATGCAATTTTGGTTATTTAGCCTCGACTATAGCTTGAGAGGTCCTATTTCGCGCAAAACAGTTTTAGCTATGTTATACGTTTGTAAGATGAAGACAATACACGAGGGCGTGGCGTCCTCCTGTGTATATTTAAAAGTTCCAAAAATCAAAATTTGGACAAATCCATTATTAAAGTGAAAGATGGGAGTGAGAATATTTGGTAAACTTCCCTGTGTTCATACATAGTTAAAATAATTAATTAATTAATATACTAATATATGATAATTTTACATAATGTAAGTATTTGTAAAATATGTGACAGTTTATACATTGAATTAATGTATAAAGAATGAACATGAAATAAATGTTAATTTTCATTAAATCAAGCAGTAGGAGGGCATTTTGGTAACTTAAACTCTATAACAGTTAGACCTTAGTCGATTTCCTGTAAAATTGGAAGCATGTGATTAATTCTGAACAATTTTTTTACATTTTAGTTAGAGCAAAGGAACAGTGAAAATTACAGTAACTACATAGTTCAACAATAATGAAGTTATTTTTGTACGTTTTCCAATTAACGTAATATCATAAAAACACGAGTCATACTTCAGTATCAAGTTTTCTGGTAATTAAAAAAAAATCATTATAAATTTAAAAAAAAAAAGAATTAGTAAAACTAATTAATTAAATCTTGACCATTTTTGTAGGTTTATAAATTCAAATAATTCAAAACAAAACTTTATTTTATTATCTTATTTTGTTAAAGTTGTATATTCTTAAATATTCCATAATTACCCAACTCTAAATTTTTTACAAATTTTAATGCATCTTGTATTATTTCAAAAAAAATAAATAAATGGCAAAAAATAATCTAATATATTGTCAAAACTAAGATATTTTATTAAAATCTAATAACAGATAACACATCGCCTAAACAGTAAGCATAAAAAAGAAACAATTTTTAATATTCAACTGAAATGAATAAGTTTGTTGGTATCATAGCTATAACACATATTTTTTTCAAACAATCCATTTAACATAATATAACACAACTTTTCATATTATCCCACAAACTTAGTGTGTGAACCTTGAGCCACGACAACATTATCATCTTTCCTCAACAATGTCACTTTTAGAAATGCTAAATTTCTCCCTAATTTAACAGTTTCGGAATTAATAACTATTTTGTCACCAATTTTTGCTGAATTAAGATACCTGAAAACAAAAAATAATAAAATAAATAAAATGTAAGTACATAAAATAGTAATTTTTTTTTAATATTACATTTTATTTGAAACTGGTGATAAATTTAATTATATTGATCGAAAAAAAATTTATTATTTTATGTAAAATGAATTGAATTATGTACCTATTTTTTTTTAATCTTAAAAGAGATACAGGACTTCCTGAATAAGCTTGAGTGGAGGTAAAAATACATAATTATAAAATAATGTATATTATTATTTATAGTCCATACACCAAAAACGATTTTTTAATAAACTTTGTATAAATTATAAATATTTTTATTGGAAATATATTTAAAAGGATAAATTGTAACAATAAAAATATACATACGAAACATGAATATCAACTGAAACACCACTGTTAGGCGCTGAACCAATGTCCTCAACAATTCGTGGATGAGTCATAAGAGCCAAACTCGACAAATAATCTACGGCAGCTGCTGTAAAACCTCCATGGAGTGTACCATATCCATTGGTATGCTGTTCTTCAACAACCATCTCAGCAACACATTGGCCATTTCCAGCTGATATTAAATTCACCTTGTATAAGTATAGAATCAATTTAATTTGTGAACCATTCAGACTTAAAAATAAATAATTTTAAATAAGAACTTTATTTTGCAATTACATAGGGATCTGCTCACAAGAGGACAAGGGTGTCATATCCAACCATGACTTATTTTAGTTATCTACATATATAAGAATCTAACATGATTTTGGAGACAAAGGAAAACGATTTCGAACCCTCATTATAATAGTAATAATAATTAACTAATTACCAATTATTTTCATATATTCACCGATAACGATGTCTGTTTTTTTTTTTTTTTTATAATCGTTGTATTATTTGTATAGCCAAAAAATAGTCTTGTGTTTTTAAATTAAATTATAAAAAAAAATTTCTTCCGGGGGAAGATCGAGTAGCTAGTATATTATATATGATAAAGCAATGAATGTATACATAACGTGGTCTGAGAATAGTCAAAAATTCATATCTCCCCCTTCCAAAAAAGATGAGTATGTCACTGCAATTAACCAATACCAACATATATATCATTAAAGCAACCATGTATACCTTTTAGATTATTATTTTTTCCATTATATGAAACCAGAAATTTTGGTTAACCAAAAGGATATTGTTGAATATTACTTTACACTTATACCTTGATTAATATTTATATATATAAGTACCTACTTGTTAAGATTATTTTGTGTCCTTTTACTAAGTTATATTGGTTATTTTTAATGGCTGGTCTTATTGAGTGTCAAAAAGTTGTTGATTACATATAGATTACAAGAAAAGCTAAAAGAGCTAATGCCCTCCTCATATAATTTAAGAGTCTTTCTCATTTACTTTATTTACGTACTTAATTTACAGAAGAGTGGATTGCTTTATAGTTTCTATAGTAAATGCTAATAATACTTAATATGTTAATAGTGTATGGTTAATCACTTTATAAAGCAATGAGTAACTATTTAATTTATATTTGTTTGATGTATATTATAGGTAAGAACATATTTTGTGTTGGCATTATTTCATTCTCAGATCCAACTCCCAAGTAACTACAGTTTCTCTATAAAATAAATAGTATTAATACATCAAATACATGCATACATTTATTATACCAGTTTTATTTTTTATCATGGTCAAATTTAAATTTCCTTATATTAATGTATTAACAAGTTTAAATATTTAAATATACCTGATATACCAAGTTACCTAGGTATTATACCTAGGTAGTTTAAATAGTAGGTATAATATTATACAATAATAAGTTAAAAAGCTAGTTAAGTATTTCAAATAATTATACAACAAAATTAATATTACCTTTTCAAAAATTTTACTATGTGTATTACTTTTGATTGAAAAATTTAAAATTTTTCTGATTGATTCTAATGCTTTGTTACAGCTCATTATAATATTATGTGCGATCAAAAATAAATTCAGATTAACAAAATATAGGTATAAGAAAATCCAAAATATCTAAGTGTAAAGTTTAAATTATTTCATATGTAAATACTATTAATTATTACAAAATACAAATCGCCGACCGATTTTTTATCACTAATCAGTATTCAGTGATAAGTGATAACACCAGAATATGATAAAATCACTGTGGAAATGCAATAAAAAATAATTAATGAATAAATACAATAATATATTACGTCAAGCACGGATTAAAAAAATATATATAATAAATTTATTTTAAGCCATGACGTCACAGATAAATGTCGAACAAAATATATCCGTGATCTACGATAGGGATAAAATGACTAGAGCATAGAGATATAAGGCAAAATTACTATAAAACGATTAGCGGTGCAAACACGATGGGAAGGGGTGCTTAGAATAATTCAGTATCCATATGCCCATATTATATTGTTAATACTCATGACGATTATACGAGTTACAACTTACTACATAAAATATAATATTATAGTATATGGAAAACGATTCAAAGCGAAGATGGTCGCCAGCCTACAATATTAGTTATTACTAAGTACCTACCTATGTATATTTTATGATACCTATTATTGTTATTAAAGTTATTTATTTAAATATGATTTATAATAGTCATTAATACTAATAGTAATACCTATAGTAGGTTAAATTTATTTTTGTCGAATTATTTTTGCAATTTTAAAATGTTATTGTGTGTATAAAATGTAATAAATGTCTACTCTGAGAGTTTCAAGTACCTACCCACGAATAATATTTTTTAATTTCAGCAAAATTACTAAAATCTTTATTCGTAGGTCAAATATGTAGAACTTTGTACAAATAACTAACTTAAAATAACTAAAAAAGAACAGTGTTTATATATTTTTTTGATTTTTGGTTGTAGAATTAATTACTTCCGTGCAACCTTGTTCTAATTTGTCAATTTTTAGCTATAAACGTATAACATCTTATACATTTTTAACTATGAATAATTTTAAATTTTGAATTTGATAAATGTTGCCAAAATGTGGCTTTAAATGGTTATAAAAAATAATTGTATTTGTAATATTTTTCAACTGCTATTGTAACAATATATCAGGATCCTTAAATTACATTTTCAAACTTTTTGACCAAATTAATAAAATTGTGTTAACATTTATAGAATAAAAAAAATGAAAATTGAAAATGTCTATAAATGGCTTAAAACAAGTCAAACATTCTTTTAAATTGTATCATGTATTCATGTATAGAAAATTACAAATTAAACATTTGAAAATTTCAAGTAACTACGGTTAATAGTTTTTGAATAACAAAATAAGAAAATCGTTGAAAGATAATTTGTAAATTTAGGGGTATTCAAATGCTCGTAAAAAATTAATTTGACTTTCCGAAAACTTTTTCTTTTGATAAATGTTGGAAAACGTAAGGAAATTTTGTATTACATTTTCAAAAATAAGTTATAAATTTTAAAAAAATGTTATGAATTTCTAACTCAAAATAATTTGATAATTTTAGTGATTTTTACGACCTTTTTAAATTCGAACTTTAGACGCCTATAAACAATTATTGTTAACTTAAACTTAATTTTTTTTAATTTCCACTTACAACAGCTTAGGAGGAACATCACATTACATTTTAAGTTTTTTGACAAAGTGAAAATTTTTTTATCGATATTAATTTAAAAAAATTTATATTAATTGCATAAACCTTTAAGACCTAGTGACCAATGGGAATTTAAATTTTCGACCTCCCGAATGCACCAATTAGATTAATTTTCCCATCGGCAAAGATACTGAAGTTAAAAATTGAAGCGTTATTTTGACTACTTATCATCTACCCAGACACAAAAAATTAAAAAATCAAACATCATTGTAAAATCAATACATTCATCGCTTCGCTCAAAATCTAAAAAATCAAATTTAATGAATTAATAAAAGCACGAGACAAAAAGAAAATGAAATAAAGGAATATGGGTAGGTATAGCGAAATGCTTAAGCCTTAGCTGTAAAAAGTGAAAATGTTACCTACCCATAAAATAAAAAATATATATGTATACATATATACATAATATGTGACATATTTAATTAAATTTGGCTACATTTCTCCAAAACGTTATACAAACACGATATTGACCTAAATTATTACATTTATAACCATAAAACAATTTACAAGTATGTTGACATATTTTAAATACCTATTCACAATTCCAAAAATATACAAAAATATGCAGTCAAACTTAGTATTTAATTTTACCATTTCAAAAAAAAATTATATCTTGCTTAAAATAATCTTCGACTTAGACAGTCGACGACCTACAACCTACTACAAAAAACAATCAAATTTAAGAGGTTTCTAATAAAATATAATACATAGCATAGATATTAAATAACCAAATTATAGGTAATACAATTCTAATGAAAAAACTACAATCCAAGGGTAAGACATTTACGAACACTTTTTCGATTATTTAAATATTGGCAGGTAGGTACCTATCTAAATTTATTGTTTTTAGATACATCAGTCGGGCAGTCCACAGACCACTATATACCAGGTACCACTTAATTAGCACTTGTACTTATATTACAGACTTAAGTATTGGATTCTTTATCTTAAATCTTTTATCTTCAAGTAGGTACTGGTTACTAGCTGGCTGGCAATTATATAATGTTTAAAATATCAAAACTCAAAATGGTCTTAGCACCTTATCATATATTATCAACAATCATAATCGTTATCATTATCGGTACGCGGCATATATTAATGAATTATAGGAGGCTTAAAGCCTAGAGGCGACAGCCAAATATTCTAGTGACTTTTCAAATTAAAATTATCTTTAACTCTTTTAACTACCTATTTTCAATTGCTCATAAACCACAGTATTACTAATAAATTACATTATATTTCAACATT
Source organism: Myzus persicae (assembly GCF_001856785.1). Taxonomy (NCBI): domain Eukaryota; kingdom Metazoa; phylum Arthropoda; class Insecta; order Hemiptera; family Aphididae; genus Myzus; species Myzus persicae. Next base: position 246,217 of record NW_019102121.1, on the reverse strand, counting down.
ACTGTTTTAATGCATTACTAACTTTTACAATTTCCATGTTCATTATTCAAATTAATTATTATTTATCATGCATTTAAAAATGTATTTTCATGTTATTTGTAATTTGTATTTAATTTTATACATAAGTTGAGATCAGAGTTCAGTATGGGAGAAAGAAAATTCACTAAGGGCTTAGGGCGGCCAGGAATGGCAGCTCAACTTCGAGAAACTGTATCTCAAGTTGTCCGCGATAGTTCAAATAACGTAAGTCTTAGTAAATAAATTTCACTTTTGTAAAATGGTTTTTTAAATTATTTTGTACAATCATTTTTTGTTGTTATTTAATTCTGAGTTTAAAAATGCAAATTTTGTTCTGAAACTTATTTGAGTTATTTAATATTTTGTAAACAATTATTGCGAATTCTGACTAGATTATTATATATTATCTACTTAATGATTTTATGTATTTTGCTTTTTATTCAATAATTGGAGTTTACCATTAACAAGGCTTTTTAAATGTTGAATAATAGGTACTATATGTAACTATTTCTTAATTTCAACCCTTTAACTAGATTATACGAAACAGAATAATTAGATTGTTAAACAAAAGTTTCCGGCTTACCCCAGGCCATAATTGTCCTAATTTCACTAATTATCTTTAATTCCTATTCTTTTTCTATTTCTGTAATATCATTATCTTCTCTGCTGAATTTTTATGACAGCTCAATAATGATTAACTAAACATACAACTAAATTATAAAATTATAATTTTGAATTTTTAAGTAAATTTGGGTCATTTCAAGATTTTAAGTCAAAAAGTTCAGAGGCTTAAAGTTAAGCTCAATTTAGAAAATAAAATACCATACATTACCTAATTCTTGTAAAAAGTGTACTTAACTTAACAAATTTGTATCTATTATTACTAATATAAATAAAATGAATATTATTCATATTGTTATTCTATACATATTTTATCATTCATTTTAATAAGTTTTAATTATTTTTTGGTAGCAAAAATGTTTTCAAGTAGATCCATTAGACTTTGAAGACTATATTGCTAAGAACCATACAGTTTTTCAGAATGATCCTCAAAGAGAATTATTATTATATCCTTCTGATGATGTTTCAGTAAGTTCATAACTAAATCAAATATTACAAATCTCATTGTTTGATAGTTAGGGCCAGTTGTACCATCTCTGATTAAAATTAACCCAAGTTTAATCGGCTGAATTTGGCGGGTTATAAAATCTGTTATCAGGTGATTAAGCCTGATTTTGTGTAACCATAGACGGTACAACAGGCCTTTACTGTAATTTTTTCTTAAACATAATGAAACTTCTTTTTACATAGCAAGTGGTTTTACCTAGAAGATATCGTACTATGGACCCCAGTATTCCTTCAAATGCAGACACTACTGATTGTTCACTATTAACAAAAAGATGTATAGAAAGTTACTTAGCTAACTGGCATGTTATACATTATAAATATAGTGCATATTCAGGATCATATATTCAATTTCCATCAGAGTAATTATATTTATACAATTGTTCCATATTAATTTAATCAGTATATAATACTATAGTATACACTGTACATACTCAATTTTTTTAGGGTATTTAAAAATGATGATTTCAAAGAAGAAATTTATGAAATTGACACAGACCTAGATGGATTAGATAAAGTAAGACAACTATTATGTGGTATGATATAATAATATTGTATAACAATTAAAATTGCTTTTTACTCACAGGATTGGAAAACAGTAAAAAATGATAGTGCTTTATTCAAACAAGGATATTTATATAAAGGTCCTGATGGTGGCGGAGGTGCCTCAGAAAGAATGTTTGCTAATTTAGCTGGTTCAAAATCTTTTAAACGGCGTTTCTGTATATTGAAGTAAGTTTTTATGCTTTATTATACTGGGGGGTTTTTTTTAAGTAATAATGTTTTAACGTTTAACTGAAAATAAACATTTCTTAATTGCTATAAATTTAATTATATTAATTTTAAATCAAACATGTATTTATAGACAGCAAGTTGATGGCACATATATATTAGAGGTTTATAAAGACGATAAAAAAGGAGATACGAAGGCAACAATTGTTATGGATTTATGCGACAAAGTAATTCGGGTAAATATTTTTGATTATTTATTTAATACTTAACACATTAGGATTTACTAATATTTCATAGTGTTTCTATATTATTATTTATTTACATTTTTAGAACAGTAAAAAAGGCCGATTTTGCTTCGAATTACGGATGGTTGATACTGACAAAAGTTATTGTTTAGCGTCAGATACTGAGCCAGAACTTATGGATTGGATGACCAAATTACAATTAGCATTACAGCACAGTAACGACAAACGGGATGACAAAATACCAGAAAATAATAGTACATATAAAAAATATAGTTAAATCATTAAAAAGCATGTAATGAGTATAATTTGTAGCTGAACTATACAAACATTATAAAAATAGAGCGGCTATAATCATACTAATCATAATAAGTTTTTTTTTAATGTTTTAACCTTAAAATAACTATATTGATTGGTAGTAGACACTTGTGAAAAATGTTATTAGAGAATTGCATGGTTCATTTCAATTTAGTTTTATCCAATTTCCAAACAATATAATTACTTCTGATGATAATATTATTTTAGATTATTAGACTAAAGTGCCATTTGGAGTGGGAAGGTGTGCATTCTCATGTTTATCGATACTTTTTTGACCTTGGCATTGTGACATAAATATAAATACATTTTTTTTATTCTAACTTGAATGTTATTGATAAATTATTAAAATTTATATGCCTATAAGTAGTGTAAAAAAATAAAAAAAACAATATAAAACTGTATGGTTAAAAATTAAAATAAATTGTATTACATTTTGCATATTGTTTATCAGTAACTATTTATTAGCTATATTATCTAGATTTGCCTGAGTCTTACCAATATTTTCCATACTGATTATATTCATATTAGGACGTTAATTTGCTTTTGATTCTATTTGAGTTTAAAAATTAAAAAATTATTGAAAAATGTCATCAATTATTTATGTATAAATCCATTTATTTTATACTTCTAAATTAATTTGAATATCTTTATTTTATACCATAATTTCCATGTATATTTCAATGTTGTACTAACTACTTAAAAATAACTTTCTTAATATTAAGTAGGTAGTTACCTACTACAGTAGGGTCTCGATAATCCGAACACAGGCTAATCCGAAAGACGCGGTAATCCGAAGGGGCTTGAGAATTATCTTTTCTAATCTAATACGTACACATGTATTTATAAATAATATTTTTCAGTAATACAATTTTTCGATTATGTTTATTATGATTATTAATATTTTTATATATTCGTTGTCTTTTGAAATTATGAGTTTTTACATGATTAATACAGATAAAAATAAAATTTCATAATTTAAATTACAATAAAACTGATGTGTTTTTTCAAGCCATAGGTAATCCGAACAAATCGCTCATCCGAACGATCCCTATCCCCAATTTCGGATTATCGAGACCCTACTGTATTACCTTACTATTTATGTATTTTTGTATTTGTGTTAACTATATTTTACTGATGGATTATTTAGAAGAAATAGCTCTCATTGACAAGAACATACCATCTAATGATAGTTTTGGTACACTAAAAGGCTTAGAACATAGTGTAAATCCTCAATTGATGAGATATGCAAGAGAAACTGATTCATTAAATGCACATGCACGTCAAGAAAATAGAAGAAGACTTTTTGCAGTTTATCCATTTTTACAACAAGTAAATTATTCTTATTTATACAATTGTTATTATTGGATACAGGAAATTTGAATTTTTTCCAATAAATTTCTATTTTTATAATATTAATTTCATAAACAAAAATAAATTAAATGATTTCCATTTTACAGCCTAGTAGTTATATAAGACAAGATGTTCTAAATCAACCAGCTGATAGTATATCAGAACCATATAAAGAAAGGTTTGGTCAAAGAGTTTTAATTGAATGCCAAGCATTGAACTTTCGATTACAAATTAACAACGAAGAAAATAATGATTCCTTAAATCAGGTAATAATTGTTATGTGTTTATAATTTAGATTCATCAAATTATTAAATCCAGGTTTATTTTAAAGTGATGAATTTATTAAAAAAAATACTTTTTTAGTATCTAGTAAAAAATCTATCATTTAGCATCATTTTAGCATTTAAATTGAAAATCAAATGCTGGTTGTAATCACAAGTGATATTTTTTTGAATTTACTTGTAGTTTAAAAAAAAAACAGTGAAATGTTTACTTCAAAATTAAAGTGTCTAATTAGAAGTCCACTTCTTAAGTAGCCCAACTTATTGAAACTTCACAAATAGACAATTTTGACTAACATTAATAAATCTTAACCATGAGAAATGTTCAAGTTAAAAGTATTCTTGGAAACATATTATGCTGTTCAATAAATTTTTTAGTAACAATTCTCAATAAAATATAAATACAGTGCTCCCTAGTTAACATAAACTCAACAGAACCCCTCAATAACCTGCTAGTGTTCAGTAAATGCGTGTAGGCGTATATTTTTAACACAAATTTGTTCGCGTTGAGCAAATTATACTGACTGTGTTATAATAGGAGGTTAAATTAAATACTCTTAAAAAAATACACAAACCAAATTTTACTAAGCTTATAATAAATAGAAATACATCAAGGTTATTTTACATTATTACTATATTTTTATTATATGTTCGAAATAATTATTTTATTTAATTTGGTCAACAAATCACCAACTATGTTAAGTTAAAAAGTTAAAACTGATCGATAGAGCAATAAATTTAAATGAGAGCGATTAGAACCGAACCAGATTGCATATATACATATGTACATACATAGAGAATAAGACATATAAGATAAGGCATTAATAAGACTGCTTAGCTGTTATAAAAATTAAATTAAATACATATGATTAATAAAACAAAAATAGAAAATTATATTTTTCTGTTCGTGTTAATCAATAAAACAAAAATATGGTCCTAAAATTTGTTTAAGTTTTATGTTATATATTAAAAAAATCTACCTTAAAGTATAGGGCCTTTTTTGGGACCGGTAAACCAATTTGAAGCCCATTCCAATAATTTGTGTTAACCGAGTTCGTCTTAACGAGGGAGTTCTGTACTACTTTTTCTATGGCATTATTTATTATAATATATTCTTTAAAATTGGTACCTATGCAAATATTTAAATGATAATTTACAATTATATTTCTTATTAATAATTATTAAGGTTTCATTGATGTTATTTAAAACAATTTTTTAATTATTTGGTTTTTTCTTTTATGCAGGTAGAACCATATTTCACAACTATGGCATTGTTTGATATACGTTCTGGTAAAAAAATATCTGAAGATTTCCATTTTGATATTAACCACGACAGTATGACAAATCTAGTTAATCATGATAATCAAATTGACGGCCATAAATTTATTGAAATATCAAAAAACTGTAAAGTGACAAAGAATTGGCTATTCAAGCAAAAACAAGTAATAATTTTGTGTGACTAAATACATATGAAATCTCAAATGTTAAAGCACAAATATACCTTTATGATGATAAAAAAACTATACCTATCATATTATGCTTTTTCAATTTTCATCTCAATTGCTATTTTGGGTTTTACTATTAAACAAAAAATAATACTCCTATAAGTAACTATAATTTATTGGTACTCGTGTAGTATGCTACCTACCGCTACTCCGTTAGTGTAGTAATACTACCTAACACAAAACTCTACGAGTGTTAACCATACTTTACCTATTGATTATTAATTCATAACAATTTATCTAATTACAATTTACTTAATGTATTGTTGGTAATCATTAAATATTTTAATATGTCATAAATTGTTATGTTGTTTATACACCACACCAGAAAATTTCAAATTAATAGTTTAATAGTTGTGTTGTGTCTTAATTGACCTCCACCATTCGTATTTCAGTTGAGATATCTGTCACTTAACGCAACAAGTTGGAAGGACACAGCACAGACACAAAATAAAATAATATCTATAAATAAGTTATTGTGGGTCTTGGTGGATGTATTTTACAAGTTACCACAATGACTAAATAGACATATAATAGAAAATAAATAGCTATTATATAGTATTGTATCACTGATAAATTATAATATATTATATATCTTAATTTAACTCAAATCACAGATATTTTCCTGTAATAAAATGAAATAAAAGTATAACAATACTATTTAATAGTAAACATGACAGCTAGGTATGTCACATTTTCCGGGAGGTAGCATACTAAACAAGTGACGAAATAATTTGATAACATTTGAGTTTAACTAATTTTTATTAATAAACATTCTAATTATATAAAATTTAATTTATGGTATGAATTATTTGAAATTATATAAAAAAAAGATATCATAAATTATAAAATTTAAATTGTTTTTTGAACTGCAGTGTTTTACTGGAGTGAATACAAATTATTTATGAATTATAACTTATTTATAGACATTCTCTTATCATATATTATATTAAAAGTGTTTTTAATATGTTTTTAGGCAATAATGTGTATATCAAAACCACATTCAGATATATACTTAGTGTTAAGAATAGACAAAGTACTTCAAGGTGGTATAGTACGTGTTTCTGAACCATATATTAAAGCAACAACAAATAATAAAGATAATGGGTTGAAAGTATTTAAAGCTGTTAAAAATATTTGTCATAGGTAAAAAAAAAATTTTAAAAACACGGTGAATCTCTATCTAGTTAGGATAAAAAATAAATTATTGCTTTGTTTTTTTTTTTAGATTAGGTAATTACCGAATGCCATTTGCTTGGTCTGCTCGGCCTTTGTTTCGATTATATAGCTGTGAACTAGATACGTCTTCCGATTTTATGACATTGTATAGGCAGGAGCTTTCTAAGCTGGGAGATGATGATATGGTGAAAATATTGATGGAATATCGCAAGTGAGTTGTGTTGATTATAGTTATATTGTAATTTTTAGATAATATTTAAAAAAAATTATTTTATTTTAAGACCTGAAAAAATGAACAAATGCGTTGTAATTCCTGGTCATGTTCAGATGAAAATTCAACAGTTAACCAGTACTCTTCCAGAAAGTAAGAATCAAAAATTAATTATATTTCTTTAAAATAAGTTATCATGGCATCCTTTTAAGTTAAATGCAGGCAGGGGCAGATATTATGTGCCTCTTTGGGTGTTAGCTATGATTTTTATATTATTAGTAAACAAAATGTTGACTCACTTATTTGATATTGTAATATCTACTGTGTATTAACTTAAATAATATTATACAATTTAACTATTAAATGTATTATCACAATGCTTGATTTATTTATTGTGTCATTGTTTTTTTATTTAGACATATTGACTACATGTTGGACTGCAGTTAAACCATTTCCTATTCCACCTAGTCGAAATCATCCAATCATTGAGATTGCTGAATTATATCCAGATGCACAACCACAGACAGCTTATATTAATCACTTGTATGTGTATCCACTGTCTCTGGCATTTGATACACAAAAACATATTCCTCGAGCCCGAAACATTACGTGTATGGTCCAATTATTTGATAGCGATAATATAGACTCTAAGCCTATTAAAGTAATTTTATATTTAAGCTGTTTTTCCTAAAGTTTGTTTATAAAAAATGTTGCTTCAAAATATTTTAGTGTATTTATGGGGCACATGGTCAATTATTGAGTTCTATGTGGACTAATGTCTTATACCATAGTACAAACCCAATCTGGTATGATGAAATTAAAATAAGACTTCCTGTGCATATAACTCCAAAACACCATCTACTGTTTACTTTTAAGCATATATCTGTAGATGGTTCACGTAAAAAGCAATCAAATATTTCTGTGGAAACAATAGTGGGATACTCATGGCTACCACTTATCTTAAAATCTAAGTAATAATAATCGTATTTATTTTATCATTTTTGTGTTACAAAATTATATTATATTATATCAATTATATTATATTTATTTAGAATCAACATGGATGCAAAATGTTTACCTGTATCTGTAGGTTTACCAGCTGGGTATTTATCAGTACAGCCATTTGGTCTTGGAAAAGGAGTAAGTTATTTATTTCTTCTTATACTGTTAATTGTTGTTTGTAGATATTATAACAAAACTTAAATGATGAGTGTTTCAAGTTAATTCTATCATCCCGTTATATATTTATACCTATACGTAATTATGATAATACTAGTTGATACAAATATATATGATGATAAAATAAGTAATTGTTCATTTAACAAAAACATTGAATGAATAATTATTTGTGCTTCTTATTGTTGATTTATACTTTTTTCATTGAAAAGTACTAAATCAAATAGAGATATTTTTGGAAAGTGTAAAAATTAAGTTTATTGAAATTAATTAATTTGTTTAAAATATTGGATTTGTAACTAAGTATTAGTAGTTAATATTTACCTATCTTTGTATAAAAATAACAAATGAAATTGTTAGTAAACTCTACTAAATTATATTTTTTGTTAATGCTTGATATAGGTATTCAAATAATGTAAAAACATTTAAACTTATTGTGTATCACAAAGTACCTATAATCTATTAAGTAGTAGTATAAATTTATAAATAGCGGTTTCAAGGCAAATTTTACCAATGTTAGTGATCTAAAAACAGTTTTTAGTGGGTAGTTTTCCATTTTGGACCTTAACACTAATTTAATGTTTAATGATATTACTGTCTTATTTATTAAACAACTATAACTAAACATATACATTATTAAAATACTATAAATTATGTATTTTAATTTTTTTTTTATAAATTTATTTAGTATTGTGGGCCTGAAGTATGTTGGATAGATGGACAAAAGCCTTTATTTTCATTCAAGTGCCATTTGTTATCGAGTATATATTCATCAGATAATCATATGCAAAACCTTTTTGCACATGCAGAACGTTTGGAACATAGTAAAGTTACTACTATTATACCCCCTGAAACGGAAACATGTAAAATATTAAAAGTAATATAAACTTTTTATTTAAAAAAATACAACATACATACATAAATTATTTTAATTTCATATTTTTTAGGCATCGCATGCAATTGATTTAGTTTCTGTAATCAACTTTTTACCAACGTTATTCAATCAGTTATTTAATCTGCTTGCATTCACTTCTTGTACCAATATTGCAAGTAATATAATCAGATTATTAGTTCATATAGTAGATTCAATTCAAGAATCTGGTCGATGTGACACATTAAACATATACATAAAGGTATTTAGTTTTATTTATATTATTTTGATTAATAACTATTAAATAATGAATGGTTTTCACTAATATTAGTTAAATTGTCTACAAGATTATCATTTAATACTGACTATTTTAATTAATAAATAATAGTGTAAAATAATATTATAAATATTTGTAATTAAAATGTTCTTATGTTTATTTTCAGTATGTTTTTACTACTCCAGCAACAAATACACCTAATAACACTGTGCACGATCAACTCCTTGCTCATTTACCAAATTTACTCAACCCGGATAATACAGATTTTTTGTTAATCAATAAATTTCTAGTCAACTCAAACTTCTTCTTTCAAATTGTAATAAAGAGTATGGGACAGTATTTATTGACGTCAAACAGAATTAAGGTAAATATATAATTTTATGAAAAACCGTGTTTTTATAAATCTCTCTCTCCTTATAGTTAGTTAGTTTTTTCAAAGAGGAATAATAAAACTACAAAAATCTTAAATGTAAATTATTGAGTATTATTCATACACGGCTTATAATTAAAAATTAGCAGGTTATGAAAATTTACTTTATTATTTAGAATAATCAGTACCCGATTTTAGTGGTTTCTGCTTAGTAGAGTATTAATTCTTCTATTAGTTTTATAATAATTAATAATATTATAATGCATTTGTAGTGCATTAGTACAATAGTTTCAATCAAACCGCATCTAAAGTTTTAACCCTTGCCTATTTTTTCTTCAAATTTAAGTAACAATAAATTATCAGTATAGATATAGTTTTAGTTCTTTGTTACTTTTACAAATACTCAATTAAGTAGCACAGACTTTAGCCCCCTTCCTGGACTTAGCGAATTTCTCTCCCCATAAATCTCAAACACTATTTACCTCAATACGGTGATGAGATTATGTGCTGTGTGAGTATTGCAAATGTGAATTGAGTTATTTTCTAGAATTTTGTCTTGATATTTAGTCACAAAATCAACTGTGATAAAAATTGAACATTTTTATTGTTTTTGAAAATTGTACACTAGAATGAATTATTGTACACTAATAAATAAATAAAATATTTTCTTAATTATTGCAATTTTAAAATCGATTACAATCTGTGTATAATTTAATGATTTTTAAAAATGCATAAATATTTTTCACAGATGCGTCGTAACGAAAGGTTTTCTTCAGAGTATCAGTCTCGTGTCCATCATATGTTAATAGACGTACTATTGCCATATGTCACTGTTAAACACAAAGAAATGCCGTCACAAGTCGCCAAGTTGAATATGGCTGCAGCACATTTCTTAAAGAAATGTTTGACATTTATGGACCGAGGATTTGTATTTCGACTGATAAATGTATATATTAATAGCTTGTCGACTTGTGATTCAACTTTTGTTAGAAGCGCAAAGTTGTTATTCATGAAGATAGTTATATCACATGAACACTACATTTCGTTCAATTTACCTGTCCAGAATGGACAAACACCACAAGGATGGTCACCACATTCTCAATATTACATGTCAGACGAATATTGTCGCCATCACTTCCTTACAGCAATATTGTTACGTGAAGTTTCAAATTCATTTTGCTCGCCGTACGAATACCGTCACTCGGCTATCGCATGTTTTCGTGATTTACTCGCTAAACACGAACTTGATGATCGATATCAATCAAAAGTATGTATTAATTAAGTAAAGTTCATATTATTTTTAATTTAAAAATTATAAGTACTTAGTAGATATATGATTATTTAAGAATGACACATATATATTGAGTATTTTAAACTATAAGACAATTTTTTTAGATTTGAATCAAAATTTACTAATTATAAATGTTTTGAGGATTTTTAAAATATGTCTATAGATTACAAGAAATGTATTTAGATAAAAAAGATGTCACCTTATTATTTTTTCTCTTTGATGCTCATATTTTATTTTTTATTTTGTTGTTGTGGGCTGTAATATAATTTTCAAAAATGTATTTATTATTTTTTACTTTTGGCGTCCTAATACGGGTATTGTGGGTGATTGGGTAATTTCATCACCACTTACACTGTTTATTGATTTTAATAACAATACCAGTAAATAATAAATTCTTATCATAAAGTATAGAATGTATTAAGGTCTTTATTACCAATTTAATTCACCTTTTTCTTTTTTGTGTACACAACTAAATTCCTTAACCAAGAGTATCCTGATCCATAGTGTCACAGCCACTGTTACTTGTTATCTTTTTACATCTTCTTTTTTCTTTAGCACTGTGTAAATGAAGCTACCTATTGCTGCCCAGTAACCACTTGTCTTGTCCTTTGATTTTAGCATGTGTTGGACCACAGGTCCTTACCAGAATTCTTATATTGCATTAGTATTATATTATTTGTTTTACAGGGACAAATGGCTCGAATCGCGTCACTATACTTACCTTGGCTAGGAGTTGTTATAGAAAACATTGGGCGTTTAGATTATAGAAAACGAACAGTTAATCAAGTTATTAAGCGTCCAATAAAATTATCTTCGCCGAGGTAATTTGAGAGAGAATATGATTATCATATTTAAATGTTTGTGTATACAACTAATCAATGCTTTGTAATAACTTTTTAACTTTTGAATTTTAGGCCTAATAATCTTACTAATGACATTGGTCCCAGAATGTCTTTGAACTTGAGAGATTCTACATATTTTGCAGCAATTGCTAGCCACCGTAAGTTTTTCTTAGTATAATTATTTTAAACTTAGTAGACATTTTATAAAAATATAGGTAACTACTCTCCTATACAGTAGGTGTTGAGTGTACTTCGTCATTGATTAAGTTACTGTAGTACATATTGTATGCGCTACATTAGAATTTAATGATAAATAAAATATCATTACATATAAAAAATAATTCTGAGCACCTACATTACTAAGTATATTTTATGATATAAATTTATGGCTTCTATGGTAATTTATTTTACTATTAGTAATATACTTATACTTATACAGTATACTAACTAATATACTGTAGATGGAATTTATTTTGGCCAAAAACATTGCATTTATTGTATAATTATACACAGTAAAAACTTGCCTATAAGACTCACAAGACCATCAAAAGTGTTCGTTATAGACAAGTGTACGTTATAGAAAAGTTTCTGGCCATGCCCATCTTTTTTAAGGACCTTATTATTTAATCCGTTATACAAATTATAATAATTGTATATAATGTATCATATATTAGTGTTATTAACTTCTGAGGCTCACCATAGAACTATGTGACTAAGTTTGTTGCATAAAATTAATCTAGATGTTTTGGTTTTGGATATATAATTTTGACATTGTGTATTAGTAGGTATAATAATATGCCCACATAAAAGTTTCAAGTCTCCACAAACAATATTGTTGAATTGATCATTAAACTTAATTTAAATATTTAATTTCTCCCAAATTTGAATTTATAATATTGCTTGTTAAAATAATGCCAATTTTTCTACTTTATATGAAATATAAATAGTAATAATATATATATATTTTTTTAGTAACGCCGTCCAAAAAGTTAATTAGCCTGGATCATCAACAGCATGAGAAACTGATTAAAACCGATTCTAATTTAAGTATAAATTCATGTGCTTCGAATTTGTCTTCTCCCGATCGAACAAATTCTTTGTCAATGTTTTCACAAGAAACTGCCGTTAGAAGAAATTCTTACGTATCTGAATCAGACGTTTCAAATAGAAATCGTCACTCTAGATCTATCAGCGGTACACAGACATTTCACATTACTACGGATTCCTCAGTAAATGTAGTAAGCAAATTAGAACCAACCGAAGTCAAAGATGTCCTTGTGTGTTTTTTGTTTGTTTTGAAATATTCATCTCAAGATCAATTAATATCATGGTGGCGTTACTGTACGGAACCAGATATTGTGGCATTTTTTAAAATTATTGAGTATGTAAAACTTTTAAGATATAATTTAATTAAACAACTACATTTTCTAGTGTATCTTATATTGGTTATCAACTTATCATATAAGGTGTCTTTTAATTGTTTTGAAATGAAACACATGCCTTGTATGGCCAATTGTTTTGTCTGAAATTGAATTAGTTACCTAAACTCCCTGATGTGATTTTGAAAATGTGTTACTTTGCACTTCATTCACATTAAGAAGAAATATCAGTGCCCTCTTAACGTGAATGGAGTATAGTTTAACTAGTTTTCAAACAGCATCATTAATCCTACAACAATAAAAAATATTACTCAAAATGACCTAATAATAATAAACTGTATATATTTATATCAGTTAAATATTTATATTGTTAACTTATGAGTACACATCAAACATAATATAAATCAATAAAATAGTTTTTTTTTTTAATTTTTAGGTTAAGTTTACAAGAATTTCGGTACATGGGACGCCGACATATAGTGGAAGAGACATTAGCTGCAAATAACCGAGATAATGTTCAGCCAACTTCTACTACTACAACTAAGAAATCTATGACTTTACCTGCCCGAATGCAACCACCATCAGAATTTAATGCGGAAACAACGGCTAATTTAAATTGTCAGACACAAATATCTCAATTAACACCTCCTATATTAAGTAGCAATGGTACAGGCAGCATTGGTCGAGTAGAAAATTCAAAAAAAGGTTATAATATGTTATGTAAATATTTAGTATTTCTTTAGTGTAGTCAGAGGAATCTTTTTAGTTTAATATTTGTAAAAAGTTTTAGCTAATAATATTTGAAAACACTTTAAGTCACACAATATTTCATTATATAATTATGTTATTAGCACAATAATTACCAATGATTGCAGTATTATTACCTAAGTGTTTTTATTAATAATATTAAATTATTATAATTATAATTTATATAAATTATGAAATCATTATTTTGTGAGCATATATAATTATTTAATATATGTGTATGTATATTTATTTTAGATAACTCGACTAGTGATGACAACATGACATTTCGAGTACAGTCTGAAGCTAATCTTACAGCAGAAGTGGGTTTAGTTGTCCTCGATGCTCTTTCATCTTATTGTGTACATTTTAAGGATACTCTAATGGCGTACAACGGTGAAAATGACATCATGGAGAGCGTTTTTTCAACCCTCATGGCGTTTTTATGCATTCCACAATCTACATTAGTCTGTGGACATGTGTTCGCTACTTTAAGATCATTTATTAATAACTTTTCTTGTGTATTATTTAAAGGTATTCAAATTTGGTACCTTATCTTACTAATTTAAAACTGTCATAGATTGTATATGTAACCATTGTTTGTTAAGGTACTGCTCACTTAGTCGGCAAACTTTGCTCCCAACTATTAAATGGTTGTAATAGTCGGTCTTCTAAAGTACGACAAGAATCCTGTGCTGCTTTGTATCTGTTAATGCGGAGCAATTTTGAACTTTCTTCGTCAAATATTACCAGAGTTCATTTGCAAACTGTCATCGCCGTGTCACAGTTGTTGGGTGACTTGACGTCTGCGGGTCTCAATAACTCACGTTTTCAAGAAAGTCTCTCGTTAATCAATAGTTACGCTAATAGTGATAAAGTAATGAAAAATACTGGTACGTACGGATTACTAATTCATACTTACATTTTTATTCATGTCAAGTAAATCTCTTTACTACTTTTGAGTCCTGGCTAAACAATTAAAAACATAAAAACAATCATTTATTTGCATTGAAATTTAAAATAATTATTTTTATTAAAACTTTTTCAAAGTGTATTTATATTTTTCGTTTTTACTTGTAATTACCTAAATGAGTTTTGGTCTTAGGGTTTCCAATACAAGTGAAGGATTTAACAAGACGCGTGAGGACTGTGCTCATGGCAACTGCTCGTATGAAGGACCTGAACCACGACCCCGAAATGCTGGCTGATCTCCAACATAGTTTGGCGAACTCATATGCGTCAACGCCCGAATTGCGTTTAACTTGGTTACAGACCATGGCTCGAAATCACGACGAAAACGGTGATTTTTCAGAGGTTCGGGTGATTCATCTCAATAATAATTATTAACAGTGTTCGGGATTTATAGCATTTTCATATCCATACTCAGGGTGTACCAAAACAGCAGGGTGGAAATATGAATGTATATACATGTATATCAACATTACCACGAACTGTATAGTAGGATGTAGGTATTTATTTTAAATAATAGATTAGAAAAAAATACACATAACGGGGGTAATCTCAATAAATACTAGGATTTAGGTAATAGATTTTTAAACATTTTTAAAAGTAGGTATATAGAGTTATTGTGCTTTTTTAGTGCTTTATAAATTATAAAAAAATCTCGAACCGCGCACATAATATAGGTATAATAAACGCTGAGACTGTACAAGGTACAACATCCATACACATAATTATACTATTATATTATTATGTCAGTATGTTACTATGCAGATGATCGAACTTTCGAACTATGATTATTACCTACATACCTAACTATCAAGTTATTATTTTCAGGCCGCCTGCTGTAGGCTTCACATCGCGGCGCTCGTGGCGCAGTACCGGAAACTGAAGGGAACTCAAGGATGGGGTGCCGAAGCGTTCGGAAAAATCTCGTCGAATATTGCCAGGGACGAGACGGGCCTTCAGCTGGACTCCGGCGGAGGCAGCGTGGCGGCTAACGACACTCTGTACGGGGAGCAGGCCCTCCTGGAGCGGCTGGAGGCGTGCGCAGTCAGCCTACGCCGGGCTGAGCTGTACGAATGTTTCGGCGAGCTGTACAAGTTGGTCATACCTATATACGAGCACCGCAAGGACTACCATGCGCTGGCCGACTGTTACCGGACCGTGGGCATCGCGTACGACACAGCCGTGTCCGCCCGCCAGTCTGGTCGCCGGATGCTCGGCCGTTACTATAGGGTTACACTGTTCGGACAGGTATAGATACACCATATAATAAATATTCCATGTTACCTGTAGTAGCGTTGTTTAAAATCTTAAAAGGGGACACATACAAATAATCAATATAATATATATTGTGTATATATTATGTAATAGTGTAATACATAAACAATAAAAATCAATTATTACCTAATTAATAACCATCAATTTAATACGGCCAATGGTGAGGAGGGTGCATGGCTACTAGAGCCTCCCTGGATACGCCACTGCATGTTTCTGTTATTGTGTACATAAGTTTATACGATTCCGTAAAAGTAAAATACAGTGAGTTGACCGATGATCCACATTGCATATATTATCCTTTAATTATTATACCTACAGTTATTCAAATGTTTTGGTTTTTAGAATTTTTTAGCTTACACAATATGCTGAGCGACATGGACAATCACTAAAAATCATTTTATAGTTTATGAATTTATGATCAATAGCGAGCTCATGATCCCTTTAACATGATTCAGAGGCTCATTATTGATTTTAAAAATAAAAATAAGAACAAAAGAACTATTTCATTTGTCAGTTCTTCTAATTACATCTTACCTATATAACGCATATTTTTGATATTTTATACGTTAATAACTTACACTAAACCAATTATCTATGTTATGTATACCTATATAAATATTACTTTGGTAAATTATACACATATGAGCTCATTTAGTTATTCCATTAGATATTATTAATTTATAGGGTATATGGCTAAATCGTAAATGAACAATGTAGGTACCTATAACTATTAACTATTGTCTATTTGCTATTACGGATCATAAACATCCCAACGCCATCATATTCTTATTTGATATACTTATGTTGTATGTATATATATATTATAGCAATATATATGATGTACCTAATAAGTAGTATGTATTCATTATTCATATTTTATAAAGCTCATTACACTATTATAATTTTCAATAAGAAAACTTTTTTTTTTGCTTGCAATGTTTTTTTTTTTTTTGGTTCAGGCATATTTTGGCGATCAACACGGTGTAGAATTCGTCTACAAAGAGCCAAAGCTAACACCTTTATCGGACGTATCTGAACGATTAATGTGTCAATACGGTGACAAATTTGGTCGCGACAATGTTCGCATAATTATGGATTCAAGTACTGTAAGTATTTCCATGTTAGGCATAGCGTTTGGTAGGCGGTAGATCGTATTGTTCATTGAATTAATTTGAGTTTACAGTTTTTGTAATACATATTTTTTTATACTATTGGCTACATAGATTTCCATTTCTGAATTGGACGTGAAATTCGCTTACATTCAAATCACTCACGTCGTGCCATACCATGGAGAAAAATATATGGAAATCGATAACGATTCCGTTTCAGAGTTTGAACGCAATCACGACATTGATAGTTTTGTTTTTGAAACACCGTTTACACTTGGCGGTGGCCAATCTCAAAGTGGCCCCCGCGAGCAATGGAAACGACAGACAATTATAAAAAGTAAATATTTAGTATATATTATTCTATAAAATAAAAATTATAATAAACAGCAACAGAGCAAAACTTATAATGAAAATTTATTATTCTCTAGCTGAGTATAAATTTCCATACGTCAAGAAACGTTTACGAGTATGTGCTAGACGTGAAATAGAACAATGTCCAATACAAGTAGCCATAGATGAAATGTGCCAGCGAGTTCGAGAATTGAGACAAACGGTATCTGCTCAGCCAACGGATGTAAAAAAATTGCAGCTCCGTTTACAAGTAAAAATCTTCTTCTTATAATATCATGTTCCAAGCGTAAATATTTATAAAAAATATTAATTATTATTATTGTACAATTTTTCATTCAATCTTTTTTATAAGTATATTATATCATTTTTGCTATATGAATACATGAACATGGTATTGGTATAAATCATAATATAGATAAGACATATTGGCAACCCTTATATATTAGCTAAATATACATTTTTAGGCCATCTTTACCCTAACCCAGTGGCGCAGCCAGGGGGAGGCTGAAGGGGCTGCAGCCTCCCCCCGAAATGTTAATACAATTTAAAAATTATTTTAATGGTCTATGGTATTCTATCAAAAACTAAACCACCGCTGTGTAAAAAATTGATCAGCCCCCCCCCCCCCCGAAAAAAAATCCTGGCTACGCCACTGCCCTAACCTAACGATGGTTTGCACTCGAACCAAAATATCCAACGACAAAGAAACTAACATTTAAACCAGAAAGAAAAAAGATGTAACGATGTTGCTATCAACATTGATATTAGGAACATAGTTATTATGTATTGGACTACAGATTTTTAAAGAATATCGTATCTTTACATTTAATATCAATTCTATTGTTTTGTTTTTGATGATTCAAAAATACTTTTTTTGGGCATTTGAAAATTGTATTCATATGTTTTATTAAATTTTATACCGGTCGATTCTTTTATCATAAAATACTTATTATTTCAAAACCAATATATTTATCGCTCCACTAAAAATCTAGATATTTGTGTATGTATTTGTTTTATTAAACTTACAATTAATTAATTTAAGTAAGAAATTAAATAATGGATGCATATGTTATGCGATATATCTAGGATAAATTGAACATCTTGTTAGAAAATGTATAAATGAAAATTTATTAATCCAGATTCTTTCTTCATTTATCTAGCAGCTTCTTATAAAAATAATGTAAAAGTTTAGACTTTGCGATAATATTTCGTTTATAAGACGTATTTTTACTATATTTTATATAAATAAATAATAATATATAATAGTTATGAATAGGCAGTATCTATAGCAAATCGTTAAATGTGGTTAAAGATTTAATTACTTCCAAAAGTTTGAGGTATTAATACTTATATTATATACAGTTATATAAATATTTTTCCGTGTAAAAAAAATGTTCATCACTGTAGACAATTTTTATTGACTCATTACAGGGAAGTGTTTGTGTTCAAGTCAATGCCGGTCCTTTGGCATACGCTAGAGCGTTTTTGGAACCACAAGCTGTGCTCGAATTGCAGGCCGACAAAGTTCAAGACCTCAAAGATACGTTTAGGTGAGTTCATACAAATATTTTATTATACGATATGCGTATTTATGATATTATGTTTAAAACAACTATTCTGTATAACGATAATGTATAAAAAGTACTAGAATAAATGCATATAAATTATTCTGATCCAAGGGCAGAAGGAGTTCACGTGGATATACGATGCACCAAACCATATTTTATTTATAGCAAGTTAAAATCTTCGCTTGAATTGCACGTATTGCTGTTAAAGACGTAGTCGAAGTAGTGATTATTGACATTGTTATAATTTATTTTTTAATTTGTCTGACTCGATAGAAGACTCTAGCTGTGAGTATATAGGTCAAATTATGTAGGTAAATGATGATGAAATTAACTGCAGCTAGTGGTCAGAGGCTCTGACTCAGAGCACATACTGCACAAACATTTACCTACATCAAACGTAGATCGAAACTTCATTTGAAGGTTAATAATTTTTTTAGAATAACATTAAACTCAAAACGATTATTTCTAACGATGAGTATGCCTAATTGTATCGCGTAATTATAGTTTTCGCCCATAATATAATGTAACTTCCAACTTATTAACAGCCATTCACATTGATTCACATTCGTGTACAGTTTTTACATTTTACTAAACATCAAGCACGAACATTTCCCCGTTTTGATTGGAAAAAATTGATAATTATTATACCTATATTTTAATCGTTATTTGTTTTTTTTGTGTTTTTAAAAATCAGAGAATTTATCAGCGCATGTTTCGATGCGTTGAAGTTGAATAGAATGTTAGTATCTACCGATCAAATCGAATATCAAGATGTGATGCAAGAAAACTTTTTGAAAATGTGTCGGGAACTTTCGGAGTGCATTGAAAGCGATTCGCTGTGGCGAGATGTGTTGCAATCCTGTACGTCTCCCAGTAACGATAGTCGAACACTGTTTACTGCAATTAGCGGTGCGAGTCAAGATTCGTCAAACGCATAACACCTGTAATACAGCTCTAATTTAAATGAAGTATAATTTAAATAGGGATTCATTTTTATTCTTCATATTGTTACTAACCCAAATTAAATTATTTAATGTTATTATTATTACTATTATTATTATTTATTTATTATTATTATTATTATTACATACAATTTGACTATTTATTATTATGACTACCGCCATTGTATAACTATCGCCTCTCCAACTTTGCCATTGGGGCCTTGTTATTATTTTAATAAAGTATTTTTAAAGAAATTATACTACAATATAGCTGATAATCTATCTTACCTGTAATTTGTAATGTGTAAAATATTTAGACGTATTAAAGTTAAGTTAGGCTTATTAAGTTTAAATATGTTGTTCAATCATATTGAGACATTAATTCAATCAAATTATGGACAAATATCCTTCTACACATTATATGTGTACAGTTTTTATTATATCTAATGCAATTGTCCAGAATAAGATCAATTAAAATTAATTTTTTATACTGTATTATGGATATATTATAGGTAAGTTTAGCGTTTGTCAGATTTGTATGTTCTTTTAGATTACATAAATAATTATTGTTATGTAATAACTTTAATGAGAAAATATTGTAATTTATAACTTATTGAGAAAAAATAAGGAATATATTTGTTGAAAAATAAATAAAACATAAATTGTCACATATTTCATATTTGTCATAAGTATCATAACTCATAACTCTTAAGTAATAATATACCCATCTAGATATATTAATATTCTATAAATTGAAACTTGGTACTTAAGTGAGTATTAGTCTTGTATGCTACTTACTGTTAAGATTTGACAGTATTAAAAATACCTACCTAATTAAAATCTATTATCTAATAATGTGGTGAAGGAAAACATATTGTTGATATCAAATTAATAAATGTTGCTTTAACTATTTTTCACTGGTTTATAGTTTATATCAGAACATAAGACAGAATTTTTTTGATGAGGGGGAGCTACAATATTTTATTACTAGGGCCACGGTACTGCCAAGTATAGTAAGTCTGACATTTTTTTTTTGGGGGGGGGGAAGCTTAAGCCCCCCTAGCTATGGCACTGATTTATATCAATCAATTTAATTTATTTTAGGTACATTTTAAAGGTAACTAAAAATATAATTTAGCTGATGCCTGATCCACATTAGGTGACGTGTAGGCCACTGTAAAAAATGTGTTAAATTTGAAGTAAAATTTGAATGTAAAACAATCTGAGCAAAAGTGTATCAGCCTCTATTACTATGTTTATTTCATGATGTATTTATATTGATACTAAGGTAATTTATTTTACTATATTAATGTTGTAATATTATTATTGGTAAATGGTAAGTTAATTTAATTTCTGCCCAAAACTGCATTTGAAAATGTCATTGTGGTATAAAATATAATATTTTAAGTACAAATTTCCCAAACCCCATAAAAAATATTGTTGAATCACAAAAAATATCTAATTTCGTTCAAATTTGAAAATAAGATTTCTTTAAAAAATAAAAACAGTTTATATATATTTTAGATACAGGATGAATTATTTGCAATTTTTGATGAATTTTGTTGAAATTTGAACCTTAAGATCTTATAAAAAATTGATACCTAACTAAGAATTAATTTCTATTTCATTTAAATAATAATATATCATTGTTAGAGCATTACATTTGTCAGATACAAATAAGAAAATTTTTATATTAAATATATACTTTTATTTGACAACTTATATCCCCAATAACTAAATTACATTTGATACTTTTTAATATCAGGTATGTATGTAATTTGCTACTTTTAAATTTAATGAAACACAAGCAGCAATATCTTCATCTGTCTCTGTTTTGATTTAATCATATCCACAGTAAAAAATGAACTTTAACAACTGTATGTCAATGCGAATGTTGAAAGCATAGAATGGGTAAGTATTATCAGTAAAAATATAATTGAAAGTGACTATCAATATGTTATTTTTATATTAAGTATTGTCAAGTGTCACTAATGGGTGGCTTCTTATTGAAAATTTGCATTTTAATTGTATTCTGTTATCACATACGTATATTGTGCTAAACAGTCTAGGCCTTTTCCATACATGTAGCATGTCATAGATCTACCACCTTTGCCCTATAGGAACTTACAAAGTTTCTGTAACTAGAAATAATATGTCTATTCATCTTCAATGTATATCTATTATCTGCCACTGTTTTCTATACACTTAACATAAGCTGAGAAATTTATTCACACAACAAAAACAATATATTGGATTTATTTAACACTAACACACACATGTAATGTATGTTTAGGAGTGTATCATCATATCTATAGTTATAAATCATATAACTTTTAAAGAAAAAAAAAATTAATAAAAACCAGCAAAGTAAATTGTGTTGCTTTTATATTAACAAAAAAATATATAATGATACTTATTTACCTATGATGAGTAATATTTTTATCCCAAAAATTGATTTGATCATAAATTTTGAGTTTTAGTAATTACAAATCTTTTGCGTCTTAATATACATGTAAAAATATAATATATAAATAATACACAATGAATTACATCTTATTTATTGATTATTATATTTAAAAAAATTATTAGTAGTACAAAATCATTTTTCGAGCGGCGCATAATTGAGAAGCTTTTCAATCAAATCAACATGACCGAGTAACATACGTCTACAACAATACCGCTTGAGTCCAAGTGCATCCAGAGCATCACTGAAAAAATAAAATTTTAAAATTTATAGGTAAATCGGAATAAATTGATAGCCATGATCAAAACAAAGTACAAACATAATTAAAGAAAATGTTAAAAATTGACATGTAAATTACAGAAAATATTGGAAGTTTTCACATGTTTAATTATTGAGTAATTGTGTACGTTAACCTATTATGGGGTTACCAGATTATATTTTTTCAAACCTGGGACATTTTGACATTTATAATAAAATAATATTTACTTTTTTATGTATATATATATATGTTACGGACAAAGTAGACTTTCGGGCAGTGTTCACATTGCCCGGTCTATGTATACTTTGCCCGCTGTTTTTGGGCAATATATTAAAATACTATTTTGACCGGTCCATGTATACTTTGCCCGTAGTAAATTAGACATTGTAACTTAAACTATCAACTATAATATTATGAAACCGTTGTCTGTTAGTATTTCAAATACCTATACTAATATGAGCCACGAGGTACCAATATACAAAACTCAATATTATCTCGTCAATTATCGTAGTTTCAAGATTATATTATCGGTAAATTAATTGTTCCAGTGAGTAATGAAGGTTAGGTTAGTACTATGTTTTTAATGAAGAATTATTTAATGTAGAATTATTTATGTATTATTTGATGTAACTGTAATAAAAAATATAATGATAATTGTAAAAATAAATAGTTAAGTTAATAATAATAATATTCAAATAATAAAGTAATTAACAAGATCGATAAGATTAGAAATGTTTATAATTATAATATAAAAACTTTTGGTTTATATTGCCCCAACTAGACTGGGCAATTCTATACAGCCTGGACAATGTATAATTTTGCCTACATTGCCCACCATAATCGGGCAGTACCAGAATGACCAGGCAATGTAAACATTGCCCGAAAGTCTACTTTGCCCTAACATATATATAGGTGTATAAATTGTTTTGTATGAATCATGTATACAAGCAATATAATGATAATAATAATAATTCTTATTCTTAGTCTTTGGAACTTTCGGAGTCCAGGGTTTTTCTGTTGATTTTACTACATAATTAGCTGATCCATGAACTTGTTTTGATAAAGACTTGTTTCCCAAAATTTGGTCATAGAGTTCTTCACAAGATGAATAAAATACTTATAATTATCGCGAGTATATTTTTGCATTTTGTAATTTGTAGGAAGATAATGTTTTCTCATGATTTAAAATCGGTATTTTATCTAGTAAATTCTTGAAACCGAGACAAATTGCTGTCCCGAAACACTTTCTCGGGACACCGGGACAATTGGTTAAAAACTGTGTCATGGCAAAACCGAGATGTATGGCAAATAGTGCATATCAGGAAATCGGAAACTTACATGACAATGCTTCTACATTCAAGCTAGGGAGAAATTACATGTACTAGTTTTTCCATTTTCATTATTAGTATCTACCTACTTATTAAACAGAAATTTGCAACAAAAATAAATGTTTATGTCGGGGGAGGGGTCCTATCTCACCGTATTATTTATAAGCCGCCACATCGATCATACAAATGCAATACTTAATTAACCAACATTCATACAAAGCATTGTCTAATGATAAATTAAATATTACATTACACAACTCACCCTTCTGTGTATTCGGCTTGTAGTAAGCCCAAGTAACTCTCCCATTTGTTTGCTATGACCTTTCCACATGTGAAGCACCGAATCGGAATGATCATTTTGATTGATTTGCTGCAAAAACTTCCCTGTTGGCTTATTAAACAACAGTTAAACGAATGTCAAATTGTCAATAAACAAAAAATACTAAATTGTAAAATATTACGGTTTGTTATCTGGTATCTACGAACGGTACTAACTACGAACGCGGGACGCGGGTTATCGGCATTCGGTGCAATGCTGGGGCGATGCGTTCCGTTTAGAACAACAGTGCAGTGCACTGACGGGCGACGAAAGCGTGGTTTACGAACCTACGGCGCAGGCGCAACAAGCCGATCAGAGCCTCCACGACTATTGCGCAGTAAAATAATAATAATAATTTCTCTATCACATGTGCCCAGAGCCCCCTCCACAGATTACATCAGAATTGAGCACTGAGTGCATATTATTTTGCCGGTTTCCACTGCATGCTTGGCGTACCGACCTACCATTAGCGAGGTTTCAGACGACTGGGCGAGTTAATACACACTGGATAGTTCATTATTTCGATCAGTCGGCCATTTCAGGAGACTGGAGATCAAGAACGTCATTCATATTTCACATCTATCGGTACAATACTTCCCGCCGCGCTACATAAAGTATCTTACGTGAGTACTGTAAATCTTATTGTTTATTTATCGTCGTCATTAATCGCGGGCCGTGGTACAATATTAACACGTAAACCGCAGGCGATCACATCGTCTATCCTTCGTACAAACAACAAACTGTACGAATTCTAGGACGATAAACAACAGAATTTTACACCAGCACATTGCCGGTCCTGTCAGGTTCGTGTAATAAATGGAAGATATAGTGTTCGCCGCATTTGCAGCTGCAGAAGCGTCCACGTTCGCAGCGACCGCGGCCAGAGAAGCAGCATCCGCTGCCACTGTAGCAGCCAACGCCGCCACGTTAGCGGAAGCGGCTGACGCATCAAAAGCAGCCAACATCTCGGCTTCGATAGCAGTGACTGCAGCCGCATCAGCAGCAGTCGCCGCCGAAGCGTTGGCAGAAGTTGTAGCTGAAGCAGTACACGTTGAAAGGGAACTGTTGGCCGAACGTACGGCTGCTGCTGCGTAAGCCAGACGCGCACACCGGTCAACGTCCAATTAATCCACCACACAATTTGGTTAGGTGGGTGGCACGTCAACCATCTCCTTGGCTTTTCCATCTGGTGCACCAGGTACAGACTCGTTTATTTATAATCGCATTCTGCATAGCTATTTGACCGGTGTACTGAATTCCGTTGTTTCTTTTAAGGCCAGTTTACACTTATCAAAGTAGCCACGTCCGTGAACCACGGATCAGTGTAACTTTGATTCGAGCACTGACGACAGTGTTTACACTGTCAAATTTTGTCTGTCCAAGTAAAATATAAAATAATAAAATGTTCTCCCCACGTACGAGAATTTTGATACATGTCCGTGCCGGTACGGATCGGACAACACGACTTGTACGAGTTTGTCACACGTATGCGTGGTGTGTTTATAATATCAAAGTAGAATCCGTGCCGCTCATTCGTGGGTTCACGGACGTGGCTACTTTGATAAATGTAAACCGGCCTTTAAACTGCATTCTTTTTAATTGTGTATGTATTGGTTTGATATGTAGTGACAAAAAGCAAAACGAGGACCACTATAAAATCCATCATGATTATCAACACTCCTGTAAGTATAAGGAGGTACTCATTCTTTACCAACATTAATTTAGGTTCTTGTTGATTAACCATACTTACATGATTTGTTTGTACAGGCTTATTCTATTTCGGATTCCGTCTCTTTGGACGAAAACAATGGGGAATTTCATACCTCCCCTTCAGTGTATGAGCCAGCTGAGGACACGTTTCTGATGTTGGATGTTTTTGAATTGGACTTGGAGCACGTAATTAAAAACCGGTTGTTAAAAACAAATTCGGATGATGGTTCGTCTGCTAAATGTGGACCACTGATGGTTGTTGAATTAGGAAGTGGTTTTGGCATCCTTACTGCTGCTATATCAAAGGCGCTGAGTGATACACTTTCATCGATTGCTGTTGGAGCTCACTGTATAGCTGTAGACATAAATCCAACTGCTTGTCTTAAAACCATTATGACATGCAAACTTAATGATGTTGAAGTTAGTGTATATTTATATTATTATTTTTAAATATTATAAATGATTGTGAATTTGTGTTTTTATATTACCTAG
This sequence comes from Myzus persicae, assembly GCF_001856785.1. Lineage (NCBI taxonomy): Eukaryota > Metazoa > Arthropoda > Insecta > Hemiptera > Aphididae > Myzus > Myzus persicae. Next base: position 219,524 of record NW_019102121.1, on the reverse strand, counting down.
GTGGATGCAATACGTGGCGACCTACTGACATGGATGCGACGTCCTGACACTACCAATATTAATAATGACGAAGAAGTGTATGGCCCCATTGATATACTTGTATTCAATCCGCCATATGTTCGAGGCCCTGAGGGTGAACGTGCACCAACACCTAAAGTAACAAAAATAAAAACCAAAGACCAGGCGCTTGATAATCAAAAGCTAGTAGTGATGGAAGATGCCGCTTGGCTGGGTGGCGGCCCAGATGGTGTAGATGTGCTTAAGAGGTTAGTATGAGTGTATGACTACTTCATGTACCTGGCAGCTATACCTATATCAAAATAATAATTTGTGTATGATTTTTTTTAATTAGAGCCCTGCATCAAGCAGCAGATCTTCTATCAGAGTATGGAGTTTTCTATGCCCTAATGATTGATTACAATTATGATGCACTAGTACGAGATGAGATTCAAGCTCGGCATAAACGAGCTGACCAAAATATTTACTATGACGACTTGAACAATATAGAGTTGACAACTTTTGGAAGCAGCCCTGCTAGCAGACCATTAGTATGCACTCGTATCTTGTCCCGGAACATCATTGGTGAACGCTTAGCTGTATACCGAATTTATCGACCTAAAGATTTTAATTGATTGCACCCTACATAATTTTGGACTGATTACTATTAAAATGCATTAATTTTATTAACATTCCTTTATATTTATTTTTCATTTTATATTTGACATATTGTTATCATTATACTCCTTTATGGGCATTCACTGTGGTACTTACTGTATCCCATTCAATTTATTTCTATTAAACTTTATATTACGCAATTCAGTTAAATTAAAAATATTGATACAGAGTTTATTTCATACATAAGTAAATATTTTTTTATGTTGTAAAATTTAAATATATTGCTATAAAATAATTCATTCATTCAATTTTTGTTTAACTTATTTCAATTTTGTAATTTTTATCAATTTTTTATTTTTTTATTTTATTAAACCTTGAAGCCAATTAATTAATGAAAATATTATTTATACTCGTAACATAATTAATTATTTGTTTTATATTAAAAATATTTAAATACATTTACTTTTTGTTTGAAAAATTACATAAAAAATACATTTATTTTATAGTTTTCAATTTATTAAGAATTATAAAAGTTGTAAAATATCAATAAATATTCTTTTTTTTTATCTTTTCAAGTTAAAATATTTTTGTAATATATTTTGTACTTGGATAAGAAATGAAAAATATTTTTACTGCATTTCAATTACGTCTTGATATTTATATCTATTTCATATTTCAACATAATAAAAATAAAAATAATCCTAAGTACTTAGCATATCTTTTTTTTAAGTGAATATCTATAAAAATGTATTATTTATACTAAGACATTTTGCACTTAAAACACAGATTACTTGGCTAATTATGTTTGATGATATTAGATGTTTAAAAGATGAATTTGTAATGAGATCTATAAATATTAAATCATGAACTCCATCATTCCACCTAACTATATTGTCAGCCATGGTAATCACATTGAAATTTATTTGAAATAACTGTAAGTGTATAACAATTTTTATCATAGAATATAAAATATAAAAGTTATTTAAGACGTTTATTCTACTTTTATTTGAAATTTAAATATTTAATATAGTTTAATTTCTTTTTACTTTAATTTTTATGAATTTTATACCTCTAACAACAATAGTTTTCAAGCATTTGTGTCAACCAATTTTTTTTTTATCCGTTATCTGTTCGACGAATGTTTCATTCAAATATATTATGGTCAACTTTTTTAGTTGTCTTTAAAATGTCCTTAGCTTACAATTCCTTTAGAAGTTTAGATTATTATTCTTAGTTTTGTTTTTAATGATTAGGGCAGATGACTTGTAACTATAACATATCACCAATTATGCATTTGAATACCCAAAATATACATTTCCTTGCAACATAAAAAATAAAATCAAGAATATTTTTATGCTTTTTGTGTATTTTATCTAACTGGATTTATTGATTTATTATTTTGAATTAATTTTATTTTTGTTTGACATGTTACAACTTAAGATATTAAAGCATTAAATTTTATTATAATTTATAAAATCATCAGGCCTCTAGGAAAAACGTGCTACGGTGTGGCCAATCAAAAACCATATTATACGACAATCATAAAAAATAAATCTGTGTTTAGGTTGTACTATATGAATATGTCAGTGGAAAATAAATTGAATTATTGACTAAGTGAAAATATGTTAAAAATTCAAAATATGCATTTATATGCATAATAAAATTTAAAAACTTAGTGAAAGCATGAAACATATTTATTTGTACTCTCTTTTTTTATAACTATGCAAAACAGATACATACAAATGCTACAAGTCTTTTACCCTAATAATGGTATTTTAAATTTTAAAACAAAATGATATGTGAGTAGTTAACTTCTTAACCTTTAGCTTTCATTAGTATGTTCTCAAATATTCTAGATTCGACATAAAATTATAACATGTCATTAAATTAGCTTAAATGATACAAATGTTATCCCAATTACGTTTTTAATTAATGGATTGTTTCAGTGGGAGTAGATTTATTTATAAATGTATGATTTATTTTATGATTTTTAGTGAAATAGTATTGTATTTTTATTCATTTTTAAAAATTTATTTGTTTTTAACGCATCTTAATTAGTAGTCCTGGCTCTTATGATCAGCACAGGCCTTAGACTGGCACCTTTTTACCGAATCGTCCCGAAACTCGTTTGACTATCCGATGGTCCTCAGGAGATCTACTAACGCGACGGAATTAGCTTTCAGAATTAGCTTTCGCCCTCAGTGTCAGCAACCAGCGCCTGCCGAGTGGCTCGTAGCCCGTAGGCCTGGTTGAGCTAGGTGCTGAGAACCATAGTGTCGCTTTAGTCGGAACACTGCAAAAATAACGTACATTACATAATATAAATTATACACTACGACATAACTGCATAATAAGAAACCCAGAGCTGGATTTTGAGAAACTGTCGTCTTTTTAAATATACCACACAACAAGTCAAATAGAATTAACCAATTAAAATAAATTATAATAAATTACAAGAGAAAAAACACATTTAAGAATATATGAACACAAATTGTATATTGTCTACAATAATTAAAAACTTTAATACATATTACATACCTATATACATTTTAAAAACTCTTTTTTTAGTCGAATTTTTTCTAAAACCTTAGTAACTCGAAAACCTTAGTAAATCGAAAAAATTGCATTTCCGTTGAATTTCGACTTCTAGAGGTTCCACTATATTTATAGTATAGTTATATATATAGTTCTATATGATGTATTTATTTAATATTTAATTGTATACAATATACATATATATAATTATATAGGTATTTTGAACTATTTTTTAATTATTATTATCTTCTTAACATCGTTGTACAAGCCTTATAGAATAATAAATTATAAAATTATATTATATAACTGATTTTTATGTAGGTGGTCTATATTTTTTTCAATAAATTGGAGTATTTATATTATGTAATTGATCAGTCATTTTGGTGATTTCATTATTATAATTTATAAATATATGTAACATAATATGTTTAATTTGAACTATTTATTTTTTCTTATTGTGACTTATACTTTTAATGCTTACTTACGTACAGCACTTTTAGTGAGTGCCGTAGATACAAACAACTTCCTCTCGAAGCATCGTAAATCGTAATTGATGACTTATTAAATAGTTACATTCGAATTGTTTCCGCCACGTTCGATTTAACCTGTCATTAAGGGGCCTGGGAAGATTCCACATTAATTTTTTAATTTTCAGTTAAACTTTTGAAAGATCTGTAGTCCTCTACTTTTTCTAGGCCTTCTTTAGTCACACACTATATAAGTATGTATATAAGCACAATTTGATGGCGCAAATTCCACCAAGTCAATGTGGATAATGAATGGTGTGAATAAGTCTTCATAATTATTATAAAACTAGCTAAAATTAAATGTTATTTTTAATTTAAAAAAAATTACTTACCGGAACTAAAATTTAGCACCCGCGTGTACATACTACTTTATTATCCTTATACATTAGATAAGCAGATGTATTTGGAAATATTGCACGTACACTTGGTTCATGTTGAAAATCTACATACCTATATTTTTTTATTCGATTTCATCGTAAATTCCTTGGAACATATTTCACAAGAACATCGAACTTTTTCATTAATTGATTTTATGTGTTTTTTTCAACGTTTCGTCTTTATTGAAAACTTTATTAGGTACATAGAGGACAACTTATAGGGTCATATATGTGTGGTGATATGCATATAGGTGTAGAATTGGGGGGCTATGAGGGTTATAAGCCCCCCCCCCCCCCAGAATTATGTTAGCCCTCTCGGAATTCACAAAAAGTTCCTGCAGTGTCGTCGATACCACAAGAAAAAAAGGCTATAGGCCCTCTCCCAAAAAAAAAATTCATCAGGCTATATATAGCCTTTTTAACCAGCATTCTCATTATGATTTTATTTTTAATTATTAATTTTTAGTAAAGAGTAGTACAGATTATTACTTTACTGAAAGGATATTTTTATCCTTATAGGAATAAATGAATCGAGAATAAATAATTATGTTCTGTAACTAACCTTATGTTAACGATAAGAAATATATTTCTATATATTTAGTACAATGTAACACCCATACTGGCCAAACTACTTCATAGTTCATTATCATAAACCTTAAAGCCAATGTGTTTGAAAATATGTGTAGGCGCTTATTACAATAGATACTGTTGATGAGCTACCATGTTGAAAATCTACATGTCTTTTTTGATTCGATTTTGTCGTAAATTCCTGGAACAATATCACAAGAGTATCGAACTTTTTCATGAATTGATTTTATGAGTCTTAAGGAGTCATATTTTCTGAAAATTCTATTACCTACATAAAGGACCACTTATCATAGGGTCCATATGTATGTATGGGTACTGGTTGTCTGGTTATACCTTTTTAAGCAGCAATTCTTATTATTAATTTATTTTAAATTATTAATTTGTAATAAACAATGACACAACTTATTATTAAAAAAATGCTATTCAAGAAAACTTCTTCACAAATTAATTATAATAGATACGTTTCCTAATTTACGTGATCAATATAAATCGCAATCCAAATTCGATTATAATAATTATATTTTTAAAATTAAAAACTCTAATCCTAAACTATTTTGGAACTAATTTAATCAAAAAAAATCATTCTCATTAAAATATTCGAATCTATAGTAATCCGATCTACTTTACCCTTTAATAAACATTATTTAAATTTTTCTTAAAATAAGTTATCGATTTTACGATTTATAAGTGGGACATAAAAATAAAGAGAAGAAGTAATTTAGTAATTAGAGACGTCTTATATTACACTTACACTCAACAGAACTACCATAGAACAAATACAGTAGTGATTGATCACCGGTCACCGGTGATTGCAGTGACCGTTGTCACTCGTCGTCATCGCCCGCTGATAAAATATACAATATAATATTCGTTATCGCTATACCGCTGTTATCAGACGATTTGATGGAAACATTGGAAACATTGGTATTGACACAGTACACACCTTTGACTTTACATTATTATAATTATTATTGTGTATCGTATTTACTATTAACTATTTAATTACATTTTATAACTTAGTATTTACTACCACGCCTTGTGCAAACGTCACAATCTGAGTCTAGTGAAGCTCTAACACCTGAGCTATACCCCGTAAGTATATTATGAGCATAAATCGTTATACTTATTGATAATTTATTCTAACACGTTCGCTGTATAGAAAGCAGAACTTCACAATTACCTGAGCCAACTTGAATCCGCGTAGTCCATGGATAACGAAATTTCTGCAGCCGAGTCTATCGGTACCACTGTCCTAGACTTGGCATTGAACCGTTCAGAAGCCGTAACGACAGATTACTCGCCGGACGATGAAGACCTGGATGAGGCGGCCGCTGCTGCCGTCGCCGCATCAGAGGCTACTCGTGACACACTGGCTGACGGTCTGGTTGCCAGTTTGCTCAGGCCGTGTGTTGACCGTTTGGACGCATCTGTCCAGTGTACTAGGTAAAATTATGTGATGCTAATATTTTTATCCTATTCCAATGTCTGATACAAGAATGTACTGCTGTAAATACTGATATCCACTTAATTATTTTTTATCGTATAATTAATTAGTGTTTCTACCATTTATGTCTGTTAGACTGAGCCAACTTGACCTGAAACTACAGCTTGACTCGTTGGCTTCCGAGCTCAAACGTCTGTCGTTGGCACAGCATGACTACTTGTTTGCTACAACTTCAATGTCATCAACGCAGTTGCCAGTCTCTGCTGACAAGACCATTACATCTACAGTGACTACTACGACAAAAAACGCCACTGACACATGTATCTTACTAGATGGGTATGCTCGTAGATTGTGTGACGCACGTGCCAAGATAGCCGTTGTAGGAAATATACTGGAATCTACTCAGGTATTATTGCTACTACTAATACTATTATTACTGCGCTCTTTTTTAGGTAGGGCTCCTAGATTCATAAAGGCCTTCCATCAGGGGTTTGTACTCACCAAAAGTTTAAGAACTGCTGAACTAAACCACTATTTTCTGAGCAAAGTAGGAGTTAAATTGTATTACCTTTTAGAGTGGCTATGTCCAGTGGATATTGCTTATTATAGTTAATACTCTGCTTAATCCACTTAAATTATCAAGTAACACCTTAATTACAGTAAAATAGATGTAAAGTATTTTCACCACTGTTCTATGTATGATCCTTAAGAGAACGTTATACCGGCATGTGTTGTTTCCATCTTTCAAGAGTGTAACATATCAAATTTTACGTTCAGCAGATCACGTTTAGCTCTGTTAGCTTAAAAATTAGAGTAAATTGACCTCTTATTAAAAATAAAGGTAAGATTATTATGGAAGGCTTCTCATAGGCTTTTTATTATATTTCAACGAGTTATGAGTATTTTAAAATTGTAAACTGCTTGTACAACTTAAAAATTAAAATACTTATAACTCGTTTTAAAATTAAAATATGTTAAAAAGTCCATGAGAAGCCTTTCATAATGATCTGCTGAACGTAAAATTTGATATGCTCTTGTTAAACAGAAACAACTCATGCGGGTATAACGTCCTCTTAACTAAAATAAGACATAGATTGATTAATTTTATCATGAAAATATTTTGTACAAAACATAAATGTATTGTTTATAACTGAATATTAAAACTATTTATTACTATTATTTAATATTTTGTAAAATTGAAGTGTATGTAAGTATTTAAAACACTTTAAATTCACTGCCAAGACAAACAAAAAATATATCCTGACAAAATTATTTATTTATGTATTTTTTTTTTTTTGTAATGCTAATAATACAGGAACGCTTGCGAGCGCTTTCTCACCGAATAGGTCGTGAGCACAACAACCGTCGATCACTCCTAGAGCCCCAAGCTGTGGTAATTGATGTAGCAGATGAGCTGGAATTGGAGGAAGAAATTGAAAAGGTAAATGATGATGTAGGAGAGATAAACGATAACAAAGAGGAAGTTCAGCCAAATAAGAACCTCACAGATTCTAATGAGGACAACAAGGAAGAACAACAACCTGAAGAAGATGCTACAGTGATAGAAACATCACCGGAAGCAACAGAAATACCAAAAAAGTCATGATGAACCATAAGTTATACTGGTTCAATGGTGTCTAGGTGTGTGTATGTTTTTCTGTTGATTTAATAAACATAATATTTATTTATGTATTGTGCATAGGCAGATGTAATGCTTTGTGACTTGCTGGCGTTGATGCAGCAGCCTAAATTTGCTATTATCAATGGAAACCACTATTCTAAATACTTCATGAATTATTACTGGGAATTAAGTTTGGTGGAAGCCTCGTGAGCAAGTCCCTGGCATGGTGCTAGCTCTGGGGCCATAATATACCCTGCGATTCATTAGCCGTCTACCAGCTGAACCAGCATCTAGGATTACACTACAGCAATTCTGCAGTTGTTTTATTAACATTCCAATATGTATTATTGTTCTTACCATAATATGTGAAACATAATTCATTGCAAACATTGTACATATTGCATCATGTGCATAAATAATGTGTAAAACATTATGTTGTTTTTTTTTCAACATATCTGTTATTATATAAATTTATTTGTATAACTATGACACCATTGGATTTGATTTTATTGATACAAAATTAATCAGAGTTGGTCTTCATTATATTTGAACTCTGGGCTTGTATAGTTTTCTTTATGTCACAGCCAAAATGTATTTATTTATTTGTTTACTGGGACCTATGGATAATTTTTGTCTCATAAAATACTATGCTGATGCTGTCATGCTGATATTGACTTGGTAGATTTTTATTTTATTTGGCAATACTATACTGTGGCTTACGAGAAGAACATTACAGTTTTGCGCATGCAGACTGACGGTGGAGATCCATTTCTCTCACTATTACGGTCTGCATACAGCTGTCGGCATGCTGAGTAGTGTGGAATGAGTAGAATCGGACAAGTTTTCGTTGGGCGACAGAAATCTTTTCTTGTGGGCCACAGTATAGTATATTTACTATCATTATTTAAAAACTTAAATAAGTTATAACCATAGAGAAAACAAAACCTTCCAATAATCTATATTAGTTTATAACTATTAATAAAAATGAAAAGGTCTTTGTTGGTAACCGCATCAATCGAGAACGGTTGGACCAATTTGGCTCTTTTAGATTCTGAGCGAAGAGATGAATGTATTGATTTTACAATGATGTGAGTTTTTTATATTTATTTATTTATTTATTTTTTGTGTCTGTCTTCACTGTCTCTTGCAGTAAAAGTGCTTTGATTTTCTCCAACAACAACTTTCCTAGTAGGAAAGTGAATCTAGATGGAGCATTCAGGAGGTCAAAAATTAAAATTCCCAATAGTTTTCAAAAACAACAGGAAAAACCGGAATTTTTACACAAAACTATTTTTCGAAAAAATCGATTTTGGTTTTTAGTGAACTCCTACAAAAATGACCATAGATACATTAAATTTTCACTGAATATTTGTGTAATTATTTTCTATACAACATAACATTTTTAAAATATTTTAATTTGTTTTGAACTATTTATAAGCATATGAAATTGGCGATTATTAGTTGTTGTTTTAAACTAATATTCAAAAAAAAATGTTCGCTCTATCAAAAATCTTGTAAATGTAATACAAGGTTCCTCTTAAGTTTTTATTAATTGAAATTAAATAAAAGTTGAGCGTAAATAAACAATATTTTTTATGAGCGTTTTAGAATTTGACAAGATTTGTAAAATCACGAAAATTAGCAAATTATATTTAGTTAGAAATTCATAAAAACATTTCTATTTAAGATTTAAAAATTTCATACAAGATTCCTTATAAGTTTGCCTCTTTTGTTGACAAAAAAAATTTTTACCGAAAAGTCAAATTCAATTTTATGAGCGTTTGAAGTTAAAATTTTTACATTGGATATTCCTCGATTTTTCTTGTAGCCATTTTCTTATTTTGTTGTAATTCAAAACAGAACTACTGTAGGCTCTTGAAATTTACATCAAATATTTATTTCATCAATTCATATACTTGATCAAATTTTCAAAATATTTTGACTTGTTTTAAGCTGTTGACGGACATTTTCAATTTTCATTTTTTTTAGAATTTGTTTTCTTTAAATGTCAATAAAATTGTATTGGTTCGATCAAAAATCATGAAAATGCAATACAAGGATCCTGATGTATTGTTATAATAGCAGTTGAAAAATATTAAAAACACATTGGCACAATAATTGTTTATAACCATTTAAAGTTCAAATTTTGACAATATTAATTATCAAATTGAAAATGATTTTGTTAAAAATGTATAAAATGTTCAATTTTTTATAGCTAAGGATTTAAAATTTAAAACAAGATTCCACTTAAAACATTTTTTTCCGTAGCTAAAAAATCTAAAATGTATATGAATACAGTAATTTTGTACAGACATTTTAAGTCCAAATTTAGATAAGATTGCATATTAACACAAAGAGTAAAATTTATCATTTTGTTGTAATTTGGTTCTAAAACAGCCCAATTTTACATAATTATATTTAATATTTTTCCAGCATCACTGATAATTTGAGAATAATATTTATTCAACTTAATGACAATATAAAATATCCTAGACTGACATACCATCTCCGTCATAGACCTATAATTGCTATCAACTAAGAACTTAGTAGGTAACTTAGTTTATAGGTCAATGGTCTCCGGTCAGAATCGTTTTTCGTATACAATGATAATATGATATCACTGAATTCAAATTTAATACCATCCATTACAGCTACCTCCTAGACACCTAATATACAGCCGAGCGACATCCACTTTTTACAGTTAAGGCTTAAACATTTCGCTATACCTCCCTATATGTTTACCTTAATTTTATTTTTTATTTGCATCATGCTTTAATTTATTTATTCAATTTGCTTCTCTCAGATTTTGAGCGTAGCCATGAATGTATTGATTTTACAATGATGTGTGATTTTTTAATTGTCTGTGACTGTGTAGTGTTTAGACAATAAGTAGTCAAAATAACTCTTCAATTTTTAACTTCAGTATCTTTACTGATGGGAAAATGAATCTAGTACTAGTTGGTGCATTCGGAAGGTCGAAAATTTAAATTCTCACTAGTCACTAGGTCTTAAAGGTATATGTAATTAATATACTTTTTTTTTAAATTAATATCGGTAAAAGAATTTTCACTTCGTCAAAAAACTTTAAAATGTAATGTGATGTTCCTCCTAAGCTGTTGTAAGTAGAAATTAAAAAAAATTGAGTTTAAGTTAACAATAATTTTTTATAGGCGTCTAAAGTTCGAATTTAAAAAGTTTGTAAAAATCACTAAAATTAGCAAATTATTTTGAGTTAGAAATTCGTAACATTTTTTTTAAATTTATAACTCATTTTTGAAAATTTAATACAAAATTTCCTTACGTTTTCCAACATTTATCAAAAGAAAAAGTCTTCGGAAAGCCAAATTAATTTTTTACGAGCATTTGAATACCCCTATAAATTTACAAATTATCTTTCAATCATTCTACAACCAAAAAATCAAAAAAATATATAAACACAGTTCTTTTTCAGTTATTTTAAGTTAGTTATTTGTACGAAGTTACATATTTGAACTACGAATAAAGATTTTAGTAATTTTGCTGAAATTAAAAAATATTATTCGTGGGTAGGTAGGTACTTGAAACTCTCAGAGTAGGCATTTATTATATTTTATATACACAATGACATTTTAAAATTGCAAAAATAATTCGACAAAAATAAATTTAAATTACTATAGGTATTAGTATTAATGACTATTATAAATCATATTTAAATAAATTATCCAAATCACAATAATGGGTATCACTATCATAAAACATACATACTTAGTAATAAGAATAACTAATATTGTAGGCTGGCGACCGTCTTCGCTCGGAATCGTTTTCTATGTACAATAGTTTTATATTTTATGTAGGAAGTCGTAACTCGTATAATAGTCATAACTCATAAGTATTAACAAATTTAATAACAATATAATATGGGCATATGGATACTGAATTATTCTAAGCACACCCCACCCCCCCTACAATCGTGTTTGACCGCTAATTGAATTATAGCAATTTTGTCTTCTTATATCTCTATTCTCTAGTCAGTTTATCCCTATCGTAGACCACGGATATATATTTGGGTTCGACGTCATGGTTTAAAATATATTATAATTTATGATATATTTTTAATATAAATTTTTTTTTAAACCTTGCTTGACGTAACATGTTATTGTATTTATTAATTATTATTATTTTTTTTATTGTTTGTTCGCAGTGATCGTGTTTCATATTATTATATTATCGTGTTATCACTTATCACTGTATACTTGTATACCTTAGATCATATACTAGTATATGATCTAAGTTGTATACTGATCAGTGATCAGAGCTCAAGGCTTATATAGATAATATTTATCTATAATTTTATCTAGATTCTTCTTATCAGAGATCAGTCAACGAAGTCTACACACAGCGAAAAACTGAAAATTTGTATTATGACAATATTATGTTCATAATTTGTAATGAAAATAGTTAAAATTTCATTCTTTGCTTTGTCTGTTATTTGAATAATTAATAGTATTTACATATTAAATAATTCAAACTTTATACTTAGATATTTTTGATTTTATTTTATATTTTGTTAATCAGATTTTATTTTTGATTTCACATAATATTATAATGAACAGTAACAAGTCATTAGAGTCATTAAGAAAAATTTTTAATTTTTCAATCAAAAGTAATACACACAAAAAAATTTTTGAAAAGGTAATATTAATTTTGTTGCATAATTATTTGTAGTACCTTACTAGCTTTCTAATTTTTTATTGTACTATTTAAACCAATTATAATAATATATCGGGTGTATTTAAATATTTTTACTTGTTAATGCATAAATAATAGTAATTTTAAATTTTACTGTGAAAAAAAATAAAACTTATAATAAAAGTATACATGTATTTGATGTATTAAGCATTAATAGTTTTTATTTTATAAAAAAACTTGTTACTTGGGAGTTGGATCTGAGAATAAAATGAAGGTGACACAAAATATGTAATTACCTATACGCATAAAACAAATATAAATTAGTTTCTCATAGCTTTAAAAAGTGATTAACCATAAACTATTAACATATTAAGTATTATTAGCATTTACTATGAAAACAATAAAGCAATCCACTCTTCTGTAAATGAAGTATCTAAATGATAAAGAATCTTTGAAATTCTACGAGGAGGGCATTAACCCCTTTCGCTCTTCTTGTAATCGCCTCTATATGTACTCAACAACTTTTTGACACTCAATAAGACCAGACATTCTAAATAAGCAATATAACTTTGTTAAAGAACAAAGAATAATCATATCTATACCTATATATATATATATAAACATTAACCAAGGTATAAATGTAAAGTAATATTCAATAATATCCTTAAAGTAATTGTTTAACCAAAATAGCTGGTCTCATACAATGCAAAAAATAATAATTTAAATGTATACCTACATGGTTTCTTTAATGTTATAATATATTTGTTGGTATTGGTTAGTTGCAGTGACGTGCTCATCTTTTTTGGAAGGGGGAGATATGAATTTTTTACTATTCTCAGACCACGTTATGTATACATTCATTGCTTTATCATATATTTTGTTTAACAAAAATAAGTCATGGTTAGACAAAACACCCTCGCCTCCTATCAGCACACCTCTATGTAATTGTAAAATAAAATTTTTATTTAAAATTATAGATTTTTAAGTCTGACTGGTTCACAAATTAAATTGATTCTATACTTCCACAAGGTGAATTTAATATCAGGTGGAAATGGCCAATGTGTTGCTGAGATGGTTGTTGAACAACAACATACCAATGAATATGGTACACTCCATGGAGGTTTTACAGCTGCTGCCGTAGATTATTTGTCGAGTTTGGCTGTATTGACTCATCCGAAAATTGTTGAGAACATTGATTCAGCGCCTAACAGTGGTGTTTCAGTTGATATTCATGTTTCGTATGTATATTTTTATTATTACAATTTATTTTTTTTAATTTATTTCCAATAAAAATGTTTATAATTTCTACAAAGTTTATTAAATAATTGTTTCTTGTTGATGATCTATAAATAATAATATTAATTTATAATTATGTATTTTTTTCTCCACACAAGCTTGTTCAGGAAAGTCCTGTATCTTCTTTTAAGATTAAAAAAAAATAAAAAAAAATAGGTATCTAATCCCATTCATTTTACATAAGAAAATAAAATTTTTTTCGATCGATATAATTAGATTTATCATCAGTTTCAAATAAAATATAATATTAAAAAAAAATTACTATTTTATGTACCTACATTTTATTAATTGTATTATTATTTGTTTCAGGTATCATAATTCAGCAAAAATTGGTGACAAAATAGTTATTAATTCCGAGACTGTTAAATTTGGGAGAAATTTAGCATTTCTAAAAGTGACATTATTAAGGAAAGATGATAATGTTATCTTAGCTCAAGGTTCACACACTAAGTTTGTAGGATAATATGAAAAGTTGTGTTGTGTTATGTAAAATGGGCTGTTTGAAAAAAATGTATTATGGCTATTATACCATGTATGATACCAACAAACTTATTTCAGTTGAATAGTAAAAATTGTTTCTTTTTTATACATACTGTTTAGACGTTGTGTTATTTGTTTTTAGATTTTAATAAAATATTTAACTTTTTACCATATTATGCTTACATAATAGATTATTTTCTACATTTAACCTTGTCAACTATTTATTTATTTTTTTGAAATAATACAATATGCATTAAAATTGTTAGCAAATTTAGAGGCGGGTAATTATGGACTATTTAAAAATATTGGTCAATTCACAGGCAAATTTGCGTCGGTGCATATGTACATGGCTTTATAAACTAATTTGACCAACATAGACAAATTGCTTGTGGTGGATTGGATATAGCACTTGCTATAATTCGATAGTGATTCAAATTACTCATCCTGAAAACTCCATGAAAAATTTGAAATGTTCACAAAATCAACTAAGTAGTTTTTGAGTACCTATACAAGCTTCAAACGTACATTCAACTCCCATATTTGTTTTAAGATGTAATTTCTTTAATTGAAACCATAAACATGGCAATTTGATGCAAGCTTTTACCTGTAACTAAAGACAACCTAATTTCTACTAATTATTTCTCATGTACCTAATCAATAGCAACCATTTACAAATAGAATGTCCATCATAAATCTTAAAATTCCTTTTTGAGCACCTCTCTGAGTTAGAGCCACCGGGTCTAATTGTGAACCTAAACCTTCTAGGGAACTACTCAAACCCACGCAAAAAATATGCTTCCCACACGGAAAGAAGAAATGTATATATAATAATGATTGATGAAGGTAAATAAAAATAAAAAATTATTTTTGCTTGGATACAAATAATGTTAAGTAGTAAAGTACAATATTTTAGATTCTGAAAAAAGTGATAAATGTATTGATTTTTATTTTTTATTTTAAATGTTTTGAGACTTGATCGTCTTTTGAAGCAGTAAAAATGCTTCAATCTTCAACTTCAATAACATTTCTGGTTTCAAAAGGAAGTTGGGACTTTGGGTTTTTAAGAGAAAAATTTCATATTGGGTAGGAAAAATTCCCAGTATTTACATACTTTTATATTTTTTATGAGTGTCTAAAGTTGAAATGTTGACTTACTACAAGAAAATGCTTTACAACTTTCAACAAAACTTGTTTGAAAACTACGAAAATGTGTAAATAATTTTGTGATGAAAATGAATAATATTTTTGATTTGTATACTTAAGGCTTAAAATGTTAGAACAAGAATATTCACTAGTTCTTCTTGCAGAAATTAAAAGAAAAGTTAAGCATAAGACCTCATCTATTAACTTTTTAAGACTGGGTACCCGCCTATTTGAATTTTGGACTTATTCACCTAGTTTGAACTCGAGATTTATAGGTTACCAATTTGAACGACATAAGGATTAAATATTCTAACCTATTTAATAATGGTTTCTCTTTCTCCTCAAATGGATTCCAATTCTTTTGTTGTTATAAGAAAACCTTAATCGTAAATACTTAAAACATTCCAGAATTACTTCAATTATCATTTTCAATACAAAATTACATTTTCAAATAACTTTTCAGTCAATTAGCTTAAAAAAATACCAAAATGGTTCTGTATAATTAAAAATATTAAAAGAATATACAAGAATAAATTTTTTTTTTTTAATTAGTTATAAATTATAACTTATTAATTATTATAAAGTATGAGACAAATACACGAAAATCAGGAAAATTCGAAAATAATCATATAGATATAGGTAGTAAAAATATTTAGATAGGTAAGTCCTCAAAAATCTATTTAACATATAGCTAGTATAATACAAGATTCCTAATGAGTTCTACTAATAGTAATTTAATGAATTGCACTAATAGTTTTTATAAGAATTAAGAATTAGAATTTCAAAAAATGACGAAATTGTATAGGTGTTATTTAATCAGAAAAAAAACCATTTTAGTTATTTTGTTGTAACTCAAAATATATTAATTAGAGGGACTTGAAATTTTTTACTATAACGAATAATATGATTTTCATCACTACGAAATATTGAAAATTTGCAACCTATTTGCACTTCAAGGAACGTTAGTCAAAACTGGGATAGGTCATAAATTCCAACTGGAAACTTTTGGAGACATTTGTCTTATAGATGTTTGCAAGTCACTAGTAAAAAACTGGAGCCAATTTAATGGTTCTTCAAAAATAAACAAAATTAACTGAGGAACAAAAAGTTTTAATTTGTTACTTGTGTCTTGTAGACCAGTAGAATTTGTCATGGGTAGGTCCAGATAATTTTCAAAACACTGAGGCGTGGGGGGCTTGGCCTCCACATCCCCAATTTCTATTTATTAAATAAATATACCATATTAAAATGTCGAATTGTTTAATTTTTAATTATTTTGTATACTATATATTTGTATCATAAACTTTGTAATAATAATAAAACCATCATTAACTAATTAAATATGTAAGCAGTTCACTATTATAGTTATCTAATAAATTGCCGATATAGGTACTTATACCTAATTACATTTTCATGATTTCAACAATTTAAAATGTATACTTCAGGTTTTATTTATAAAACACATGATAACTTAAGGACTGTTAACTATTTATTGTAATTAAATAACATTTTATTGTGAGGTATCAAAACACATCTAATAGCCTAGGACTTAACGTCATTTTATTAATAATTGTATCCTCACATTGAGCGATGAATAGACATCAATGCCAGTTCATTTAGTCTATCCTAAATACAAAACAAATTAAATATACTGTATAGTTTATAACTTTTAGAATGTATCCTAAATAACTTTATTCATAGTTGATCTAAGATAAATGTTCAACTTTTTAAGGTTGAAAAACATATTTTGGGAGAATCTGTAGATATTAGGATTGTAAGTTGATAACAAAAAAAAAATCACGATATTAATTAAAAATGTTGACAGTTGAAAAGATATTTTTTTACAAAACCCTTTGTATGATGACATTTTTTTTTAATTATCTAAAAACAAAAATTTTAACATGTACGACATACGAATAAGAGTTAATTGGAGGGGTCTGGACTCCATGGATGGAGTGCGGACTTATGGATCTCCCTCCCCCCGTAAATACTCAATGGTTGTAGTCTTGTAGACTACATTACGTAGACAAATTCACAAAATTCTGACAGTCACTTCGTTCAACAGACTTACGGTTGCTAACAAAATATCCAAAAACCAAGAATTAATTATGTAGGCCCTCAAATATAGCAACTATTGTCATGAACGTCTGCAAGCGGATGTTTTTAATGTATGCTTATGTAAGCCTACTAAATAAAATATCATATTTTATGAATGTATCTATTATATTTTTTTCATTTTTGTTTATGTTTAATTCACGCTTTATAGCAGAAATAATAAGTCAGTCTTCAATTTGGATATTTTCTGAAGGGAATTCGGATTGATAGTTGGCACTTAGGTAGGTCCAAAATTCTCATTTTTAACTTTCAAAATATTTTGGTTCTATTTACTTTGGGCTATTTATTAATTTTTATTTAAAGTACATATTCAACTGCGTTTAGTTTATTTTCAGTTATGCGTAATACATTGTGTGTTTTAAAATTAAAACATAATAGTTAAAAACGTTTTTTCGTTAAAATATCTAATTTCGTTAAAATTTGATTTTAAAAAATATTTATGAAAAAAACTGTGTTTATTATTATTATTTTTTTATGGATACAGTGTAAAATACTAACTAGAAAACTTATTTTCAATTTTTAATTCTTACTCATAAAAATTAAACATTTTATAAATCGGGGATTACAAAATTATTTACAAATATTATCAAAATTTGAACTTCAAATATTTGAAAAAAAAATTGTGCCTATATATAATCTTATATACATCCAACTTCTGTAGAACTTTGTATTACATTTTCAAAGTTTTAGACAACGCAAACAATTTTTTATTTAAATTTTACATAAGTGGACTTTTTTTTAAATTAGTCTTTAAATAGCTCAGAAAGAGTAAAATTATCTTTACAATTATACGTGTTTAGGAAAAGATAATATAAACATCTGATGAAAATTTAAAGTATTTACTGTTATTCATTTCTGAATTAGGTAGGTAGTTACAATTAAAAAAGAAAATCGTTTGATAAGAAAATCTTATTTGTGTGAATATTCAATTCCGTTAATATTTAAATTTCAGACGCTCATTTGTGGAATTACACATACCTTTTTTTTTATTCCAATAACAACTTATGATGGACCTTGTATTACATTTTCAAACTTTATAGGTAGGTACGATTATTATTATTAAAGTAAGTACGATGAATATAGAGTACATAATGATAATATTTCATAAATTTTTAACTACTAACTAATTTCTAAATGTTCAAGATTTTGACTTCAAAATTTAAACTTATAGCCACTTATATTGCGACCATATATTTTCGACATTTTTTGATTGGTGTGCATAAAAAATATGTGAGGAACATTTTATTAAGAAACATTTTTAATCGATATTTATAGAAAGAATAACTAACGAGTAACGACTTTCTTCGAAAAATAGCTTTTTTAAAGATATTTTTTTTTGTTTCATCTGGTTATTTTGAAAAGTACTTAAAATTCTTAACTTTTTACCCTCAAAGTATCTACAAGATCCAATTTTCTATTATAACCGATAAAGTTGAAAATCGAAGCCCTTATAAGTTATAGGTGATAAGAGATGATTGATTACGAGGGATAGAATCAATTAAAACACAAGATCATTATAAAAATAATATATTCATAGCTCTGCTCAGAATTCTGAAATTAATTATGTTGAAAGGAAGAGATTAATCAAGTAATCCAAACAATGTTAAGTTAAATTAATAAAAACATTTTTTATACATTAAGTAATAAACCATATACCTAATAATAATATAAAATGCACTCAAACTATATCGGCAACGGGTCGCATATCTCGACTAACCACTAACGTAAGAAACTATATTATAATAATATACTATATTATACTATAGCTAACATTTGTAACTGCCGCATGCACACAATATTGCAAATATGTCACCTCTGCATTTTCGCTTTCCTACTAAATATATAACTATATAGCTAATCTACAGTCTGACAATGCTACTTATTGTATACAATCTACAGGGTGATAAGTGATAACTAAATTATAATTTAATATTTCAACAAATTAATATAAATTTCTTCTAGATTATAGGATATCAAATTTATTTCACATGGGTAATTTTTTTATAATTTAAGTAATGCAAATAGCGCTATACATGTGCAATACATAGCCACACAAATTGGAAATTGGAAGACTATGTATATTAATGTTTTTCAGCATGAAACAAAAAACATCAGATTACATCTGTATTAGACAAGTTAATAAAAATGATTTGTATAATTTATCAACTGAGTGATATTGTACGATACATTTCAAGATATCAGAACAGAGTATTTAGCAATTGTTGTGTTGCATATTCAGCATTTATATTACATTATATAATACGAATAGACCGTATAGTATTTATATTCACTACAATAAGAAGTATCATGTTACGATCGGTGGGGACTGTCCATCGATTATTATTGAGTAGAATTATAATGTACACCATTACAATTTATGCTGTTAATAATAAAGGTCAATAAAACAAGTTTATGTTATTATTTATGTTAATAATATCTAACCTGTTGAATCATTAATTATGCACAATGTATTAGGTTGGGCACATAGTATAAAATATATTATAATGCTCTCAAACTTTTTCCAACTTGCCAAAATATAATTTTCAGTATGGCAAGTAACAGGGGGCGGGATTTAAACTTAAAACAACGCATGTTTAGTTTTATTTTTTAAATATATTTTATAATAATTTATAAGTCATTATTATAATTTTATGTTACAGTGTTACTGCACTAACAAGCAATAAAGACATACAGTGTGTAATATGTTAGTGAATTATGTGAAGTAATAATTTTAGTGAATAATATACATAGACAGAATACCTTTGGTTGCCTATTTCCAACACTGTGTGCTAAAAATTTTATGACTGAAAGTCATTTAAAAAAACGTTATAATTCTTTTAAATGTCAGACATGTATCGACTCCATGATCATAGTTTAATTTGTTCAAATGCAACAATATCATCAATCATAGCATCCTGCATTTAGTAATAGCAAATTTAAAAAGAAACAAATCAAAAAAATTAGAACTGTAAAAATTGAATAGTATTTTTATTTAAATACCAAAAAATTAGTAAGAAGTTAGGCAGACATGGTGACTAATGAAGAAGTACTAGAAAAGCATGGATCAAAAAGAGAAGAGATGAATGGACAGGATATAATGAATTATTGGGTTTAACTATAGAATAGAATCACAGAGGAAGATTTTAATGATTATTTACATCATATAGTGACAGACCATGGGTGTAGTTCATATGAGGAAATTAAAAGGAAAACATTGAATGAATTGAATAAACAAATGCTGGAAATCAATCTTTGACATAAACAATGGAATCAAAAATTGTATCTCATTTATTTATTGGTTTTTTTTCTTAAGTACACTTAAAAAAAACAACATTTAGTATATCCAAGAATGAAGAATCCAGAAACAATCATCTTGACGATCAATTTTGTAAATTCAACAGCGGTTTTGAATGTATTCAATAAATAATAAACTATAAAGATATTAATTCCTATACTATTTTTTTTTTTT
The DNA here is from genome assembly GCF_001856785.1 of Myzus persicae. NCBI lineage: Eukaryota > Metazoa > Arthropoda > Insecta > Hemiptera > Aphididae > Myzus > Myzus persicae. The sequence continues at coordinate 198,646 of NW_019102121.1, read as the reverse complement.
GAAAATTAAAAAATTGACTTTCAATATCTTCATATGTCTAAAAAAAAAATTTCAACTATCATGTATTATTGTGAATGTAAAGTTCTAAGTTGATACTGTGGTCATTATTATGAATGGAAAATGTTCAATTGAAAACAAACAGTAGTTAAGTGATGAAAATAATTTACTTCAAGATTAACATATAATATTAAACATACATTTTTGAATATGAGTATAAAAAACTATATATGTTTAAGTATAATAATCATAGGCTAGTACATGGCTTATGCAGAGTGAGAGCTTGCATCCCCTATGGGCTGGGGCAGACATTTTTTTAGAAGGCATAATATGAATGAAGTCCAAAAAAGAACAAATAACGAAATTTATAAGTACAATCTAGGTTCACGGCTTGATTATATGACGAGAAGTATGAAATAAAATTATATACCCTTTTCAATACACATGTATTTGTAACCAAATATTGTTTTTATTTTTCAACATTAATTTTTTTTTGAAAAATTATATTTTTATAGCCAGTAAGAAGCAATACAAACATCAAAAGTTGTAGTAAATATTTTTAAGGCAATACTATAGGCATTTATATTTTTGGGGAGAACATTTTGTTACTTGAATACCCTGCATCTAGTCTGCGCCGCCTATGATAATAATAATAATAATAATAATAATAATAATAATAATAATAATAATAATAATAATAATAATAATAATAATAATAATAATCATATACTAAACTACAAATTTGGAAAAAAAATTCTGAAATTGTATATAATAATAAAATATCAAGTATATTGGTTAATACAGATGATTGACGATAAATTGTACTATAAATAAAATAACCTTAAGCACACAATTAAGAGGACACTACACGGACATTTGTTGTCTCAAATCATTTTTAAACTTATGAAGATAAATGTGATCTGTTGAGTGCAAAATTTGTTATGTTTTGCACTTGTAACACAGAGTCAAAAATGTCTGTTAGCATCATCTTAATTTTCAGTACTTTTGATAAACAAAAGATATATTGAGTTGAATATTGTTGTACAAACTATAATAAATGAAATACATTTTTTTGAATCATATTTTAACTGATACTTCTACTTTGAGTGGTATATGCAAGTCTAGAATACACCCCAATACTATATACTTCTGTTTATAATTTATCATAATAGACTATTACTAATACTAAAGAAATCAATAACCAAGCTTCTAAAATTAATATTATTATAAATTTATAATATTTGAATTGAGTAATATAAGGTATGTAATAATGAATAATGATAGAATAGTAATGTTTTTGATAATAATAGTACAACTAGATGAATTATATACCTATTATAATAAAAAAATAAATTACTATAAATAGTAATAATATTAATTGAGAGTATAATGTCTGTTGACTACTAATAACTACAAACAATTAATATTAAAAATAAATTCTAGTCAAGTAAACCAGTAATATATAACTAAAATTAAATGATTATGAATTAATAATATTATTTGTGTATACCATCTTTTTTGGTTACAAATAACTACTGCAAAATAATACAAAAATAAATGCTATTAAAAGAAACTAATACTACATAAATAAAATTATATTGATTAAAGCTAATGACATAAAACATTAAATTGTTCGGCCATACAACACATCTTATACATACATTGTATGATTATAAATTAAAATAAACTTTAGACAAGCAATAAGTATAATATATTTATATCACAAATATTTTGGATTTAATAATAACTTAACAACAGTATGAAATCCATTATTCATTGCTATTGTCTAAAGTATATAAAATCAATAATATGTATGACCGAGTAAAAAAATCAAAAAAAAAAAACATGTGTATTAGTCATACAATAATAGTTACCAATATTTTATTTAATGTTAAATAATGGCTCAGAATTGGAGAAAATAAAGTGCATACTAAGTTTACAGTAGAGCAAACATTGAACTAATGAGATAAATTCAATAAAAAATTGAAAAAATAGATTGATACACACTAGATATGATCTCTCTAAAATCTCATCTAATCTAGTGAAAGTATAATAAGAATTTAAAATAAATGGTTATGGTATAATGCCTAGAAGATCAGTAGAAGATTAATATTAATATTGTTGATTTTGTTGTCTGGGATTTAGTACAATAATATCTTGTGTGCAACTGGTTTACGGCAAATGGGACAAGGTTGTCCAGGGGCCATGCGATCACCGCACAATTGGCACGTTCCATGCCCGCACATAAACACCATATTTTTTAATCGATCCAAGCATACGGGGCACATATTCTTGAAAAAAAAAATCATTAAAATGTTGATTATAATAAATTATTTACTATAATATTATACAATATTATACACGTACCATTTCCTTGAGATCATTCAACTGCTGCATGAGCTTTTCCACTAGTCCTGGCTCCTGAACATTGGGCGGATTTGCTACCACCGCCACATCCATGGGAGGGTTTTGCCGTTCTTCTGGTACTGATGCATTCGCAATGTCAATTTGCTCCTGTTCCAATTCGTTAGTTCGCTTGTCTCGTGACCGAGACATTGTGTTATTTATAACTGACAGATCACATGAAGTGGAAGGTTTGCTGTTATTGCTTCCACCAGCAGCTACGTTCATCTGATCGCTTGCAGTAGGTGCTCTGCTGAAATAAGTAAAAAGATGATTGGGATTTATCTACATAATAATTATTATACTAGTGATGATATAATTGAACTATACCATTTTGATACAAAGAAGATTTGGAATTTTTTAAAAGTTTAATAATGTTTTTATACATAAAGGGCGATTTACAATGTATTTTTGATACAACATATAATTTATGTTTACTATATTTTAAGTCTTGGTATAAGGTAATATTTCAACGGGTAATTGGTGGTCAAATTATTATTTAGTGTCATACCTTTTTGATTATTTAAAACATAATTTAGTTTGAGGAGATATAAACCAGAAGGTGTATTTTACAGCTATATGTTTTTAACTTTTAAACACTCAAACTTTACCTGTTATTACAATTCTCAATCACTGTGCTGCCGTTATCATTACTAGTGATGCTTAAAATGTTGTCATCGTCCACAAAATCTGGTTCCTGGTCATTGCTGTTGTTGTCAACGTCATTGTCTATCTCTCTCATTACATCACTATCCACTCTCTCGTCAGACACGGCACCAAGAGGCATACCGATTCTCGAAGTAGAGGGCTCATCTTGCAAAAGAACAGCCGGGGTATTATCTTCCATCAACATCATACCAGGCGCCGGTGGAGGAATCCCGATGCTCAAAAAACGGTTTGCGACTGACGACGATAGTTTAAGGAATTCTGCATCACTTCGAGTAGCGAATGTCTTGGAGCACTCTTTTGGGGGATCTGGCTCTCTTGATAACAGGGGGGCGTATGCATCGTGATACGGCGCTTTCATAGAATAGTCTGGCGGCATGTTGTTAAGAGTCAGTTGAGATTGCTGAGGCCTCTCAACAGATAAAGCCTGTGAATTGGAACCATCAGTTTCACCCACAGCGGTGGCAGTGGTGTTAGTAGTTTGAACGTTACGGGCTTGAGCGGCCGCATCACAGCATTTGATCAAAGCACGGCGCAAAGGCTGGTCGGCCGGGCAAAGATCCAACGGCGTTTGTCCACGGTTGTTGCGCACCCATAAATCAGCGCGACCGGTGCCAGCAAGCACGCAAACAACTACGGTGGCATTGGGTGGTGGCGGGATCACGTTTCCATTGCTTGGGGAGGCTGGTGCAGACCGCGAAATCGGGCCACGAATGGGCCGTCCAAAAATATTTCGTCCTGAAACCGCAGTCTCACCGCCCGGACGCCCTTCTTCGTCCACATGATGATCGGAACTAGGCCCTGATCTACGTGAAGGTCGTTCACCAAGATCCCGACTAGCATTACCGGAAATAGCCATGGCGGCCGCCAGGGCTGCGGCGCGTGCTTCTCCAGCCAATCGCGGACCGGTTTGGTCGTCGACGGTCTGCTGGCGTATAGTTCGCAATGGAGATTTTTTTATCCGACGGCGGTTAATCACTTTCTTTGATTTATTATTTTTGATCGGGGGTGGCATGTTGTTCAAGACGGGCTGAAAATAAATGAAAATAAATAAATTAGTCCGTTTTTTTTTTTTTTTTTGGCAGCAGTATAATATTTTATGTACAAATAACAAGACTTACCGCGGTAGCAAAGTCGCTATCTTTATTGTCATCAGCATCATTGTCACTGCTGGAATTTATGCGCAAACGTCTAAACTCTTCGGCTGCTCCAAGGAGCTCGGCCATCAATCTTTGCACCGCGGATACCGGCGAAGCGAACATTTCTAAGTACGCGGGACCCTTGGCCGCCCAAAGTGCCGTCGCCTGTTCAACGGGACATGGATGGCTCGTAACGGTACGACTGACTGTTGAATACATGTTTTCACTGTCGTCTGATAGTTCTCGATAATCGCGTACGACCCTGTTGCCGGCGAGAATGTTTCTCAGTGATATGCCACCGCCACCGTCTGACCGGAACTTAGTGTTGGGATCCCTAGGACTGTTTCCCAAACCCACTCCAGGCGGAGGTGGTGTGCCGACTGTCTTGAGCTGCAGCAACGTGTGATGGCGCAAAGCCTCGTGCATGGGCGTATCACCGTCCTTATCGGGGATGTTCGGGTCGGCGGAGTGGTAAACGAGGAGCTACGAAAAATTGTCAAGAGGAAAATTCACATAAGTACAGCAATAGTGAGTAAAATGAGTACATCGATAAATTATCGCCATAGCGTTATCTGTATATACGACTCTACGTACCTTAACGATATCTGCGTGCTGACGTTCCACGGCCAGGTGAAGGGCCGTCTGTTTGTTGACATTTCGTTTGTTCGGGTCGGCCCGTCCACGGACCAGCAGCAATGACGCCACACGGTTGTGATTGTTGAGAGCAGCCAAATGCAGAGCAGTGTATCCGTCATCCTTGGGCTCATCCACGACCCAGAAGCGATGGCCGGCGGCGTTGTTGCCTCGGCCGCCGTTTGTGGCTATCCAGTCCAATATGATGGCGGTAGCTCTATATCGGCATAAGACAAATTTTCGGCGATTAGTCAAGAAGAATGATGATAAATGACACGATACTTATAAAAACGATGTTTCCAAGTACATAATATTATATTAAATGCATATAGTGAGAAACCACTGCCGTCTTTTCATGTTAGGCAAGTGAGAAAATGTGGTGGCCCACCCGGTATGTTAATATATCAAAATGTATTAATATTGATGTCAGTGCAAAAGGGCGATGTATCAACGCCGATGTGATGTGATGTAATCTAACCGAATAATACGACGGTGCAAGGGGGGGGGGATTGAAGGGATCGGCAGAAGCCTTTGCAATCCACGAGAGCTTTATTAATGCACAAATAATCCTCAGCATAAACATACATATTTATGGCATAAATAGTATGCACATACATATATATATATATACAAAAGGCAATCCTTAGAACGTTTACAAATTTTGTTTCAATTCGAACTTGTAAATGTTTGTTCCCACTTTTTTTTTTCAAAGTGAGCCATTGCTATAGACGCCATCAAAGAGCAACATCGAATTTTATTCGTATAGAAGACATACGACAAAATATAAAGGATGATTAGTTAAAGGAAATAACCATGGTAAAATCAAAAACAAAATATTTCTGTTTTTTTAAGAAGAATTATTCTTTATTCTAAAATCGAATTAGATGTTTTTGTGGTCACCGCCAACAACCGCATTCGATGTTTCACATCAATAAAAGAAATTTTAACAATTTTACGGAAAGTCAGTTAAACGAAATTGCTGTGAAAAGGCCATGTATATTAAACATCAATTTATTAAATTTTGATTTTAGTAATATTATGATTTAAATTTTAGTATAGGTAGCTTGATAAATGAAGTTTCGTTTTGCATGTTCATAATTACATCACTTCGAAATATTACTTAAACACGCCATTGTCTTCAAGTGTATAAAATCATATTATTGGTTATGATTATGTGGATTTTGATTACTTATATTTAAAAAAATAACAATAAATATTAAACATAAAAGTCGGTTTTTTGATTCTAATATAAGTTAAGGAATATTATCTGCATGATTATTTTACTTTATGACGTGTATAGTATATAATATGTACTCATATAGAATTAACTAAAAACCAATAGAAAATTTTACGTATTTTTGATAACGTTATATTAAACACACACGTTCATAAATATTACATGATGGCATATTAATATATTATATACCTACTAAAGGATGCGTATATACATGTTGTACGGAAAAAGGCATAGTTATGCGCAGATGAGGTCACTCTGGGATGGCCCTAAAGTTATGCAACCATTGCCCATTGACCGCTATTGTTGTGACCCTAAAATTTGTATTGTTCATTTTTTTTTATTATTCTACAGCGTAATGGTCCGGGCATACATATACGTACTATCCAATAGTTATAGGTACGTTAATAGCATAGTGATATATAGCGTTCTAATATTTAATATATTAAAGCTGCAGGCGCTGCAGGTCATGCGTGCGTACATTATTATATTATACGTTGCGGAAGCTTTGTGTTTTCAATTTGCGCCAGATGAAAAAGAGAACCATGATGCGAGCGAGTAATCATATATACAGCAGAGGCTATCGTTGCCGCCAGCAGAGTGCCGAATCTCACAAAGTGGTTTTTTTTTATTAATAAATATAGTATATTTTTTTATCGAAACGTTTTTGGATCTGGGTAATTAAACTATTAAAGGATCACCAGCTTTCCTCTCGAGTTCATCGTTTTCTTTATATCAATATATAAATAGATTATTATTTATCTGTACACATGATTTTTAATATAGTACGTGCAATATCACATAATAAAACGTACCGAAATCGTCCACCCCACAAATTGTACATCCGCCACCGAATCGACACGTGTATAATGTATATAGCGCATCATACGTATAATGTATATTATATTATGCATATTTTAATTGGCTTTTATGCAATATTATATTATATAACATAATATAATATATGATTATTCGTTTGATGTTTTTGATGTTTCGAGCTTTTGAGGAGAGACCCTCTCCCGCCAATGGATCGGGACAGAAGACTCTATGCGCGAGGACATATTATTACCTACTAATTAATATTTATTTTATACACGCGTAGTACCATGGCCAGCCGAATTCGACGAATATATAAATATTCTTTAATAGAAGCAGTACACGTTCTTAAAGCTGATGAATTTGAACGGTCCAAAAATTACGTATGCGGCGATGGGTAAAAAATAACGTACATGGTAAAATTAATTTAGTCTAACTGACTTACTATGGTTACTAGATACATCGAAATTACTTACTTCACAAATAGTGATAGGGAGAATTCTAACCCAATTTGAACAGTAAATAATTCTTTTCAATTCCATTCAATAATATCGAAAATTAAAAATATTTGTATAAAAATCACCTCTACTACTTTTCCTCGAAAATAAGTCAATAGCAGTCATCATCAATACCTCTCCTATATTAGATGAAAATCTAGGGAAGCTACAACCATATATATGCGGGAATGGCACGATAATTTAACTACACTCAAAAATATTTTTATTTCATTTTGAAATCTTACTTTTAATGAAAGATAACAGTAAATTTATTTTATATTATTTCTAAATAATAATGAATATAGTTAGTGAATAGTTAAAAAAAAAAAGAATGTTTGAAACTTACCTACAGGGCTAAAGACATATTTTCTACTAAACAAAATGGTTTGTTCCATACTCTCAATATTCACGTAAACAAACAGTGTTGAAAGTTTTCCACGATGGATGAAATTAAATCAAAACAAAAATGGACCTAGATAGAGCCTGTGTTTTATAAAATTAAGAAAACAAAACACATACTCGAGGTATTAAAAGTTATTCAATGTTAAATACAGGAACAATAATCTCATTAAAAATGTAATGAAGTAGGTAGGAAAGTTCAGTTGTCAATTATTCAACGGACATAATATAAAAATATTCTTAAATACTTTAGGTTTGATAGGTTTTTGATAAAACACATTCTTTCCTTCCTTTACGATTACTCCGAAGAAAATGTTTATTGATATTATATACAACTGCCACATGAAATTTGTAATAACTTTGATAACAAAATATTGGCATAACGGCATAATACGTGATCCGAAAAATATTCGCTATACCTCTGATCCATATATTAAACAGTAACGCGCTATTTGGAAATACTTTTGGTTATGTTCTATAGCTAAATTACTGAGTAAAAAAAATGTTAATATTATTTTAGCACGTTTCGCGAGAATTTATTGATTCCGCCGAAACATCTTGTTTTAAAAAAAGTATTCATCGATTCTAGTGACTATTTATTCCGACGGGGTGGCGGTTACACTGTTCATATACTATGTATCTGTCGATTCTGCTGAGCTTTACATTTATTAAAATGGTAGAAAGAAAGCAATAAGTTTAAACTTTAAAGTAAATTAATACATTTTAACATAAACCATGTTTTTATTATTTATTTCGACAATTAAGTTAAAGTCATAAGGTTCAACTTATTAACGGATAATACTAAAATGTAAATAATAATGAAATATTGATAGAAACAATTGACAGTAATAATAATAATCAATAATATATAAAATAATAATATTTAAATTAATTTAATGTAATTCAACATTTATGGCTACTTTTTACCATTTTTATAAATTTAAAGTTCAACAGAATCAATAGCCAGCGGACTCGATATAAAATCGGCAAATCCGATAAACGCCCCGTTTCGTGGGTCACGCGTGAATAGGTACGGTTGGGTTTACTCTTTTAGTAAGTTAGAATCCAAGCATTATTTTTCCAACAGAACTAACTCGGCGCCACCGTTTATCTATACGTTTTTACTTCCCGTGCGTGTACAAGACAACGTCCCGGACGGAGGAAGACACATCTCCTGCAGTACGACCGGTGTATCATATATATGTATGTATGTAGTATATATATCGCATGGCACACGGGACTTTATACAAAAATAAGCCGATGGCAGAGGCGGGGGTAACGACCGTGCGTGACGGATTTGGCGGCGGTGTCGAGTTACCGCCTCATCGTCATCATCCTACGGACCTGCAGGGATCCTGTTCTCAAAAAGAAACGGAAAACGCTCGTCGAAAACATTGTAATAATAACGTTGGAATAATATTATGCTGGACGTGTCAGTATACACGTTGAGGGTAGTCCCCGATAGATACACCTGAAGGTAATAAAATACTAGTTACCATTATCATTTTGAAAAATAAATATGCAGTAATAATAAATACGAATTAGGTATATAGCACGAACGATTCCTGGGTCGCTGAAGTTACGTACAATGACCGACCGGCTGCAACTGAATTCGACGCGTACGATTTGGAATACCAGTCGGCGGTCAAGTATTATTAAAATGTATTATTAGCTTCGAATCTAAGAAATCCGACCCAATGGGATTTATAATACATTTATACCCCCATACGACATTGTTATATCATATTAAATAAAAAGTTTGGTGGAAAATTATTTTGTTTGTAAAAGTCAAAAGTTTTACAACAAATTATTCTTATGACCTTTGGCTTTGGCCCTACATATTCGTTTGGTGCACTGATTTAAACATCACTCTATTTTATTTTTCAACCGGATTACGTTAGATTGAATCGGGACTTTTTTAACAAACTAACTGTAAAATACATATCTATTCACAGAAACATTTCAATTTTTTAACCCTTCCGATACATTCATTTGCAGCACCAACTTATATTATTTTTAGTATCGCGAATCGTATTTTTAATGTCAAATATGGCCTATTTATTCAAGTCAATAGACCAAACAACTATGACTCTATAATAAAACTTGACTTAATATGAGTCATTTAAAATGTAACCATAACACATTTTTTTTTTATTTATTTAAGTTTTAAAATGTACACCTTAGCAAAAAAGTTAAAAACCTTTAACACAAGAGATCGAAACTAATAACCCTTTTTCCTAAGAGTAAATACGACATTATAATACGTGAAAAAAACAGAAAATTTAGTATTAAAGCTTATCGAAATAGGCTTTAGTTAACAAGTTTTAGGTTATTTCAGAATCCATAAAAAATAAAATAGTAAACGTTAATCAAAAATAAAAATAAATTGACCACGGCATTGTAATTACGCCTAAAACTGAGTAGCAGAAGAGTTTAACGATAATAGTAATGGTGGTTTTATAGATTTTCAGTCTGTCTAACGACGATTTTAACTTTTAAGCTTATTTCTCATCATTAATAGGACAACTTAAACTGGTATTATGTTTTTAAATTTCTATACTATATAAACCAGAAACTCTTATACGCCCTTGTTCACCAGGTCGTCCTGATAATTCGTTGTTATGGTAACTTAAAATTACCATTTTTTTTTTTACATTTCTAATTTTATGATATTTTTATTTATTTTATACCGTAACCTTTTATGTATACCTATATATTATAATTTCTAGGCTCAATATCTAAAGCTCTAAAATGTAGTACAAAGTTGTCCTAATCTGTTCAATATTCATTCTCAAAATATTTAAAATGCATCTATAACATTTTTTTTATAAACATTGGAAGTTCTAATTTTGAATTGAATGAAGAATAACGATTTTATTTATTATTTTGTAATTTAAGAAATGTTCAACATTAACTTAAGCTTTTTCCAATATGTTATACTATTATTTTTTTTACACAATGTACTGTTCAGAATATATTATACAGGATGCGGTAAAGCCAACTGACGAATTTTGAAAGGCTATAAATAACGAACAGTAAAATTTAGAGAAAAACAGTTAGTTTTAATAAAATTAGTAGCAATTTCACTTTTAAAATTATTTTTTTTTTTTTGATAATGATGTCTTTAAGATGGGGGGGGGGCGACATCAGCATGAATATATTATTGTAGAAGATCTCAGGATGCGGCAGAGGAAACTGCTGACGAGTTTAATGAGGTCATAAGTCTGAGATAAGATAAGCGCATGACTTTATTAGAGGCCTATTTTGAATTCCATGGTTATGTCGTTTTTAGTCGTAATCATGGTCTGGACAGGTGTACGTCGAGGATTTTCGTCATGTGTGTATAATATAGCCCTTCAAAACCCACCAGTTAGTTATATGTCGCACTCTGTATTTAGAATAACTTTAACCTAATGAACCATGCTAACCTTAAAAAACCTATTTAGACCATTCTACGGCGGTACGATTTTTAAATTAATAACAATATAATATCATAATATTTATTAGTTTATTTATATAGTAATATAAATAAATAATAAAATATCCTTAGAAACAGAGGCTGTCTCAAACACACAATCTCCGCTCAGAATCGTTGTTCACATAAGCAATGATTTATCATTTAATTCAAATTTAACTCAATTTTTTAACCGTTCGAGAAATAACTTGATAAATGATGAGGTAAACCTACAATACAGTAGAGAGACTTCCTAGGTTTTCTTTTACTGTTTAATTATATAAGATATAAAATTGTTTATTCATCATTATTAAAAATTATGAGATATTTTATAAAAAACCAAACATGACATAACATTTATAAAAATGAATACCATATAATAGGTAATGTAATATTAAGATATCCAAGACAGGTAGCTAAATAAAGTGACAATTTAAAAAAATATAGAAACCCGATTAGCAAGATTAGAGCAAGTTCGGAGGTTGAAGGTTGGGCTTTTAATAATATTATTCGCAATTTGTATATACATTGTATATTATAATAACACCTACGTTTATTACTTTATAAATATTCTAATAATCTTATTACAAATTGAATTCGAAATGGCTTTACACATATAAATATTGATTTAAGTTTATAAAAGGAACGAACACCGGATCATATTATATAATAAAGCGACGGTGCCGCGGCGAGGTCAACACTGCAGTATAAAATATCGTCTAGTCTATATAGTTTGTGGAACCAGCCAGATATAGGAGATTATAATGGTTGAAAAGGATTTGGCTGGACTGAAACCGCAGCCGGGATGAGGTGACCACGGATTGTTGGATATACGGTCGCGGTATAGGGAAGGTGGTGGGAAACATGCAGTGATGGTGGTTTGTTCCGTCGAATAACTTACCATATTAGCGAATCGATTTTACACAACCTCCAGCCGAATTTGAGTTTTTTTTGGGATAACAGCTTTTGACGAATAGTCCCGATAAACTCTAGTGACGTGTTGCCAATAGCAAATAAATGTACTCGAATCGAAAATCTAAAGCCATACGCCCATACCTCATACTAAATCGTCACGAATATACTTTGATTTATTTCACAAACAATGCCATTAAAAAAAGGTTCAAAAGTTCCGAGCCACGAGGTGAAAAGTCTATCCTCCTCATATCACAAAATACAGTGTTCAATTTTGTTATCTTTATAATTAGGCCACTATAATGTTGGCGCCCAGGGAAATTCCTTTCTTTTCTGCTCCTCATCGCGCACGCACATGCAGGATGTTCAATACAGAATTTATTATATTAAAACACCGCGACACGATAAAACTATTTTTTACAGGAATTCGACTACATAATATAATTGTACACCATTCGACATACAGCCAACAACATCACTAATTTGAGCGCACGACGATTAAAATATTATAAACACGCGAATGCGGCAGCGATTTTATACAGCCGTCGTTACGTGTTATACATGTGTGGTGCGTGCAGCGCGGAGTTATGGCGTTAAACAAGTTCAAATACAAATACTTTATGGAGTGTTTTTAAGTTTTTTTTTATGTATATATAATGGGTTTGAAGTATTCTTAAAAACGATTTTACGGTGTTTTTAACACAATTAAAACACTCTATATTTTGTTTCATTTACTAGTATTTTTGACATTTTACAATTAATGTCGAGTATCAGCACATAGAATGCGGATAATATTCAGCTGTTTCAGCAATTAAAGAGATTTTTATCGATTAGGTACATCATTTGTGCCGGAAATAATACACGAGCCGTTTATTTTAAACACTTTTAAGTTGTGTTTATACTTCAATATTTTTTACAATATCTTTTCAATAAATACCACGCCGGTGATTTAGGTATCAGCGGCTGCGAGCTACATATATATATATTGTGAACAGCTGCAGGAGACGAAGAAAAACTATTAGAATCGTTCGCCTGCAAGATGCTATTTTCAAAAGTGAGCAAAATTATTCCCCATAAAAGTCTAAAGACTTTCCAGTTCCAATTTCAAAAAAGTATAATGATAACTGTTTTTTTCACATCTGTTGTAAAAGTTAGATAATATAATAACTACTTAATGTGAGTTTTTCTCTTACATATTATATACAATTACAGAAATACGATTAGAAACTAATAAGTAAAGAAATAAATAAGAGTAATTTTAAACAGTGTGCATACCATGCGATGCACTTTTAGACTATTAAAATATAAATAAATATATTCTACATTCATGGCGTATAGTAGAAAAATAAATAGGTAGCACATGAAAATTTTTAATTTTATAAATAACCAAATGTACAGTCGTTAACGATGCTAAATAAAATAAATGATTGTAATAATTTAGATAAATCAACATTTATATGATGTGTAATGTCCATAATTATGAGAGTGGATATGTACTATGTAGTATGTATAGTTTTTGAGATCAGGATTTTTCCATATCATATAATACTTCATATTTTTGTAGAACTGTTGTATTCGCTGATTTTACACATAATAGTTATTAATGTAACCAACAATCGTTAAAATATCATATAAATATATAATAATATTAATAATACGTATAGGTATAAAATATTTAAGAGTTGAAACGATAACATCCCAATCACTGAAATACGGAATTATAAATGTGACAATATCTTCTACGCCATTATGGTTAAAATTTCGAATCTAGGAATAACAAATTACCAAGTTATAGACATTGACTAATAAATGAAAAATAAATTAGATATCACATCAATACGATAATATTTATATGTTAATAACCATAATAATAAAATATAGTAGATACTTTATAAAAATAATCCATGAGAAATCGTACTTATTTTAAAATGTTTTAGTCCAATCAGGTTTAAATAGTGTATACTTTATTTTTATATTTATTTAAGATCCAATTTTGTGGAGGCGACCATAAAAAAATCATTTCTATAATCAAAAACCACTCCAACATATATGTACAATACCTATAGTATAACAATGTAATACAAATAAATATCAACATCATGTAACCAGTATTATTTTATTAATGCTCCGTGACCATACACGTGTTATTATTACTACTATATGCAGTTACACGGTTAGAAATTAAACGAAAAAATCAATATTTTAACATTTTAAAATTGCGTGAGGCCGAAAAACATTGCTTCTTATTTAACAAAAAAAAAATGTCTGTATAAAATTAATAAAATCAACGATTATACTTACATTCATTTTTTAAAAAATAATATTGTACGTATTACATTGAACTAAATGGTAATAAATTACTTTTTTTATATTCCGTATAATCCTGGTGTACTCCCCAGGTGTATTGGATTACCAATACAGTACATATTAATACGAGAGCCGATATATCGTTGTAACCGAAATATTTTTAATTGCACATGATACACTGGTAATGGTGTTATTAGTAAACGATAGATCGAGAGTGGATTTATATAAATGCAAATGCATTTTTGTTTATTTTATTAGAAGCCGTAAGATAAAAATATGATTTTGTTTTACAAACAATAAATAGTGCAATTTTATTTAACTACCTATATAAGATATCTATACGATTTTCAAATAGAATATTTTAATAAACTTAAATACATTTTCATGATATTCTACAAGATGATTTCCGATTGCTTTTAATATTCAACTTTAATACAAAATAAAATAGTATCTATACACCGTAACAAAATAATAATATGCATAGAATCCATTCATAATATTTACTTCAATAGTAGTTTTCTACATGCCTATGAATAATTTATGTAATTTATTAAATACCTGCACTTGAAAATATATTAATAAATTAATAATTATTCGTAATAGTGTGTGAATTTTCGTTATTTCGAGGTAAATAAAATATTATAATAGATTTGAGTATTTATGTATTAAGTCGTTGTTCACAAGGTTATTTTATTAATATTGACGAGCGTCATACATTTTAGTGCGTTTATCGATCGTGACTTTTTAAATGCATATAGATACATGGAACCACGCATATATATATCTTAAGAGCACATAAATCTACTGCCTAATAATGATATCCGGCGGTTATACAAAAAAAAAAATCCCAAGTATCGTCCCCGCGATATTATAGCGACAACTACTGTACGACGGAATCGGCGAGTCGCCATCGTCTGTGTGCAAGTGAGTGAGAGAGATTACGAGTGGTGCGTGCGTATGTGTACGAGTAAATAAATATGTGCTTGTGTGGTGCCGTATTGCTTTACGAAACTTTGGCGGGTTGACAATAATATTCGTCTCGGTCCACTGTCATCGTGGCCGTAAAATGCTTTGAACTTTCAGTTTTGTCGATTTCGTATTGAACATTTATATTGTACCGAATATCTACGGCGAAAACTCCAAATTTTCGAAACCCCGGCTGGTGCAGCCAACAGCAACGGTGCTGCACACGTATAATAAAAATGACGAAGCAGAGACGACGGCGTGAGGCGGTGCGCGCGTGACCGTCGGCAGCGGCGGTGTTGTATTTCACCGTTCCCGCTGCGCGCAGCCACACACACACACACTGTCCTCCCCCCAACCCCAACGGTTCCGATCATCCTTTGCCAATCGTCACACCTCGTTCGACGATGCGTCTAGGCGCGTTTTTAATATACGCTAGCGGCACAAGGGCGATAATAATACATGGTAACGCACGCGTAGGTACAGCGGCGGCGGCTATTCGACTTATGTGCGGGAGTCTGGTGCAGCGGCGGCGGCGGCGGCGGCGGATATTTATAGAAACTCGGTACGCAAGCGGGTTACGTATTATTATTATACAGTCGTCTTGCTCGTTCAAACACACACACACACACACACACACACACACACACACACACACATATATATATATAATATGCTCAGACTCTTCTTGAGCGGCTCCGGAGAGATGACCGTAAATGGCGAGCGGCGGAAGAGAAGGAGGACGAAGAGACGATGGCGGGTGGGATACGAGACGGTGCGGGAGGGATATACGGCGCGGTGCCCGAACGAACGACGACGTTCCGCAGCTGCAGCAACCTCGAGAACGACCAACGCGGAGGGCCCCCCGTTCGCGGCCGATGGTTTTGGGATCACGGGTGGGGAAGGGGCACCGGCACAGGAGTTTTTATTATAGAACGGGACCGGTGGCTGCAGCGGGAGAACAAGCCACCACCGGTGCGACACACACGTGTGCCATGTGTGTACCGCGCTTATTATAAACACACACACACACGGCGGCGAGGAGACGTCGCATTCTTGCCGCACGCATTCGGGCAAGTGTATATTATATATATACATAGAAAGAGAGAGAGAGAGATAGCAAAAGAGACCGAGACACAGTTAACGTATATCTCGGTAGAAGCGGCAACGGTGGAGGTCCGATCTTTACGCGGAGTGGGGTAGAAGATGAGGGACGACGGTCGTATGGGCAGGCAGGCAGCAGCAGCAGATCCGAGAACCTGGTACGTGTGCCAATAGTCGGACGGACGGCTCGTATAAGTGCCACAGTCGGCCGGCTTTTGGCGTCAGTCGAACACCAGCAGCGACCGGAGGATCAAAACGGAGACCATCAGAACAACTTCGGCCACGGTAATGACAGCGACTAGATGGACAACGACGGCGGGAACAACCAACACCGCAGCGACGACTACAGCAATGACGGACATAAGGACAAGGGCAGCTACGATGACGACTACAATAAGTAATACCCTATCATCTCTTCGGCCAGATCACTGACGATGTATATTATTATTATAATGAGTGTAACTATAGTTTACTATTTTGATCCCAAATCGGTTATTAGAATTTTTTTTTTTAATTTCGATTTTTTTACATAACATAATAATGTAATATGAACGCCGTCGTAACGCGACCAAAAAGTATAATATAACACAATGTAATCGATTATTACAAAGTCGGTCGGACGCTGTACGCGGCGCGCCGCAGTATATAGTCTCACCGGAATCATATATAGTACTATCGTCATCACACACATGCATACACACACACACACACGCACGCACACGCACATACAATGTGTATACACACCTACGAAAGTACACATGCACACAATATAACGCAATTTCGAATCGTGATTATACGCGTCGTCGTCGTCGCCGTCACACAAACGGTACACGACGGCGCGTAGTCGATTCGATTATTCGGTACACGGAACACACACCACACACAAACGCACGAGGAGTTTAGCCCGGTGACTATAGCGGCGGCGGCCTAAATTTACGGCACCCCCGACGATTATGATATTATCGTAGTCACTTTCGGTACCCACACAATACCTGTGTAACGATAATTAATACGTTTCCAGGTTTACACGCGAATCAAGTGCGATATTATCGCCGTTACATTACAATAATGTAATAATACACAATGTACATAATATAATATAATATACGTCGTTATATGGGCATTACAATTTACAATTATATTATACTACTATTTAGATATAGAGCTAATTGTATCAATGTAATTAAAACACACGCACACGCATCGCGGCCACTGGATACGTTATAAATAGATAATGGGCGATTGCACGGATTTGGCTAGCTACGCGTTGGCGGCGGCGCCGATGGTGCATAAGGGGACGGCGGAGGATGGGGGAGGTGCGATCGGTCTGGTCGGTCTAATAATAGTGACAGCGAGCTGCTGCATTATTTTTAGCGACGATCCGCGGCCGCTGGCAACGTACCGTGCACTCGCACGAGCGTAAGCATCGAGTGAGAGGTAGACGCCGCCTCCGCGGACAGCTATTGAACCGCGGCGGCGGACGTGTACCGAGTGCAGAGTGTGTATATTATTATAATATAGCGAGTGCTGCGTTACACGTCAAAATCACTACACGAAGGTTGCGATTCATCACCCGGCGGACCAGCACGCAGCACCATCGCGACGTGGAACACCCGGCACCAGAGTTCCGTACTTCTTGTATGTTCGCATAGTGTGCGCGAGCCATTTGGCCGAATTTAACGACGTATGGAATGTAAAGAAGTATGGAGCGGCGGGCCGGGCGACACATCACCGGAACCCACCATCAACTATATAATAATAATAATAATAATAATAATAATAATATAATATATAATATGAGCCGGATATTGTTGTGATTTATGTCTGTATACCGTGTAAACTATTTCAACGTTGTATCGAAATAATAATATTATAATAATATATAGGTATCGCGTAGACGACGAGGAGGTACCGTGGTGGCCACTTACGGGTGGCGCACCATAATACGTCGTGTTCCGGTATCTCTGTAATAACATATTTTATTTATAGAGGTAAGCACTTACAATATACGAACATGACCCGGAGCCCCCGAAAACGCACATCGACGAGGTTCGACTGTGCATTTATAATGTCGCGTGTGGTGTATGTCCCTTTAATTATAATACCTATGTATTGTGTAATGTCATAAATAACAATAAAGAGTCGTGTACACACCTATACGTATATTTCGTAACATATAACACCGTTTGGTATACTCGCGAGGACGTGTAACATTTTTTCAATAGATATAGGTATTTATTTAATGTTTATGTGAATATTGTTTCTAATCGCGTGATAAGTTTACAATATATATTATTATTATTAATGAAAAACAATTATTGTATGGTAGGTAATCACAGTAATTATTTATAGACGTACTTTAAAAGTTAATAGTTTTCGGATGGTTGGTGCTATGGCACGTGAAACAAGCGACGCTGTCATCGCGTATAACGTTACTATGATTATAATTATTACGTTATTATTAACTCCCGTCACCGGTAGACGAGCACGCGAGCCAAAGTTTACATACAGCTACCACACGCGGCACGCTAGCTATATATTTTGTATACACTTCAGAGATTCGTATTACTATGCTCTGTAATCTGTTACACCGAATAAGCATTAAGTGTAAATAATAAGCTTATTCACACATTTATACCATATTCGGCGTAGTATTATTGGCTATACATGTCTACCAGTATCCATCACGGTAGAAGAACTCGCGCGATAATTATGAATATTTAAGATCAATTTATGATCCGAGAAATAGGACAGGCAGGCATGTACAATATAAATGTATACACATATTATAATAAATAAACCAATCGAATATAATAATTATTGTTTGTGTACAATTTATGATATTAGACTAATACGTAGAACAGTGTAGCTATGGATTTTTTCGGTAGCCAGAGAAATAATGGCACACGAACGTCAACTATTTGTGTATGCGTATACATACTATAATATATGTATAATATAACATTCCAGGTTCCTCTCTTTATGTCTATAATATAACATCTATGTATATATTATGTGTTGTAGTTTAGTGAAGAATTCTGTGATACGGATAAGGCATGACGGAGGCGGGAGGTGGCAGGCGGAAGTATTTATAACCACACGCGTCTTCGACTTACGCGTACAGCACGCGTTCCGTGGTGAGGGGGTGAGTGGGAGGGTTGTCGTGAAGACGGAACGGCGGCATGAAAAAAGGGGAAAAGCGGCAGCGATCCGTTTCATGCGCGAAAATCGACCGTGGCCGTGGCGGCGCATCGTTAACGCCGCAGAGCTTATACACATCGTCGTCGTCGTCGTCGTCGTCGACTCCCCCACCTCCAACACACACACGCGTGGGTGGTTAGGACGGTTCACGACGGTGTTACGCGCGCGCACGAGGGCCCATCCCATAAAGCGACGGCGGCGTCGACGACGACACCACCGGCGGTGGTATCGATTGCACGGTGGCGGCGGCAGTAAACGACCGCCGGCGCGGTCCGACTAGCTGGATGGCGGTGGCGAACGGAGCGGCGAGGCGGGCGAGAGAGCTGGCGTGAGCGCGACGGCGATGCGTAGCGTTGGTGGCCCGGGCCCGCGTATCCCATACTATATAGGTGGATAGTGGCTCGACAGCGGCGTCGGGAAGGCTTAAGCCGAATAACCGTCGTATTGTTTCATCGCCACCGAGCAAGAGTATTGCAGCGACGGTGGCGGTCGTTTTTCTACACCATAGCACTGATAAATAAATATTTATGTATAACAGGGCAGTGGGACTACATAACCTATAACATTTTAATATTATGATCTTTATTCTTGACTGGCGATGGCCCAGAGGGACCCCAGTCTCTAGCAACATACAAAGTATATGACTCGCATTACGATACGTATTTTTTAACTTAAACACGACATATAAGTCTGTAAATACATTTTTTTTTTTTGGAGCCCGTATCTCACGACCCGTGAATTTACCGAATATAATATTTCAATTGAATACCCCACAGGGGGTACATCATATTTTACGAACTCTCACCAGTCTCGCATCACTTTTACCAAGGCGCGTATACACTAGCGTAACAAAACGGCGAACTTGTAACACGTAACAGTTTGACAAAATGTTACAACATGATGTATCTGAAACATAACGTGAACGCGTATTGCCCTTTGATGTTTCGCCAAAATACCGACAATTGGCGGATCGGTGATTTGTTACACGCTTATGACGCACGAACACTGTTACGTGTTACAAGTTCGCCGTTTTGTTACACTAGTATGTGCGCGCCTTAAATACCTTTTACTATTTAACTACGATCGTATGCGCAACCTAAAATGATTTTCAAATACTACTTTAAATATTTTCCCTTGAACACTGCAGGGCCTTAGAAATAAAACTAAGACTCAATTTTCATAATCATCTGTCATTTTTAATTGTTTCTCTTAAAATATAGCATATTAATGATAAATATTAGGCATTCATATAGTTGGTTGAATTTATTATGCAACAAACTCGTACATATTCATTCGCTACGAAAACTCATTTTTTAAGTAGGTACCCCTGTTCTTCATTGAATACACCAAGAAAATTAAAATACTAAACAGTGGGATAAGCCGATACTAAAAGACATAACTATATAAGTATTAAATTATAACTCTTTATATAGATCATATCACCAAATTGTTTGTTAGTACTTAGTACACGTATATTAGTACTTAGTTTATGTTACTGAGTAACATTCAATGGGCAATGACCAATAATAAATTAGTCCACTCTGCTTCATTGTGATGTACATAAATTGTGAATTAAAATAAACAATATAAGCCTATATATTAACACTTATTTTATTGGATTCCCAAATATTTTTTATAAATGTGTACATAATATATATCGCAATATGAATATAATATACCCTGGCACTCACGATAACTAATGTCTAGACAATCGTAACTGATGACTGCCATCTCAAAAAAAAAAAACACGATTAAATTAATCATTTTTTTTTTCAACAGTTACAGTTTCAAGTGTAATTACTCATTTGTTATTTCTATATACTCTACAGTTCTGCCATGAAAGTAATAAATGTTTAATTGTATTAATACTTTTAATTTTACTCTATTCTTTTAAGTCTAATAATTTGGAAAAAAAATTTTTCACGCTTTTATAAAACCTACCATTGATTATATGAATCGCGGATACCCCTGCGGTTTTCGGAGCACTAGGATATTTCCTCCTGAGGCATTTTTTGAAGCAGAAATCCCCCCCCCCCCAATTTACAAAAAAAATGTACTCATTAATAATATTAAATATAATTATATCGTATTAACTATATTATCTATTATTGGATATGAAAATATTTTTTTGCTTATAGTCTAACTGTTTAAATACAGAATAAATGTTCAAATATATTTTCATAAATATTATCAATTACAGATATATATTTTTGATCATTGTCTACAGGGTCGCATTTAGAATTTAGCCGCCTTGGACAAATAAAATTTACTGGCCTTCCCCTTTTTAAAAATTTATTTGATATACGAGCTTTGATTCGTTTTTGTAAAAATATTATATAAAGGCACATGGTCAAACCTCGAATGGTATATTCTTAATTAACTATAATGATATAAAAATATACAATTGCTTAAATTCTTTATCTGAATACATAAGTTTTGTTTATTTAAAGTATCAGCGCTAACCAGTGGAATTTTGAGGGTTAAACTGCACCAGTTAGCGTTAACGGACAACTTACGACTTACGACCTTATAGGACATTACAGGAACGGCTTTTAGAATTGTAACTTTTTTGTTTTGTTATTATTACTTGTTATAATATTTTTATTTAACTCCATAGACTATCAACTGTCACTTTTTTTTATTACTAAAACCGTGATTGTTGACCGTATCCTGATAAATAAATATTTTAACATAATATTACGATAACCATTTTGAAAATAAATAATATTTTTAAAGGTTACATAAATAAATAAAAACATAATTATTTATACCACAGTACAAATAAAAAATGCAAAACAAAATTTTTCGAATTAATAATAATTAAGATATTTTATACCAAGGATAAATTATTAATATTTTTTTCTACATTTTATTAATGCCAATTCTTTAATTAGACTATTGTAATACACTTTTGAGGTAAAATCCGCTTCTACGGTCATCATTGCCAAACTGTCAAGTAACAGTTAGTAACAGTACTGTTTTCTTTAGAATGATCTCTCTGTTGAACAGTTTATAATTGGTGACACATAAACATTCTTAAAGAAATATTCATGTAAGGATAAATATTTACCACATTTTTTTGTTTTATGTATGTACGCTTATCTTGTATGGTCTTTGGAGCGTCAGTACCTATACTTTTTAAATGCCCTCTAAAATGTAGACATTAATTTATAAAGAACGGTTCCAAATCATTGGGATACTGCCTTTAAAGTCTTGAAAAGTACATGTTTAGCAACTGACATAGTTTTCAGTTTAAAAAATAATTTATAGTTTTCAAGAAGATGATCATATGATACTTTTCTTTTTTCAACTTCTACTATTAGTTTATCCAACATAACAAAATAAGTATCAATTTTGAATGTTTTTAAGTTACTTGTTCATTATCTTCAGCTAGTCTTTCATCAAAATATTTTTTTTAACTTTTTTTGTCGTTTTATATTTCTTTCGAGGTCTTGAATACTTGTCTTTTTAACTGCTAAAGATTTGAAGTATTCATAGACTTCATTAGAGCGAAAATCTGTCATATAAACTATTAAAGAATTATATAACTCAACTACAACACCCAAGTCAATATTCATAAACAGTAATTTTTTGCTCACTAGTCGCTACGTTAAATTTTGGCAGAATATGACCACAACATATTGACAAGAATCCTGTTTCTATACGCAACAAACTTTTGTCCTATAAATTTTTTTATCATCTATGAATCCATCACAGATATAAAATAGCTATCGAGTTCAATATTATTATTATCCACCCCCCAAAATTTGCCACCCGGGGTCATCACAGCCTTCGCACCTCCTAAATGCGGCCATAAGTGTCTACTTGAAACAAAGAAAAATGCTATTAAAATAATAAGTAATGTTTAAAAAAGTATTATTATATATAATTCTTTGCTAATTTTTAATTCTATACGGAACGGTATTAAAAAAAAAATATTTTAAATAAATACACATAATAGCTAAATGATTTAAGATGTTCTAAATAAAATAAAATGAATAATAATATTTGGATTTCTGTATTTAGACAAAATATAAGACATTAGACAAAAAAAAATGTTTTCATATCTAATTATACATATGCAATCAATGATAATACCCATAACCACACCTTCTTTATGAAATCTACCTTTTCATGAAATGTTGAACATTCGAAAACATAGATAAAATTAAAAATAATATCAAATCATGTAGAAAAAAAGTTAAAGGGTCGGACTAGGTACGAAAAAACAATTGCCACAATACACGAACATGTACTGATTTTTAATTCTTTTTACAATATAGAATCAAGATATCGTCAAGTTTTTAATATTAAATAGCAATTTCAATACCAATTCTTAATCGATAAAATTATTTATTGTTTAACGATTATTCATTTTAGAAAATATTTTTGTCCGCCAACATTACATTATTGTAATTATACTAACGTGATTTTAACGAATCTTCCAAAATGTCAAGTACTTATAAAAAAATAATGTATCTTGAATATTTATGAATTGCAATTATAACAACTTTTTAAAATCTTTTATTAAAATTTCAAGATTTTTGAGAAGGTGAAAAAAATCGTATTAATATATTTATAGAAAAAAACTGAAAACAATTGAAAATTAAAAATGTTAAAAATGTTTCAATAAATAAGATTGAATATAATACCATGTAAAAAAAATGCTATATTATAAATATATGGGTTACTAATGTACCTATATGTGGTAATTTTTTTTAGAGTTACAACAAGAACTAAAATAAATTTCCGTTTTTCCTTAATTTTAGATTCTAAAAGGAGCGATAAATGTACTGATGTGTATTTTCTTTTAAATTTTAAATTTGTTTCTATGATGGCCACGATAAGGAGTCGAAATAATGTTTTGATTTGCAACTTTAGTATCTTTTAAAATAGGAAACTTAATCTAGTTGGTCCATTTGGGATGTCAATATTTAAAATTGTTAATAGTTCTCATAAGCACCAGGAAAAACATAGAAAATTTACGCCGAATCGGCTTTCCACATAATCAATTTTGATATTTGGTGTAACTAAAAAAAAAATAATTTCATATACCTACAAGTTATCACCAACATTATCTACCAATACAACATACAATTTTCAAAATATTTTTATTTTCTATAATATTCATGTTGAGCTATTCATAGGCATATGAATACATTTTTGATTTATATTAGACTTTTTAACCCAATGTCGATAAAAATTTCGCTAGTTCAAAATACATTAAAATGTAATACAATGTTCCTCATAAGTTATACAAATAAATGTAGATACATAAAATTTACACCAAATGTTTAGTGTATCGTTTTCTAAACTTAATACAATTTTCGATTTAAAATTTTTTTAGTTGGGCCAACCTTAAAATTGAATTTAAAGCTCCTCACATATTGTTACGATATTAGCTTAAAAATATTAAAATACACTAGCAAGATTTTTTTTTGCATTCAAAATTCAAATTTTAAGAAAATGTATTAAATTGAAAATTTGGACTTTGGGGACAAAAGTAAAAAATTCCCAATAGTTTTCAAAAGCGGCAGGAAAAATATACAAATAATTTTAAAAAAGCGGGAATGTTTACGGAAACCTGCAGGTTTTCGAAAAATTCGATTATGGTTATTGATGTAGGTAACTCTAATATAATTAGCAATTCGTATACATCATGCGGTTTCAAAAATATGTTCAACTATTTATAGACATATGCAATTTTCGATTATTATTTGTTTTTTTTTTTAAATTTAATACCGATAAAAATTGTTTTTGCCCGATCAAAAAACTTGAAAATGTAATACAAGGTTCCTCGTAAGCTTTTGTTAGAGGAAATATAAAAATGAGCAATATTTTTTCATGAGCGTTTGAATTTAGAACATTAACAATATTAAATATTCATGAATATATGCACTTTACTTCTCAAACAGCGATTTTCTTATTTTGTTGTAATTGAAAATCGAATAACTGTAGATACTTGAAATTTACACAATATGTTATACTATCAATTCACATACTTGATGACATTTTCAAAATATGTTGACTCTTTTTGAGCTGTTTACGGGCATTTTCAATATTCCAGGTTTTTTTTTCTTTGATTACCAATACAATTTTATTAGTTGGGTCAAAAAGCTTGAACAATTAATACAAGGCTCCTGATATATATTTACAAAATCATTTGAAAAATATTAAAAATAAATAGGCTCAATTTTTTTATAAGCGTTTAAAGTTCAAATGTTGACAAAATTCATATTATTCAAAATTTACAAATAATTTTATAGTTGAAAAATTTTTAAATTTGTATAGCTAAGGGTTGAAAATCATTTCGACTACATTGGTGTGACACAGACACAAAAAAAACACACGTCATTGTAAAATCAATCCTTTCATCGCTCCACTCAGAATCTAATTTAATTTAAAGTGTCCATAAAATAGCTCAAAAATGGTCAAAATATTTTTATGATTTTATCTTGTATGGAACAATGGTCATAATATGAGATAAAAAAGGTATAATATTTAAAATATACATTCAAATTGTACCTTCTAGATATATTTAAATCTATAATTTCATCACCTTATTCTCAACGGTTAATATTTAATTATGATAAAATAATTTATAATTATCATAAAGCGGAAATCAAAAAAAATAAAAGAACAAATTCATACTTATAAAATAGATGGCCCTAGGCATCAAATCTAAACCTGTGTAGGTTTAAAGTTTCATAATGTCTTATGATGTTTTATGTATAATAAACTATTATCAGCACATCATAATGACGATTCCCGAAGAAAAATACATCGACACACATATGATGTGTGTCGATGAATACGTTGTATACGCAGGTTGGCAGGGGAATAAAATAATATCGTTGTAGCTAAGGAAAAACCAAAATCAAAAATTACTATTATGTTTTTGTTTGTTTGTTGCTATCGTATAATTGAACCTTATAGTTTCAAGAATAATCATACTCTGCAAGAGGGAATACGAATGCATAAACAGCCTCACTGTTACCTGCAATATACACCGTTAGAAAAAATCATTTACATAATGCATAATAATATATAGTTTGCAAAGTTTTCCAAAGATTAGATAACGTGCCTTGCAGTACGTACGAGCTAAGATGTGTTCAAAATTTTAAAATGAGCAGTATATTATAATGTCGCGACACAACTATAAACAAATATAAAATATAAACACATCATTACTACATGCATAATATATGTGAATAGTGTATGTACTTAAGAGGAGCACCAGCCATCGCCTCCGAGTAAAAATCGAAGCTGTATGTACGAGAGGTGTACCATATTTATCTATATATATACAGTTTACTTGGAAAATGTGAAAATGCAATGGCCCACCAGCCACATTGAACATTGAGCAGTGTGTAATGTGTATAATCGGTAAACACGAAAGGCCACAGCGGCAGTAGATGAGCGGGCGAGCAAGTAAATATACTAATATTATATTGACTGCGGCGTTTAAGAACTCCCTGTCGACAGTCGTAGGTTTTTGAACGCAGAATTGATCCTGAATTCACCAACCACCCCAAAAATGTCAAGGCTTTGTTCTTAGTTACAATTTACAACAATTTATGTATTCTAGTGGCTTAAATATAATTTTATACTATTAAAATACATTATATAAAATATTTAGTTTAAGTAAGTCATCTGAGTAAATGATATATTAGTGCGTTCGTCACGTGAGGTATGACCTTATTATTTTTAGGAAGCGATTCGTAATCGCGTTTTTACCATTATTTTACAACTACTTATACGGGAAATTCATGACTTTCGTACTATCAAATAGAGCGTGTTTTTCGTTATACGATAAATGGCTTTTATCACGTATATAGAAATCAAAATACCCATGATATAACTTGTATACATATATATTAAATATATAATATGTATTGTGTATATATATTTGCAATTTGAAAACCGTTCGATCACTCGATCGTTCATATCGCACAAATCATATTCAGCGGGGGCGTGGGGCAGTGGGGCAGTATTACCTTTATTTTACCGGGGCGGCGGCATACGGGAATAGACGAGTAAAAAAAAGTCCAGGTCATCGATATAGCTTTTGTACCGTGAAAAATACGATATAAAAAGTACTTCGAATGTAATGGAAAAAATATTTTATACCAAGCAGCTATATGCTGTATATAAAGTATGGTAATATCAAACTTTCAACGCTTATGAAATTATAATGCAAAAAGCAATTTTCTTGGACATTTCTAGTCTTGATATTATAATGTAGAATATAAATTACAAGTTGAGAATCAAATTTTAAACTCTTTTTAAATATTTAAGAATGTATATGATGTTTAAAAATAATAATTATATAAATTGGAATATTTTCAAGAATATTAAATATTTGTGTAAGAGCCTATAAGTTATAATTTGTTCTATCATTTAACGCATATAAGTTAATATAAATTGGAATTTTGTGACACATAAATGTATGTTAATAAAATATTATCTTGGTTTGAATAAAAAATGTCATAACTTTTAATTATAATTATTAAAATTGATTAATTACGATTTTTTTAAAAATAATTCTAATAAATCAACATATTACTTTGAATAACTTTAGATTCGGATAAGACGGTGCGTGTGCAAAGATTTATTGAAACGATAAAAATACTTGAACATGTTATAAAACACATTGTTAAATTTAATATTTAAAAATAGTAATCGTACACTAATACCAAATCTAATACATCCCAAAAACGTATGTATTAGAAAAAAAGTTTTTAAATACATATTATTGTTTAATGGGTAGTTGAAAATTAAAAAAAAAAATTATAAAAAAATGTTTTAAAATTTTGAAATAATGAAGCCCAGGGTCTATGCTAACATACACACATTTTATGCAGTACATACAAATATAGAGTTTAAATGCATCATGAGGTCATAACATAATATGTTTTCAAAATGATTAGGAATAGTAATTAAAGTGGTTAGGTAAGTGATTTTTATGAACATTAGTAATATTATTACGTGTTATTAATTAATGTGAAGTTATATATCACCATGGATTAAAATAAGAACAGTAGAACTCCAGACTAATTAATATCAAGAGTGGTCCGGATAAGCTAATATCCAGATGATTGACATATGATATAGTATCAAACGTTATATTGTAATTGTATGTATTTATTATTTATATGCATGTAGAATAATTTAAAATGTATAACAATGAACAAATAATTTTACTATATGATTTAAC
This sequence comes from Myzus persicae, assembly GCF_001856785.1. NCBI lineage: Eukaryota > Metazoa > Arthropoda > Insecta > Hemiptera > Aphididae > Myzus > Myzus persicae. The sequence continues at coordinate 169,704 of NW_019102121.1, read as the reverse complement.
TGAAAACAGAACTACGAAATACGATTGCGATTAATTACGATAAGTATTGAGAATTTTTTACTTTTGATCCAATTTCCTATGAGAAACCCTATTAAAGTTGAAGATAATTTTTAGAACTTCCAAGCGTCATGAACTTATTTCTAATGATTAATGACAGATACAAATAAAATAAAAAGCAACACATATAATTGAAAGACAGTATAGCTCAGAATCTAAAACAATTTTCATCAAATTATTTAATATGTTGGTAGGTAACATTTTAAAACTTTAAATTTCCATTAAACATTATATTGATTGTTTAATCGTTATAAAGTAGTAAATAATTAATAAATATTCATAAATATATTTTTGAGGGTATATTAAATCTTTCTGAACTGCATAGATGAATAATTTTAAACGATTTTGCATATTGTATATATAATATATAATTTGTGAATTTTTTACTATATTTGTAGATCTTAGAAACAAAAATTAAGAAAGAGTAATTGTTATGGGAGTATGTGTATAATCTCTACTTAATTTAAAGCTTTAAATTAGTAACGACACCTCAATAGCTAGTCCAACTTTTTTGAGCTAAACTTATTATTTTTAGTCTAATATAAGAGTGTCACAATAAGGTAAAAAATTCTCAAGAACTCAAATAAAATACTACTCTGCAGGTCGGAATTTTCTATAAAAACCATATAGGAATATTTCAGTTTAGTACAACTATAGTGATGTAATATATATTAATAGTATAAATCGGTGATAATTATAAACAAAAACACATACCTATTAATAAATAAACAACAGTCGCACAATATAAAATATAATACTTTCTAACTCCAATTCATAAGTTGGGAAATTGAGTTTTATACTTATGCAATAAGCATCGTAATATTATGTTATAAATTCTAATTTATAAAAAAAAATAGTATAATAAATGGCTTTTAAATTGATTTTATTTCAACAAAGGTTCGACGTTCCAAAATTAAGATAAACGATGCACGTCCTCCTTGCGTTGCCTAAATAATAATTTCTCAAATACTATACTTTTATAATCAGGGATGGATATATATAGTCACTAGAATATACAATTAGTTGAAAGGAATTGTGATGTACTATACGAACATATATAGAATATATATTTATAATAAAATGTTTTAAAAATATTTAGAATATTATACTATGTTAGGTACACAATAGTACCACAAATATAGCCATTCTATTTAAAAACATTATCAGAAGTCTTAATTGTTTCTTAAAAGTCACACATCTAAGACATCACCAATATTGTAAGTAAAACATATTTAATTCAAAAATTATAAAAACCAATTCTTATAGTTTTAGAATAATACATTACAAATCGCAAAATACTGAATACAGATGGATATAACAATTTATTTAGTAACTATATTCAAATTATTATTATATTTCCTAATTGTATCCCGGTTTTTAACTATGCATATAGGTAATTAACTGTTGAAACTTTTGTCATAATTTGTATTCACTATTCAAAATAGTTGTTAAAATAGTTATAAAAATTAAAATAAATTCTCTAGAAATCATTATGACAATTGAAAATTTAAAACAGATACTCTGAAACATTAAACAAATAACGATAAAATCAAAATTTTAGGAACTTAGGTACTTTAGAGTAGATAAAATTAAAAATAAAGTTTAAAAGTAAAATATTATTAAATTAAATTCATATTTATATTAGGTACACTTAATGATATATTTCTGTAATATATATGTTTGAGCAAAATATTTTTTTCAAATTTAAAAAATGTCAACGGTAAAAATGTAATTGTTATAGAAAAATGGCTTATGTATAGATCCAATTGTATACTCCCATATGGATTTATAAAATTTGTTCAGCCTTTCTACCCTTAAAATTCATATACTAATACTACTCAAGGAGGAAAAGCGGAAATATAGTTTACGGTGTTTATTTAAAATACTGATTTTCCGATGGCATAAAATAAATATTAACAAATAACAATAATCGTATAACGAAAGAAACTTTTAAGAAATAAAAACCAAATTATTTTATAATCAACCTGGGTAGATATATATTTTTTTTTACATTTCCAGCTAATTAAATTCAGTAGCATGCGCGGCTGCTGCGCCACAGCATCTATATATAGTAGGCCCTGACGTGTAGTGGCTGCAGTAATAGCGAATGGAAATATCGTTTTAAAAGGGATGGACTGTGCGAGGGCAGGGGCGTCATTTCACATTTTTTCATGGGATGCAAAACCAATATTGAAAATCTTAAGTAATACCAGTCACTCGTATGGTCGAGTCATCCCATGAATTTTTTTCAATACACTTTTTATGTAAATGTAGATCATTTTATAGAAATTATAGTATAAAACAAATAACAATAAAAAATAACACAATATTAGGTACCTATATGGATCACCACAGCTAATTTTTCAATAATCAATTAGATAATATAACTGATTAAAACTGTTCATCTGATCAATTAACGCTCTAAAAAAAAACTAAATTACCTAATAGATTATGATATAAAAATGTGTATAAACCAAATAATATAATAATTAAGTAATGTATATTTAAATATAATAAAATAAATTACAATTTACAATAAAGGAAATCTTCCAGATTTTAATTTAGCAAAACTATCTACTACTTCATTAAGATCTAATGTATCAGCTTCTTCCTTTTCAGTTGCAATTACCATTAAATCACTTAACCTTTTATCTCTCATAGTTAAGCGCAAATAATTTTTCACTCTTTTCAATGTAGAAAAAAAGCGTTCATTAGAAGCAGTACTAACAGGCAATGTTAAAATAATCGTTAAAATGTTTAAGGTTTCTACAAAAGCAGATGCTAGTTTAGATAGCATTTCTGTCAGTGTTATATTATCAGGATTAATTTCTTTTTTTCTTTGAGTAGTGTTTGGATGGAAGAAAATTCAGAAGATAAATATATAGAATTAATTTTAAAATGCCTATAATGGTTAAGAAATTTTTCAAGATAAATAGAATTTGAATTTAAAAAATGATTACTGTTGGAGTTAAAAATGTCCATAACCATCAAAATATCATTATTAGTACAAGAAAATCGTTTTTCTATTTTAGCTACAAATCTGAAAAGCAAAAATCAAAAAAGCATAGTATAAGCATTGTCAAGCTGATATAATAATTTGTAAAAAAATCATTGTAAAATTAACATTATTACTCCTTTCAAAATCTAAAATATTATAATATTTGCATGAGTGGCGAGCAAGTGTGTCTTGTGGTATTTTGTATTATAGATATTTATTATATAAATATGGAAATTATTTTAGTAGTTCGACATGATAGAAGCTTCTGATGTATCACGTTTTTTATTCATCTTATAAAATATATAGAATATAGATATTTTATCAGGTGTTTAAGTATAAAAATTCAACGCGTGTCACGATTCAAGAACGACACGGACAGTAATAATATAAATATTATATAGTATATTAACTATGTTCAAAGGTTCAATACCATATTTTTTATAATATTACCACAGTACAAACCACTATTAAAAATATCTATTAATATATTTAATCGCGATACAAACAAGAAACGACAACACGACAACGGATGACTATGGAGTAATAAAATAGTGGGGGCCCCGCCGCCCGCTAGACGACACTAACGAACCCGACTATTTGACGCCCCGCTGTAAGTTAGTAAAATAGTAACGGTTATCGACGTTTTATCGTTATCTACACTGTGTAGATATCATGTTATATTGGTGATCCACAAAATATTGTGACAAATCAAAAAAAAATTACAAAACTATTGTTATTTGTTTTATAATTTTATAAAATAATCTACACAAAAAGTGTGTTTAAAAATATTCATGGGATGCATTTGCATACCCTTGCATCCCACAAATGACGCCACTGTGCGAGGGGTTTAAGTTCAATGTCCAATTATAATAACGATAATAATAACATTATATTTATGTGACACGTGGTAATTGGCGGATGCGCAATTAATATATAATATTAATAATTGGTACGTTGGATATATTATGTATGTATGGTGGTGGCAGAGGTGACGGTGGTGTAGGCAGTCGTGGTGATGTAACGACGATAATAATATAATACACAACGATAACAATAATAACGTCGTATCGAGAAAGTCACTGATGGTGGGGACGTGGTCGTTTGCAACGCAGAAAACGAGTTCAGAGAGAATATAGTGGCTGGCGGCGGCAAAGGCCGTCGCGGGAAAGCGGAGACCACGCGATTTATTATTATTCGCGCCTCGTCTCACCCGTCCACCCGCCAACCCGACGGTTGGTCGTCTGCCGCCGAGAGCCGGCGGTGATGCGCAAAACACCCTCCCCCGCCCAACCAACGGGATACAGCGGTGGTATAACGGGACGAGATTGCAAAATATATACGCTTGACGTGTACATACACACACACACACAAACGTAAATACATATATATATATGCTGCCTCACTGCAGATAAAAAGGCATCGGTGGGGAAATGTTGGTCGGCGGAGAGGGTAGTTACGACCAGATGGCCGACGGAGGAGAGGACAGTTTCTGCTCTCGTCAGGACAACAGAGGAGAGGTAGCCGCCGCTATTATCACCCCTCGCATCGTCGAGCGAGCTGGTGGTATGGCGCTTAAATACCACCGCCGTCGCTCACCCGGCCAAACGCCCTCCTCCGACCCATCTTCACCACTGGCCCACTACCGACCCCCTACCGCTTCATTTCAGACCAGCCGGGCAAAAAGTGTACGTACACAGAAACGGTGGCGACAATTGTTGTTGTCGTTGTGTGCGGCGGAACAGACAGAGGTGCAGGAAACAACGGATACGGTGAAGGGAGGGAATAGGGCTGAAATCACACGCGGGCCACACCCTCGCCTCACCAAAACACCGCTCCGGCGTCACGCTACGCGACGAGAGGCCGCGCGAAGGCTCGCTCGCAGGCTGCCAGCTCCGTGGCGACGGCGGCGGTCGACCGACTGGCCCGGGGGCCCGGGCTCGGGCCGCAGCCAAATAGCCGCGGCTGCAGCCCCGCGCCCCGCACCACTGCTAACCGACCGATCGGGTCCCGGGGATATTTTCGGCGGCACGAGTGCCGTGGCCGCTGCGCAGACGCTACTGAACGACGACGCTCCTCCTAATATACGCTGACAGTATTTTACACAGCAGCGGCAGTACGCTGCACCAGTTACACCCACCCCCGTCTACCCACGCATAACGCTAGCAAGCTGGTTAGCGTACCGCCACCGCCGCCGAGCTGCTGCTGCTTGGCTGCTGGCTGCTGCTGCCAGAGGTACTACCGTCGTTCGTTCAGTCCGCGGCCGGCCGTCGCGGCGACCGTGCACTCGCGTCGCGTACATTAAAATAAAAGTCGAATTTTAGATAATATGTGTGTAAGCACTATATTATGGTGAGCACTCGGTCTTTAATACACTTTCATAGTAATAAAACGCGCGCGTAGACTCGGCCCTTATGACCTAAAATGAAACGTCGTCCATTCAATTTTTTCGTTTTTTATTCGCGAATACACGATCCCGTGATGATGGAACACCGCCACTAAATACGTACGAGGGGGCAACACAGAGATTAATCCGTCGAATCTGCACTATAATGGTCTGAATATTCTTGTAATCGTCGTAATGTCCGTAGTATACAATATAATAATTATAATACAATTGTATTACTTATAAGTTGTATAAGTAGTTTTAAGTATGAAATGTGTCGAATACATGGTGATGGCTTATTACTAAAAATATGTACATCGTTGATACCGAGTGTCTTTTGCATTATAATGCGTAAATAAATTGTTGGCACGGATATTACGACGACAGTAATAGTATAGTTAGTAGGTAGCTATATTGTATAAATAGATCGCCTACGATGACAACAACGGTGGTTATTACTTTGAACCAAAAATATTGTACTTTTTTCATATACATGATAATATTATTACATATAAATATCGTACACGCATAATTATTATTATTATTGCTTTAATGGTCATTATAATATGTCCATTTTAATTAGTTAGGTACATTAGAAATACGTTCGTCATTAAAGCGGTACATTTGCAGAATCTTTATGGAGGTAATCGCTGTCGGCGTCAAGAGACTAAACTACTACTACTACTCCTACTACTACTACTACTACTGAGAAACGCGTGTAGCTGTAGCTGGTTGGATCTGGGCCAAATACACATGTATTAATTGAATTGTGTGCGGTAGCAGCAGCGTGCGTAAAGACAACTACAAAGTTTTTGTATGAATCACTCCGTTCCCAGTTATCGTGTGTACTCTCACACATTATTTTCTGGGGTTTACGATGCTGTTGCTGTTACTGCCGCAATCACATTTGGTCCCCTTCAACCAGCTGTAGCCGGCACGCGAAAAACTACAATTTCCACCAAAAATCATCTTACCTCAATAACTGGTGTTAGTTATTTCAGGTTAAGTTAAATTTGTGTAAAAGTATTGTAATTCTATCTCTTAAATATGTTTATTTTGTACATTTAAAAAATATGTAAATTAATGAATATTAGATATTTAGATTATTATTATGTTGTTTAATACACAAGTACACAATATGTAATATTTTATAAAAACGAATCCATGTACATTAAATTGTAATGTTTTGTAATGTATATTATTATATCAACCATGGTTATATGTATTGTCATGTTTAGATAATAGATTTGTATGAAATATTTATACCACCACCAATACATATACATAGTAGTATTTAGCAGTAGTTTTTTATGAATATAGAATATTTTTGAGCGCGCAAAACGGCGCTACCTTTGAACTTTATCTTGGCGTGTGCTGCAGAATTCGCGCTAACCTTACTCCTACATGCTGAACAACCCTCAGTATTGTTTTTTTCTGGGATGCTACACCATCACGTGACTTGTATGAAATAATAAATAATAATAGAGTTCAATTTTTGTACCGTTAGTTTGTACCACTCAAAAAAATTAATATTTGTTTCATTTCAAATTTGACTAGCATTCTTAACCAGCAGTAATAACACGCAATACCTATGAGCAGACATGTAAACGAAAATTATAGCCGTAGTATAAAACTTTAGTCGTTAGGACCTCAATAATTTTAAATGTCATGAAACGAAAACATATGCACGGTTCACGACGTAGGTGCATGCTACAAAATCTAGACATACTGAGTGTGTAATAAAAATTTTCGAAATTCCAAACTTCTAATACGCTAATGCATAAATGAATTTTTCGTAAGTTCTCGGAGAAATCGTGGTCGCCGGGATCACTGCTGTTACCGGTTGCTCGTCTCTAAGCGGTGCATCAGAAGCGTAGTCCATCGTCATGAGGCAATTATTATTATTTCGTGTAGACAGGTATACAATAATACATATAACATACCAGCCTGTTTTTAAAATTGAAGTTAATGAGTTATAGGGGCGGCGGTGTTGATCCGTAGTGACAAAACGAGAATTGGCTTACATTTATAATATTATTGTTATGCTAAACGACGACGTAAAGGTGTCACAATGGGGGGCCCTCTGGTGATCGACCGCTACGAAAGGGGGTGATTGAAATCGGTGCTTCCGTCCGCTGTTGATACAATCAACATACGATATCCAGGAGTCCCCCTTCTCCGGTCTTGACAAGTTCTTAACCACCGGTCCTTGGTCCTCACTTCCACTGTCCTCACCACCACTCCATTACAATCCCGCATCACCGAAATGCACGATCACCGTGTTCCTCACGACCACACCCACGCCCACATGGGCATCGCAATCGAATAAGATGCTGCAGGCCATGGTATATGCAACGACATAGCACCGTGGCACAGAAGCGAAATAAACAGGCTAATATTATAATATAATATGGCGAATCACGGCAGCTATATAATAATCTACTATAATCTGTCACAGTCAAACTGTCATTCTTTTTACGCCCCTCCTGGCTCCTATACTATCTTATTCGCTCTCAGTTTCATACATTTATTATAATATATATATTATAAACTCAAACGTATACCAGTCAGTGGGTGAGGGGAGGGGGTGTCTAATAGTAAGTAATAGTAGTCTGGTAGTAAATATATTATACTTATGATCCTAGCGTAACGATTATTCTCATTGTTTATACATAATGATAAACAAATACAGGTAGTAAAATGTTTTAAATGCAGGCTCTATACTAGAATACTAGATATATAAAATCATTTCTTCATACAAATTTGTAATTCAAAATAAATATAAAGTATTTATTCAAAACATAATTTATCTGGTTTGTAGATAATCTAAATTGCTGATAAAAAAAAAAAAACTGTTATTTTGAAATATTCAAATGACACATAATTTTGTTCATTACCTAGTAGGTTTGAATGCTAAACTTAGTGCATTGTAAATTTAATTTTCACTATGGACAAGTTTTTAATTCAATACGAGTAATAATTTTTCTACGTTTAAGATTTTAATTTATAAGCTGAAGTTTAACCAGGATTACTCTTATAATAAACTAAAATATCCTCCATTACTAAAAAATATCAAAACCAATTACATTAATTAAATAAGGAATCACCACCACTAGACATGAGTTTGGCTTTAACTCCTCCTCCTCTTAATTCTTACAATAGTTAACAGTGCATGTTTAGGCAAGTATGACATATGTATTAAAATGCATTATTTATCACTTACCCAGGATTACCACGTAGTGCCGCATGCTGCAGCGGGTTGAAACCATTTGTGTTGACCACCATGAGATCAGCAGGCGGTGATCCAATGGCTGGAAATCCAGGTTCTGTGTCAGCAGTTGTGACAGCACTTCCACTTGTTCCTATGGATTTGGAAGTTTCCTCAGAAGAAGAACATGCAGTGGCAGCACAACCAACGGCACCATCTTCTTGACCACCCATTATTGACGATGTCCTTTTTTCGTTTTCCACTTCGATCATAGCAGCATTTGCAACATTGTTATCCTTAGGCGTTACAGAAGTACTGGCAGCAATACTGGTTGTTAAGATAGTACTTGCTGTGTTTGAATCGTTCATTGAGGCAGAACTTGTCGTAGCCTGATCTGTAGATGGTGGCCTAGGAAATGAGCGGTCATAGGCGCGTTCGCATCCACTCAAAACATTGCTGGTCACAGCACTTGAGGGTACATTACTAATAACAAAGCCTCCACCTCCTCCTTCCAACAACATGGCTACGATGTCATCGCGTCTCCGAGATATGGCATCGTGTAGTGGTGTGTCACCTTCATTATCCTTTAGGCATAACAGATATAAACACTCTTCATTAGAATATTATGTTGTAATCTTGATTTTCATTTAACATACAATTATGGTTTATAATTTTTCCATTATTATATAAACAATCAAAAGGATGTTACAGCAAGATTCATCATATACGTCTGTTCTAAAGGACTACATATTATAAAATCATTTCCTTTAATTCTGTGGAATTTATGCAATCATCTTTGGTAAATTGTATATTGTAAAATTGTAGAAAAAGAAGTGAATTTGTGGTTGTACTACAATCATGGATATTTTGGTGTAAACCACAATAGCTTACATTTTTTTTTTTTAAATTATCAATACAGAAAATCTGACATACAGTCAGAGATGGCCAGAAGAAAGGGCAAAGTTGTGCATTTGGTAGAAATGCACTGCCTGAGAAAATATTTTTTAATAATTTAGACTTTTCAAATAAATAAAACCATATAAAAGTTCTTTCTTTGTTAATTTATTTCCACGATTATGGCTAAAATTTTGAAGTGTTAGGACTGTTGCATTTTATTACTCGCATAGATACAATCATGAATGTACTAAGATACCATACAATCAAGATTTTAATTTTACTAAAGTTGACATAATATATTAAATTAGTTATTAGTGATTATGTACCACTGATTAATATATACATATCTTGTTCAGAGAGGGTCCAAATTAAGAAAAGGTCCCAAAAATATTGTAGGCACCCCCTTTGAAAAATCATTTTTCTGATAACTTGTTTTATTAAACTGATTACCGATGTGTGAAGATTTCATATAAATGGGGGCATAGCCCACCATGGCATATCTAGACATCAAAAGTATTTTGCACCTATTGAGGTGATTTTCTGTGTACATGGGTCACATATTAAATTCTCCTTTTTGAATTTGATAAGTGATATAAAATAAAATAATTTGAACTTAATATACACTATGTTGAAAATATAGAGAACAAAATATTACCTATAGACAATTTAAATAATTTTTTAGAGTAGTCTTTTAAAATAACAACTTATTACAGTAACATAACTTACTTCAGAAAAAAAATTAAAAATTTGTATTTTGGATCTTTTTTTGGTTACTCTTTAATATAAAACCCTATACCATATAGGGAATCAGCAATTAGACTAAATTTGTATGGGTTAATCTTCTATAAAAATAATTTTAATTAGTAAATGATTAAATAACCTAAACAGATTTAATTAACTATAAAACGATTATTTTATTTTATTAAAAGCTAATGACTTTTATAATAATTTAATACTGCATTACCTGTATAAATTATAATTATTAATATAAAATAATTGTTAATTGTATTATATTAATATCAATCAATAACAACCTGCAGGTTTGGCAAGCAATTTAGGCGCAACAGAATGCGGCATACATCAGCATACCCACGGTTAACAGCGATGTGTAGGGGAGTCTGTCCTCGTTTATTACGTGCATTTATATCAGCATCAAAAACAGCGCACAGAACATGCACCACTTGTGGCTGGTTACCAAATGCAGCATGATGAATAGCACGATCACCATCTTTATCCTGCAAAATGATCAAATCCAGTGTGTTACATGTTATCAAAGAATATTTTAGTTGCTAAAATGAATTAACAAAAAAATAACTCCCACACCTGAAATTCAACATCAGCACTAAACTCTCCAATTAACACTCGACAAACATTGACATGACCATTTTGAGCAGCAGCCTGCAATGATGTGTGCCCGCTACTCACAAAATTTGTCAGTATCAACTCTTCAGCTGTGGGGGGACGAGTGTAATTACAGCACATTGCAGCTTGTCTTGGTGTTAGAACATAGCTGACCGTCATAGGCTCTTCAGATGGCTTTTGGTTCATTTGACTTAATTTCTTTTGTCTTTCCTTCTCCAAAATCCTACGACAGTTTTGGGCATCACCATTGGCTGCCGACGTCACCAGCTCACGTCCCATTGCTTCTCTCTCACGAGCTAATCTTAGTCGTCTGTCGTTTTGAGTTTCGTCTCTAATGCCTAATTAAAATATTAAACAACATACTATGAATAATTGTAAAAGGTTAAATTTTGAATAACAATTTTAAAATAAAAATAGTACTACTTAAAATCATAAAGGAAGCACATATATTTAGATTGTTCTAAAATTTAGTTTTAATTACTCATCAAAATTATTCAAAAATTAAAATAAAAATCAAGCTCTTAATTATTTAATCAATACCATCTAGTGGCCCTGCAATTGATAAATACATTTTATCAGATGAAAATATTGATTTGAAATTAACCATCAATAAATTTATCCAAATTTAACCCAATAAAAGCCATGAAAATTAGTGATATTTTACATTTTATCTCTCAAATCAACAATATATATTACATTATAATTTGTTTATATTAATTAAGATGATAACCTACAGTTAATGATTAAATAAACAGGAAAATATTATTTTATTAATACATAACATTTAAATAAATTTAAAAATTATAACATGTAACAATTTATTCATTCCTTTAAGCTAAGCTAGTATGTAAGTAAATTATTAGTTTACTCTGGTCCGTCCATTTCTTCTTTGTAATTAATATATTAATACTGGGTTGCATAAACAATACTAAATTTTATTAAACCATTAAATTAACCGTTAATTTTTCATGTAAGTTAGCATAAGTGTTATACTCTGTCTAGCAAGAGAAAGTAACTCGCTCGAGCATCTAAATGAACGAAGGTTCTAAGGTATAAACTGTCCCACCCCAGTGGTGGGATACCTGAACGTGTATACATTGGCAGTGACAGACTTCAACATATAAACATACTACTCCCAAGTGGTGGGAATGCGCAAAACACTACGACTTTTGGTTGCCACCATGTTGCCCTCTCTCTTTGGGCAGAGTTTAGTTGTAAAATAATTGTGCAATATTTTGTAATTTTTCACCCATTGCCGTATATTTTAATATATTATTATATTTTGATTCCATTTTGATAATTTGATTTTGCATCATATGTTTTTAATTCAATAACTCCATCATCAATATTACATTATACATGTGAACACACACCTTCATTGAATTCCACAGTTCCATTTGCATTCAGAAGGGTAACCGCTCGTGGATTATATGTCCACGATGTGTTGCATACAACTATCTTAAGGTCACCATCATCATACACTTGTTGCACATAGCCAACTTCACCCAAAGTCTAGAAAGTAAAATAATTATTTTGTATTATATTACATGTAAATTAATATTATAATTAGATGATATCTTCATCAGAGTATCATGATACATTACAACATCATACCATAGACATGGCATCAGCCCATTCGCCATGGCCTTTTTGCAATCGACGTACAAATTCCACATCACTAGAAATCTTTACAGTTGATCCTACTCTGATAACCTGGTCATCATGTGATGAAGTTGCAGCTGAATTGGAACTGCCTGCCACTGGATTATCACTAAGTCCGACAACTTTTGTAAGGACAGCGGCGTTAAATGTCCACCTGTTGCCACTTGGATATAGAACAACAACGTCATGATCTTCATCAATACCAACCACCGATCCAATAGAAGCACTCTCTATAACTCCGCCTCCTAAACATTCTTCATACATGCCATCTGTCCAGCCACCATGATCTTGTTGCATAGCTCGCACAACGTCCAATTCCAAATCAACTCTCACCTAACAATTTTATTTAATAGTTAAAACTATTTTGTATAATTACAGTCGCACAATGAAATACTAAAAAATAAACGTGGACAAATTCTTCTTACCCGATCACCAATCTCTAGCTGTTGGTATTGTAGTTGGTTGTGTAGATGATTTAAACTTAACGCTCCTTGCTTGTGGTCATTCCGTTGTTGATGCTGGTGTTGGCCTAACAATGGCAGGTGGTCTCTGTACACGGTTGTAGATCCTTTAGATGGAGACACACATTTTAAATCGGACTAAAACAAAAAGTTAAGAAATATGTAAAAGTGTTAAAATATAATTTACAAAATAGATATGATTTGATGTTGTTTTTTTTGCTAATAAATTACATACCATTCCTTCAAATCCGACGCGGTACAAATTCTTGACACACCCAGCTGTATTACCATTAATATCCCATTGGACATAGGCGGCAGAACGAACACTGCCTGTCATAGCAGACCAGTCTTGAATTTCACACACTTTTCCACGTTTAACGATTGTTTGAGAGACAGCATTGTTTAAACCTCTCTGGCTAACAGATCCTCCATCTTGATCATCCCATTGCCAGTCAACACCACGCACAACGCGTGAACCAGGAAATATACCACGCAATGTTATTTTCTTAGATTTTTTCCTTTGGTCTAAAATAACTGGATTTTCACCAAGACTTCGAGGGTCTTTTAATAATTCTTTTGGTATAGGTTGTTGGATCAATATAAACCTATGTCGAACATTGTGTTTGTCACTATGATAACACATAAAGCACAGGTCTACAGAACTATCACTTGAAACTTCATTGCCTGGACAGTTCATACATTTCCAACGATGTCCAATGATAGGCGTTTGCTTACATGCATTGCACACAACTCCTTCATGCTTAGTGTGTCCTATGAACAAAAGAAAATTTAAGAATTGAATATTTTTGATACAACAATAAAAAATACATAATATAAAAATAGTGAAAGAAATTTTAATCAAAATTTGGTTTTTAAATATATATATTAATAACAAAGTATTTTTATACCTTAATAATGCTAGCCTAAAATTTACTTCATTTACTAGTATTCAAATTAAAAAAGCATAGTAATAGAAATTTTAAGTTCAAATATATATGGAATTGGATATTTAAACAGAAAAAAATTGTAGTTTTTTTTGTAATTAAAAAATATTATACAACTAAGCAATTAATAATTACTTAGGAAGTGATAAACTAGTACCATACATATTTAGATTATTAAAGAAACTATAAATAATATTTATTAATGAAAATGTATTAATCAAGACTTAAAACTATCAAATAAATAAAGATGCAGAAAATCATACTTAGAATAAATGATTACCTTTAAACAATTTTGAAATTTGGCTTTCAAATAACACAAGCCTTTTATATAATATACCTAAACATACCGTTAGACACAAATAAAAAATGATGCATATATACCTAACCTTTTAAAAATAACCTAACTTCACATCAATTTTGTTTTAGATGAAATATAAAGAATTACAATTTACAATACTACACTGTAAATACATAACCTCAAATGACTTCAAATGTATTCATTTATAAATTAGTACCTTTAAGAATAGGATCTAATGGAACGAAGTTCCACTTTAAATAATTAAATAATTTTTCTAAAAATAAAAAAGGTTATAGTAGGTACCTACATAAACCTCATTATGAGTTTAAAAGAAGCAAGTTGGGTTTTTGTTTAAATAAACTTTATGAATTTTACAATATAATTTAATGACTACAATTAAATTTAAAAATAATAATTAATTAGGTAGGTACTTAAAATTCACATATACCAATGTTTATTGTATTTGAAAAAATTTAAAACTTTTTTACCTCCATAAAATTGATTATTAACAAGTAAGTGTAATTTGACTAAATACAAATACAATAAAATAAAAATACATAACTATCAACTTTTGTAGTTTAAATATTGATTTTTCCTAAAAGACATAAGTACAAAATAACATATTCAGCAAATGTTTAAAATGTAAAGTGTATTTATAAAAACAATATTTTACCAGTTGGACCACTGTCATAAACACGCAAATCATATTGACCGGAACATCTGTAATTGGCCGCTATTCCGTTGTCCCAAACTACGACAACTTCTTCGTGAGACTCAAAACTCCTGACTGTTCCTAAAAAGCCTTCTCCGCCATCCTTTAATATACAATACATAAATAACATTTAATTATAAAAATGTATTGTTGGTATCTCCCAACTATATGACTCTTTGATTAGATTATATGCAAAACTGGGGATAATTCGATTTAAAATTACCTGCTTGCTCCATTTCCAGCTAGGACCGCGTATGACACGGGATCCTACAAGATTCAACAATGTCGGGCACACCACTGACATCGCACAAGTCCAAATCAGACAACAAAACTATCTAAATTAATCGCAACTGTTTAAGCTACCATACTGCCTTACTGAGACAGTTCAACGATGAACGGAACGTTCGACAAGTGTTTTTAACAGCGAGTGGTGAAAATCGACAGAAACAGTAGCACAGCAGTAACACTGAACAGTATACGAGATTGAAATCGCCGTCGGTGGACGAACACCTGTCGCCGGCGACAATTGCGATGATTGCCGTCGCCTGGTCGATCGATAGACGACGTCTGGACGAGAAAAACACACATACACACACAGGACGCACACGCAGACGCACACACACCCACAGACAAAACAAAAACGTATGCCGAGTTGAGTCGGACGCGCACGCCGCGCACGGACTCGTCTAGGTAACTCAAAACTATTGTATGGCGGCGTGTGCGCCTCCACAGCTAACCAACACAAGACAAATATTAGATATGTATAATATTATAATACGTATATGTTGCTGTTTGAACACAGACGACAGCGGACGGACCCGTATCACAGTACCGTTCGCGATATCAGTGTACACCAAAGCAGTTATTCACAACAGATGGTCGTCGTCGATGATACACCGTCTGTGTGATTTCTAAACCTAGAGTTGTGAGTAGAGTGGTTCTGATTGGCCCATATTATTATGGCGGCAAATTCAAAACTATAAAATCAAATAAGTTTATTGTTTTTACTTATTAATTTTTACTTTTTTAATAACTTAAAATTAATGCTAATAAATACGAAATAAATGAGAATTAGGTTTATTTTTATATTTTGTGTGTACAATTAAATGTTTTTGTGATAGGTACTTTTTATTATACATACAATAATATAGGTATATACAAACTATGTATTCAATAATATCATAATACAAAAAATCATACAGGTTAGTTATCTATCTGCTTAAAATATATCGAAACGAAATAACATTAATATAATATTGAAAATTGTTGTTCATACTATGCTTGATTGTATATTGTTTATTTTATTTGTAGAACAAATAATAAAGGATATGTGTAAGTCTGTAATACTGTATTTAGGTAGGTACTTAAAAATCCATGGCACGCTACTCAATATCTTTTCTCTACAAGGAAAATCTATGAATAATAAATATGATATTGTTAATAAGTAACCATGATAATTAGTACCTTACAAAAAATGGGTCGGAAACAAAAAAATCTTGTATCTATTCCAAAAATGAATTTATACAAAAAACATTTTTCATAACAGCGAGAAAAATAAAATTGTTTTGTATGAAACTTATACCACAAAACAATTGATTAAGATGTGTTCATTATCAGAAAAAATGTGGAACTATTTTGGAATTATTTTTCCTTCGTGCCCTATTCAATCCACCTATTTAGATTCCTTTGTCTAATCGCGAATGTTTTAGAATTATTCAAGTTTTAGTCTTATATTAAAGAAAATTTTGTTTAGTTTTATAATAAATTATTCACTATTCAGTTCTCTTGTGTCATAACATTTAAGCATCTAATTGTTCTTTTTTTTTTGGATATATAGCAAGGTGTATTTTGCAAATATTTTACCATGCTTAATTGTATTTTATATTATTAAGAAGTAAAATGTTAACACATAATATTTATAATTTAAAATATCAAAAATATTTAAATTTAATAAAAATTAAATAGGCATTTCATAATTATCATTATCATCAGTATTAGTAATTTAATTAACATTATATTATAAATAAATATTGAAAACTATAAAATAATTAAACAATTCCAGTCCAACAATGAAAAATCAAAAAAAAATAATAATGTTATAAATCATGAACAAGAATTATTTATATCTTTATTTTATCTCATAACTAAAAAATCTAATTCGTTATTGTTTTCATCATGCATGATTGTATATTATTATTTATTTGATTTATATAAAAAAATAAAAATAATACGTGACACTTTATACAAAAAAACATTTTTCATAAAAAGACAGAAAAATAAAATTGTTTTTGTATGAAACTAGTATAATAGTGTAGTATAACACAACGCAATGATGCGTTTCAGGTTCTTATGGTATTTTACCTGTTGTCAATATAATAAAATGGATTGATACATTATTTTATTAATAATTATCTATAGTTAATCGCAAATTAGATTAACATACTGTATGTATCTACTATTCATTTTGATAACCATGATTTTCAATTTATGATGCATGTTTACCATAAAAAAATATACAATCTGTACCCTGAGACACAACAAGAATGTGGGTTAATTCAATTGTGTCCAACCTCTTGTGAAGGCTGAGCCACATCATACAGGTAGAAGTTGTTCAGTTGTTGCAGGCCACATACTTTTTTTTAATAATAATACATTCAAATTTAATGATTAAATTATATTCTATAATACAACAATACATTTTTTTATAATTTTGCAATAGCGAATAATAAGCAGAAATATTTTTAAAAGTATTAATATTTAATTATAAGTACACAGAAAAATATATTTATTTAAAATCAAAAATAAATTTTTAGTTTAAAAAAGTTAAAAGTCATAAGTTTTATTTAATGTGAAATTTGAAATTGCTTTTTTTGTGAAAGTAATGAATCAATATCTGGATCGATTGAAGTTGTGGCAATCGGTAAAAACACGGACGTGTGCATCGACCCTTACAGTTTATTTGAAGTTTTATATTCTTAAAATAAATTTGTTCTCGTAATATAATATAATATAATATAATATATTATACACAATTAAATCATGGTTTTTAAATTGAAGTGAGGGCCACATTAAAATATACCACGGGCCTCGGGTTGGACACCCCTGGGTTAATTTATACAGTGACATGAAATGAGTTGTTGGAGGAAGCCACCCAGTAGTGACACTTCCCATTGACTTAAGAAAAAAGAAGTAGGTAAGATTTCTCAACATAATGTATTTATTAATAAATTAATTATATAATATTAGCAAAACATAAAACTTAAAAGATTATGTTTATATAGTGGGATTAATCCTGCTCTCCTAAATTGATATTTTCATTGGTACAATATTCAATTGAATGAGGTGCCTTTTTTTTTTGTTCATTAGTGTGTTGTCAATCGATAATGGAACTTTTCTTTTATTATGCACATGAATTCTACTTAATTTTGTTAGTTTTCTTGCTGTCTGTACTTTTTATCCTCCAAGACATACTTTTCTTCTGGAAATTGTTGTAGGTAATATACTTCTGTTCTAAGCAATTTTTTTATATATTATATAATTTATTGACCCTTGTACTAAAGGTATAACATAACATTAAGTACATTAGTATTATTTAATACTGAAAATAAGATATATAATTAAATAGATAGTTATAAAATCCGAAATTTATTTTTTTTGAAAAATTCTAAAAAGCCAATTTGTAAATCTGATTTTTAGAAAACTTTACATCTTAAAAACATTTATCTAAGTCAAGTGGCTAATTTTTTTAAAACATCAAAATATTTGAATATTTATTAATTTGTAAAGTAATGACTTTTAAAAAAATTATTTAGATCAACGGTTCCCAAACTATGAGGAGCAATTCCCAAGGAGGGCACGAGCCGAGTGATAAATATTGATATTTTTTAATCAACAATAATTTTGTTGAAACGTCTTAAGTATTCTAAAAAAATATTTCACGATGTATTACTTTAAGTCATGTTGAGCATCCAATAATATACTTGATTCAGGGATTTCCGTAATAGTTACTTATTTATGGGAAGTACAATTTATTTTTTTAATTTTCAGGGTGCCGTTAATTATAAAGTTTGGGAATCGCTGATTCAGATTTTAGCAAGTAGGTACCTAAAAAATTCTCATATAATATTTTTAAAAATGTTATACTTTTTAAATTTAAAATGTTTTTTATGACTAGATCAATTTTACTAATAAAAAAAATAAAATTTCAAATTTCAATAAATTGTAAAAAATAAACTTACCGCAAGTTCTTGTTTATAGAGTTTTTTTTCAATGTTTTTATAAAACATTTTTTAAAAACCAGATTTACAAGTTTTGAACTTTAAAATAAAGTTTACATCAGATTTATTATTTTTATATTTAGTATTAAAAATAAGTATAAAAATGTTATTTTATACATACATGTGATGGAATTTTCTATAAATGATAAAGAATAAAAAATAAAAATATTGATTGAGGGCTGTTCACAACCTACCATTTTGTGTCCTGTTCACATAATTAATACATAGGCAAAAAATATTGGTCACACGTTTCCTATGTATAAATATACTTATATTCAATACGCGACACAAGACTATGAATTGTGAACCCCCTTAATGACAAAAGTTGTTTCATTTTTTAGGTCTATTATACTCTTTATATCAGGGGCGGCCAACTTGTGGTTTGTAATGCCTTGTATCTTATTAACAAAAACCAAAATTTACTTATCATTATTACTATGAAATATGAATTTTATATTTTTTGCTCGTACATTTATGGGTTAATTATAATACATAATTTGATATGTTAATCGGCTGTTAGCTACCTTTATTGCTTAGATCAAATTATAAAGTATCTATAATATATATAAAAAATGTATAATAATGTATTTATAAGCATTTTAGCGATATCATTGTATTTATCCATGTGGCTCTCAAACATATTCATTTTAGCCACCCCCTCTCTATATAATATGTAGGTACCTACCTAATATTTATTCCTAAGAACATTAGAAATTTCATTATGGCGACATTCTTGGGATACCTTAACAAACTAAAAAAGGCTAAAGGTTTACTCAACAAAATTAAGGAATAACACTCATTGAATATTATAAATTATTTAAGCTCTAACTTAAACAATTTAAACAGCAGACATCATGAATTGTACAAAATTAATATTACATTTTTATCAATGTTTTCTTTTTATATTAATTATTTAATTCTTTATGTACATAATATATAGGCTAATATAACCTTAGCTGTTGCCTCATGCCTGTTGTATATTACGAAGTCCTATAATAATGCAATTAAAATTCTAACTGCAATACTACATCATTTCAGTCATTCTTCAATCAATCATAAAAAATTCAAGACAGTAGCTCTAACTCAACATCATATTTATTTATTCAATTTGAAAATTATAAATGCTTTACAAAAATAAATTGATGGAAAGTGAGATTATGATAACATGGCAATTAATTACAACAAAGTATGGGATGGCTCTTAAAAAAAAAATACAGATGTGGTCCTTTGATGTGTCAGGCAATCACTATAGTGTAAACTGTCCAACATTGACTTCATTACAAAAATATTTTTTTTTAATAATTATGTAATAATTTTATACAACTTAAAAATTTGCTCTAGAAAATTACATTTGTTTCCTTAAGACATATGTTAAACAATTTTTTTTCTCAGACACCTATATAACTCAATGTGTTTTACATGACATGTAGAAAAAAATATAACTAAAATTTTATATTTTTATATATGTTTTAGTTAGGTATATATAATATAGCCATAGCTACACGTTTATGAGGACAATGTTGAATGGTCAATGTGAGGCATTCTTATCCTATAGTTCTCTCCGAAAGCTCTTCTTTGCAGACTATAACAAACAAACAAACAAACAAACAAATAAATAAACATTAATCTTGTGAATATATTATAAGTTATTATAATTCATAACTAAATATATTGAACTTTTTTGTAAAAAGCCATACAACTAAAATATTGTTTTAGGCTCCATCAAATAATAAATATCAATAGTAACTTTATTTACATCAATATTCGAGTAAGAAAGACGTATGATACAAGGGTGTCGTTTGCGGCATGCAAGAACGTGCAAATACACACTTCCAATGTGTAGACGTATATAATTCTAGAGAATTTATGGTTGGTATAAAACACATAGGTAACATTGTAACAATACAATTTTACAAAAACGTGTTTTTTATGATCTTATAATATTTTAAGGATTATCACAAACTCAAGTTTTACTCACTTCACAATCTAAGATTGTGGTTAAATTATACTACCTATGGATTATTCAAGATTTTGGTTGGTGCCGATTTTGCGTATATGTATCGTTCTTATACATAATACAACAGAACAAATGGTTACTGAAGGTACGACAATAAAATACGTATTATATTCATTGCAATGTTAAATGACCAAAATTAATTGGATTGAGCTTAATTGTTCTATGATATGAATGAACAAATTAACTACAAAGTTTGCTATGTTAGTTCTCGGGAGGTACTTAATTTTTAAGAAGATAGTAGGTACTTTGTGGCACTAAACAAGTTTCGTAACATGGTTTAAAATAGGTATACATTATATTGTGTGTATTATCTTTTCCACCGCGTCTTCCGACTGGTGTAACCTGCTCTAATTTAAATCAATGTACAATTAGGAGTTTGTATTTTTACGAGTATTAGGTACTTCAGCGTTTGTCCGAAAAACGCAAGGCGACCAGCGTTTTCCGCCGCGGATGGAAACTTGTAGTACATCCAACGTGTATATAGCTAATCCGATATAAACCAATTGCATTTGAATTCGACGGAAAATGCCTTGTATAGGTAGCCCCGCCCTAACTGAAATTCGTTCCAAACTTCCCTTTGCTTTCATAGGAACAGTGTATTGGGGGAATCATCAGAATTAAACCATTATTAACAAATAGTCGATGACGACTGTTCGGGTTTCTAAGAAATATGTAAAATGTTTAAATGTAGATAATATTATAAATAAACTATGTGATGTTGACTGCTGAATAAGGATATTGATATTTTTTTTAATTGTATATTTTTTAAACGTAAATAAGTAATCTCGTGTGTTATATCTGTATGACACATGTGATGTTTTTACTAAAGAATAAACATTAAACATTTGAATTATTATTGAATAGTAAAATAATCGATTTTATTGTCACCGTATGAAGCAAATCGTTCTGTTATTATTGTATACCTATATGTTTCCATAGAATCTAGGAAAAAAACGTAAAAAATGTATTTTTATCTAAAAGTCACAATCATTGTTTCTAAGTTTATTAATAAAACATAAAAGAATGACACAATAATACTATAAACAATTTGGTGGAAAACGTAAAATAAAAATTATTAATAATAGTTTTAAAAATCACAAATTTGTTTCATTATTATAGGTTCAGGTGGAACTCTGGCTTGTGATTATGGGTCTCAAGTCTTCGCATTTTCGGCACATATTTCCGCTGGATTCGTTCTAGTTTGTTTAGCAGTTTCTTTCATTTTATATGCACATTTTATGGCATTCACATTCACCTATCCAAAAATCCAATTGAAATTGTATTACCAAATAATATACTTCTCCCAACAATTGCTCGAGCGACAATTATTCACAGGAAAATTATTCGAATACGACAATCGTACGAGCACAAATTGTTCATAAAAGAAAAAAAATAAGATGATTATCATGTTATATGTTTTAATGATTTTATCATATCGTATGTACAAACAATTTAAAATTGGAACAATTACGCGCTCGACATTTACTCTGCCCTCCTTAGCCAAAAGGCAGTAAGTGACAGTAAGTAAATGTGAAAAATTAGTTTATTATATCAAAATATTCGTTATGTTAATGTGTATTTTTGTTAACCTTAGAAAAAATGCTGTATTTGCAATAGATTTTATATTAAACGTGATAATGCATGTACGTATTTTTAAACTGTACAATTGATATACTAAGCAAAAAAGCAGTAACTGTCAACTGATCACATTATAATGTAATTTTGATTAGTATGACTCGCATACAGCCTATACAAGACATGACCATTAATACAATATTATAATATAGACAACAAATCTTATATCTTTACATCTTTACATGATGAATGAATGACGAACATTCAGTGTTCACACGTCTGTTTGACTTATGAGTTACGGCTTACTAATGAAGAAAAATATTTTAAATGCATTAAGTTAAAAAGATTACTAGAGTAAATAACGTTTTTGATTCTTAAATATTAGTAATGTAACAAAACAATAATCAATCAACAAACCAGTCATAATAATGAAGCAGATAAATAGATAATTCAATATTTAAATGTGTTCACTGTGGCTTATATAATTACTGTATAAATTAAAAATAAAAACTTATTAAAATAAATAGCACCAACTATTTGATTTGGAACTTTTTATAGCTTGTAAAAATGTATTGAATACGATTATTATAAATTTAATTATGAATAAATTAGAATAATGATATTAATTTGACAGTGGGCTCGAATATCAATGGGTGACTTTAAATCAAATAATATGTAAATTGTAATTGTATCATTGTGTTAGTAGTAAATTAACATTATCTAGGTCCCTTATTGATCAGCAAGATGATGACCGTAAATCGTAGAAGATCATCTACAATTCATCAATTCCAATAGAAGAACCTATCAGTTATCTGTGTCACACAGGTCACCAAATTTAGTTTTTAAAATCGTGGTATCAACAACACAGCTATAAGAAAAAGATTTATTTTGTTACTTCCAGTGACCCGATTTAAATTTTGAAAAAAGATCTGTCTCCGATAACTTTTTTTCAGTCTTGTTAAATACAAAAATCAAAAATGTATTTCCTACATAACTTAGAAAAATAGATGCGTATATTTAAAACAATTGGTAATTGGACATCGGGGAGCAAGTAAACTAATCTTACACTTATTGGTCTAATACTCTAAAACCACAAACAAATATTGTGTGCTACGGCCACATTAACGCATTTCAGTTCAAGTGGTTAGGTTATAGGCACAGTTCTCGCAAGTGAGAATATCGGAAATATAATTTTTTTTATATTCTCTACTGCTAAAAAACTTACCATTTTGTCGAGAAAAGAATGTATAAAATAAAACATATCGGAGACTTACATAGATTTATTTATTATAACGTGGCAGACGATGAATTCATTTAACAAGTTACAAGTCCATTATTTTTTCACTAATTATTAATTAGTGGTGTATTGGTAAACATATTCCTGAATCCTGCGTATATGATTTCTTGACGCTGTTAAATCCTAGGTGTCATTGATATAATCTTAACATTAAGTCAACAAATATTTTTTCTCGCTTCGCATTATCGTTTATTCAATGGTACCTAAGGTACTAAATAACACGAACTTGTCGGTCAAGTCATTCGTCTCTAATGTGTTAATTATTTATTGGATTCACAATTATGACACATCGTATAAGACTTGACGTACAATATTTAATATATCAATAATTAATAATAAGTCGTAAAATGATAAATTACTTTAATAGTTTCTATAGACACGAGTACATGATTTCATGAGTAAATTAATTGTGATTATAAGCTAAGTCAAGTAAAATAAAATAGATGATATTTTATGAATGCATAAGTAGTATTTATTTGTCATAAACCTGATATGTTTTCATAAAACTTTCAATGGTTACATAAATTAAAGTTTATTTTTATTTTTATTTTGCTAAAACAATATTTTTCTAACTGAACAGGAATTTGGGGAAAATATTAAATAAAACCTCAAACCATTTTTTAATATTCAATTTGTAATGTATTAATACACTGCGTCAATCTTGCTTCCATGCCCAAATTAATTTGATGGAAAAAAAATGTTTTTTCTGCATAATATGGTTTAATATAATATAATTAAGGTTTTTTGCAAGTTTTAAATATTTTGGATTTTTTTTAACAAATTATAGGTAAGTACATAGCATGACTAAATAAAGTCATGGTACATAGTATAGTGATACTGCAGGCCTTTTAGGATATAACTATAAACGAAAATCTATTTTTCAACTAATTTCGTTTCCCAACTTGTACTTACGACATGTTATAGCAAAACTGCATGAATTACACTCAATAAAAAAAAAAACTTATTACAGAAAACATTTTTACTAAAAATATACTAAATTGTATTTAAAATATATATAACATGAATAGTATTAAGTATTTATTTAGGTTACATATACTATAATGGTATTCATCTTAAGTATTTTCATTTAAATGTCTTATTTACTAAAAACTGTTATGTATAACTTTTAAAAAACTAAATTGAAATAGAATCGAATTTGTTGGTACCTAGACATTTTTTAGAAATAAAAAATATACCATACGGAATCTTACATAAATATACAATATATATATTTATTGTGTACTCAACCAACTGTATATCCTGAAGACCTAATACCTTATACTTTACTTAGCTCAACGATTTCCACTTCCATACATCGACATCGACAATCAGAAAATGGATGTACTAAACAATTGTTTGAAAATCATAAATTAATTTTTTACTATTAAAAATATTTATATTTTTAAGGCTTATTTATTGTACAGCTATCGGGTTAAACGAAAGATTAACTACCTACCTATATGATTTACCATTTAAGATACTTAAACTAATTATTGATAAACTGTGATAATTTTACTGTATTTTTTCAAACTGGAAATAAGTATTAAAAACTCATATCAAAAACGTAAGTTGTATTTTTTTACCATTATTTTAAGTTTCAATAAGTTTTCATGATTAAATCAACCAAACTTAAAGCAGGTCTCATAAGCACTACAGCTTTAAAAATTTAATATTACAGTAATTTTTGTTTGAAATATTTGTACGTAGAACACCTTTAGAAATTTACATTCAGTAGTTCACACTTCACGTAGATTCGTTCGCTTAAAAATCTGAGTGATCGGCCTATTCAAATTGCTAATGCTAAGAACATTATGTGTATTGGTACGTAGGTTTTTAAGGTAGTTCAGTTTCTTAGTGAGAATTTTAATTTGCGCTATACTTATTATAAACCCAAATCTTGTCAAAAAACACAACTATGGTAAGAACCCACAAACACAGAATATGTGCTTACCATTAAGTTTTATAACCTAACCTAACGAAGCTTAACATCATCTACTATGCTAATCTTCTCAGATAGAAACAACAAAATGTGTGTGTTGACATATGGCATCTTCTAAAACCTCGTGAATTTTGTTCTTTTAATTTCTTTGCTACATAGCATATTACTATTTATATACTTTTATACAACATTTTGTGCTCCGTCACTGAGCACATCCGAAATAAATACCAATAAATCATTGGAACAACAGCACAGGCTGGATCCTTATAAACGGTCATTATTGTATTTCTTTTCTTTCGAAATTATACATTACAAAATAGATCTATTATGCCGGGAAATTATAGTATGTTTATATTCTGTTATCCGCATCGTCTGCCGTGGCGTCGAAGTCCATTTGTATTTGTTATCTATGGAGGTAGCCAGGCAAGTAGGCAACTGTCGTTTCGCGTCCGATTTGTTTACAAAATCAAAATTCCAGTCGATACCCACGCAGGAGCTGTACATACCAATTACCAACTCTCCCAACATATTATTTATTTATTACGTCGTTCCCGCTTATCGCTCTTTGTTTCGTGCACGGTGCGTCGGTGCATCTCTTATGAGTTTTAGCCTCTAACCTATTATTTCATTAGTCTATAGCCTGCCCTGGTGCTCTCTGAGACCACGTTGCCACGACTGTACGACTGACGCCGCAGCGTTTTTTTCCTCACAATAAGAGGTTAACTTACTCTCTAGTAGGTTTTTGCTGACGCTGAGCTCGATATTGACAGCAGCGTCTCGTGTTATTAACACAATTAGAGGTTAAAACATTATTTATTGCTGCTGTGTTTTGTTTGTAATTTGCGCGTTCCTCGCTGGAAACATCTAAGTGTTTTGGGTGCAATTTTTATACATCGTTAGGTAAGTATTTTTATTTTATTTTATTTTTTTTCTGTTTCGTTAATACTCTCATAATAAAAATGATAGATAATCATCGTCTGTTGCACTAGCGGTAACTAGATAAAATGTCAACGAACTACTTAAACCACAACGTTCCTGGGTACAGCGGTAATTATGACCCGCGTCCCAGCGGTGACGACTTGCCTGGAACCAGCAGTGATGATGACGACTCGGAGCCAAATACTTCTATTACTGAAGAAACCCCCTATGTCAGTATATATGGCATGGTAGGTGCTAAGAATGTGAGTATTACAATTACAATTGTTAAGTAAGTGGACAACACTCATAGACAGACCTGTCGTACACTTAGCCATTATCGTTTCGTCGTTTTTGATATTACCTACTAAGAGGAGTGGTCGGAGTAGCCCTGTTGACTTTATGTTTGATGATAAATACTTGAGGCATAAATTCACTTTAGCTACCCAGCACCTTTTTAATTTTTTTTTTTTTTGAAATAGATGTACTTCGACGAGCTAAGAATGATGGTGCCAAAAAAAAATCGCGGAAACCATTATTTTGAAAGTTATAGACATCCAAAGTTTGCGATTTTACGTTTATATATACGTATGCGCCATGCGCGCAAGACTGTTTTAATGTTGCGCGAAGTAATTTGAGTTTGGCGAGCTGGTAGTTACCCTGTGACCAACTTGGGATGGTGTTGCACAGCAAGTCGGGGGATATTTATGGTTTGCGGAGCGGAACGTAGCGACGAGTGCTGCTGGCATGGCATCCATGTACGATGTTTTTTCAAATTGGTGGCCCACTTTGGTAGGTGTTGCATAGAAAATCGAGGGATATTTTCGTTAGCGAAAGCATCGCTCACCCAATACAGTAGGAAATAACATTTTTACGCCGGATACATGGCAAAATTAATGTTTTTGAAACAATGTCGTGCCAAAAAAGTTGAACCTTTGTCTGCATTTTTTTAATTTGCTGGCCATTTATACTCGACAGCTGCACACACCGAAAATGGGGATTACGTAATTTCCGAGGACTCGGACAGTTTCAATGACGACGATAGTACAGATTACAATATCGATATGTAAATAAATGATAATATGATTAATGATGATTATACCCATAGACCTTATAGTATACCAGAAATTTGTTTATCTTTTTTTTTTATTGTGCGAGGCATTATAGTAGTGTTGCGCGCATGCGTATCAACGTAAAATCGCAAACTTTGGATAACTATAACTTCCAAAATATTGGTTTGCGCAAATTTTTTTTGGCACCATCGTTCTTAGCTCGTCGAAAAAATTTTTTTAAAAATGTGCTGGGTTGCTAAAGTGAATTTGTTCCGCAACATGACCAGTTCACCATCTAAAACCGATTTTTTCATGTTAACTGGTCATGATCTTAACTTGCTCGGAGTATATGCTATGATTGTGAAAGACAACAAATGAGGAAATAGTTAAGTCCTGTAAGGACTAGAAAGTGAATTTATATGCATTTATTTTTGAAAACAACATTTAGTAGAATTTTAAAAGATGGTGTAGTTTGTTTGGAGGGTTGGTAATTGACTATTATTTATACTAATTATCTATAAAAATTTTGAAAGTAGATTATTTGCCTTAAATAAATTAAAATGTGTTTTTAAATTTCTCATATCTATTTTTGACGTGTACTATATTTAGGTTACACCAGAATAATCTACAATTATTGTTGATTATTAATAATTCACTGTGGCCTGTACTGGTAGCTCTTATGGGGCAGTTGCAAAAACATTTAAGGATGCCTTATTTTTGTTATTTAATCCTATTGGCTAAGTGAAAGTTCATAAGATTACAGGTTGAAAAAAGAGGGCCAGTTTCGTGTGGGTCACTACAATGGGTGATGTTAGATTTGAAATCCATGACATATCGAATGTCAAAAACAATTTTTAACTTCCAACGCTCGTAAAATCTTACTAGTAGATTTACGTGTAATTTTTTTTTTAAATTTCCATTAACAACTTATGAAGAGCCTCGGTATTTAATTTTTAAGTATTTAAACAAACAAAATATTTTTTTATAAATTGCCGAAACAAATTATTTTGAAAATTGAATAGTGTATATAACAGGAGTCTTCAAACTTTTTCATTCGAGGGCTGCATAATATATCAAAAGCTCTTAGCGAGCCAAAATGTATGAACATATTATAAAGAAAAATAATTCTTATAATGGTTAATCCCTCCAACTGTTTAATTGTATTAGTTTAGCTTATAAATTATGATACGGCTGATAATTGATGTGTATGTGCATTAATGACTTTGAGTATAACACATATTTTTAGATTATTTACCACTCTTTGAGGGCCATGGGCCATATAGACCTCTGGTATAGAAAATGTTAATTAAACATCCGTTGAATATTAAATGGTTATTAGTTTTTTAGTTACTTCAAAAAAACTTAATCAATTTTGTCAAAAACTGGTTTTGCTTAAAAATCTCTATATTTTTCCTTAATTGATTGTTTTTATATATGCACTATCAGTTTTGATAACGTATTTCTTAGGTTTAACTCTTCAGTCTTCGCAAAAAATAGTTAACATTTGTATTTACATAGTAGTATGGAACAACAGAAAATCATCAGGTTTTTATGTAAAATTTTGTTAGGTAGTCAGTAAAGATGTAATTTTCATGGGTACATTGTGCATCTGCGTGATTGCTCAGTGAGCCAGTACAGGCCTATACTCATCACTCGTCAATAACTTTAATAATTGTCATTGTACATTGTATTTATTTACTTATACTATCACTGTGATACCATCATAATGGCAATGGTATGTTTATAAAATAAACTTCATTTTATATTATTATAAGACTTGATGTTGGCTAGGCGTACACGATCCCGAGCACTAGGGACTTTCAGTTATTAAACTGTAGTAATAAACATAACAATGATTGTTTTGATTATATAGTATTGTATTTTACTTTTATGTTTGATTAAATAGATCCACCAAGATGTGGAAATGTACCGTTCGACATTGTATAACTTAAAGACTGAACCCGAAGAGATTAGAGAAAGACGAAACCAAATAACCAATGAAGATTTCTTACGACGGTGTTTTCTACCAGATGTAGAGAGCGCGGAGATACAATA
Organism: Myzus persicae; assembly: GCF_001856785.1. Classification (NCBI taxonomy): domain Eukaryota; kingdom Metazoa; phylum Arthropoda; class Insecta; order Hemiptera; family Aphididae; genus Myzus; species Myzus persicae. Next base: position 139,595 of record NW_019102121.1, on the reverse strand, counting down.
TATGAAGTCATTAGATGAACCAGTTAATGAACCAGTTAATGAACCACAACCAGAAGAAACTACAAAACAAATTAAAATAGAACCAGTTGACGAAATTGAAGAAGATTCGTTTGAAGAGGAAACTGAACCACTTGAGTATCTACCTGAGACCTACTCAGAAGCGACAGAAAACTCCTATCACGTTGACACAACACACCCTAGAGCGCGTGATTTGGAGAACATTAGAATGTTCTTAGAACAGTATGGGCAACCAGATGAAAGAGATAGAGTAAATTTGCCGCTAGTTAATATTCGACCAGAAGTTACGATTACTGCAATCAAAATCGAACCGGTTGACGAAACTCTTGAAGAGGAAACTGATCAATCTGAGTATGAACCTGAGAGTGACTCAGACATGATAGAAGAAACCCGTTATGAGATGATCATAGTTAGAAGAGCTCCAAACAACCCTAGAGCAAATGAGTTGGAGAACAATAGGATGTTCTTAGAGCGGTATGGAGAACCAGAGGAAATGGATGGATTAAATATAGGACAAGCCGAACAACAACCAGCAGAAGAAGCTCCCTCTCCAATCGACACAACAACTAACCCTAGAGAAAATGAGCCGGAGAACAATGGAATGTTCTTACAGCAGTATGGAGAACCAGAGGAAATGGATGGATTAAATATAGGACAAGCCGAACAACAACCAGCAGAAGAAGCTCCCGCTCCAATCAACACAACTAACCCCAGAGCAAATGGGTTGGATAATGGAAACACAAATAGTGAGTTTCAATACTGTTTCTTTAAAAATACATTTCTGTGACAATGACCATTAATAGCTTTAGCTTGAAAATTATTATAGTTAATACTATTTTTTATTCCATATTTCATATAGAGTATAGCTGACCCAGCAAATGTATTTTGCCTATAAAGAATTTTTTGGCAGCTGCACTTAGTCTAGAACACGAAAAATAATCTCTGGCCGTCACTCACCAAGTGGCAATTTTTCAACAGTGATTGTCAAATCACTGTGAATACTATTTTATACACAAAAGCTATTATGGCAGTACAATGTTGAGAACCAATTGTCACTAAAGTAGGGTATGAATAATACCCTACTCTAATGAACCAGGGGGTCAGTGATCATTTTTCGTGTCCTAAACTATAACCAAAACAAATTCCAAGGGAGACCAATATATGAATATGTTTTCAAAGTCTTTTAAGGTTTCCGAAATTATCAAGTACCTACTAACAAACTCATAATCATTTTTTTTATACAGTTTGTCCCATTGTATGTGTAGCACTAAATATCTCGGCCTTAGATTATTATATGGTCTGCTGGTGATAGCTAGGGAGTACAGAAGTACACATTTTGGGGAAAAACAAATTTATAAATCCTTTGGTTTACACATGCACAGTACAACTTGAGTTTTTTTTTTAATAGCAAACTTTAATTTTGTCATTTTGTTAGATAAATCTTTTTTTTTCTACTTGTCATTTAGATCTTTTAAATTGACTAAGTTACAGTCCTAACCTTTTTGAGGTTTGGAATTAATAAGATTTTTTTGATTTTTCAATATTTTGGTGTTGAATGATTTTTTACATGGATTTAAAAATTTGTTTGATGAATTAAAATGTAAATTAATTTATAACATTATTTTTATATCTATTATAATCTAACTATCTATCTATCATTTCTGTTTTGTTTCAATTGAGATATTCTCAATTGGTTTTTTTCAAAATCAGTCAGGTATTACTTGCCTCTAATATATAAAAACTATTACCTAATTTTACATTTATATATAATAGGTTTACTAATGTAAATAACAAAATATAATACAATGCAGAAATTTATATCCAATCGTAAAAACTATTTTTATTAGATCTGTAACCAAAGGCAACCCTATATAAAAAAATAAGGTCTTGAGTCAACCTTGATTATGAGTCATGACCGTTATTGATTGAAAAACAAAGCTACAAACTCTACCCCAGTCTCAAGGAATCTATTAATATAACTGTTATTGAAAATGTTTGACGCTAGAGGACAAATAAATAAATATTTATTTTCATATATTAGATATCGATTTTTAAATGAAAAAATTGAGTTTTGAACAATTAATTTGTTTGCTATAAAAGTATTTAAAGCAGGGGCGTCATTTCAATTTATTCGCTGGGTGTGCAAACTTTAGGCAGGCCAATTTTGACATTTCACCAGGCCATTAAAAAAATATTTATATTTATATATATAAATGTAGGTAACCTATGCAAACATATGTAAATATTCTTTCTTTCCTTTTATAATTCTAATTGAAACTCATAACGACAAATTCAACTTTTAAATAGCTATAAATTCAAAGAATTAAAAGTTTATAAGCAATTTAAGCAACCAGCTAAAGCCATTTCACTTTTAAATATATTTTATTTTAACATTTTTTAAGTTAGCGGGGCCGTTGCACACCCTGCTCCTCCCCAAATGACGCCCCTGATTTAAAATATTATACCAATATCAGTTATTTTTTATATAGATTACTAGTTTCACAATAGTCCCCATTTTTTGTTTGTGCATTGTGAATTAGTAGAAATAATTGTTGACCAAAACATTTATGTTTGACCTAAAGCTTAAAATGTAGTACCAAGATCTCACATAATTCAATCTTACAGTTAGTTAAAAGTACATTTTGTGCACATTTTCTTTATAAGCTGGGTTTGATAAGTACCTACTTGTACTTAAAGGAAGGAAGTCACCCTATTTTTTTTTAGAAGTCGAAGAAACAAATTTTTAACTTTTTTTCTATTGGACATGATTAACAGGCTATAAATAAAAAACATTTACTTTATTTGGGGGGCAAAATAGAAGTCTAAAAAAAATTAATATTTATTTTAGTTTGATTTATAATTTGTTTTTTATTATTTTGATTTAACATTAGTTTAACACATTAGGTGCTGCTAAAATAACTGTTTGGAAAGACACGAGTAACTCAGGAAGTCAAATATTTGATTTTCTATCTTATTGTGTCTTATAGCTAAGTAATACATTTAAACATTAATAAAATAAAGAACAGTAAAATATTTAATTAAAATATAAAACTAATAATTACTAATTACAATTAATATTTTAGATTCTGAACATTGTTGAAAAACGTAGATCAAGGGCTCTTTACTAATGAGAACCCACCTGCCTTCACACAAGCAAAAATACAATAAACTAGCCAACTATTTAAAAAAATTGTTAGCTAAACATAAAACAAAATCTCTTGAAAGTTTTCTAACTAATAAACCAACAAAAAGTGCAAAACTAAAGCCCTTAACGTCCCAATAAAAAAAAAACACCTCTCCCTCATGGAAGAATGGTACATCAACTGGTGGTTGAAAATAAACCAGTCAAAATCCGTGCATTGTACTTTTACCCTTAGACCTACTCCTCGCCCAGCTGTCTCCATCCATGGTATCACTATTCCAAATCCTCAAACAGTTAAATATCTTGGAATAACTCTAGATCGTAGATTAACCTGGGCCCACCATATTAAGTCTAAACGACTAAACTTAAACTCTCGATTACGCCTTTTTAAAACATTCATTAACAATAACAAATACACTAATATCAACACAAAACTGCTCATATATAAATCTTTAATCAAACAAGTCTGAACATATGGCATATAGTTTTGGGGTAATGCAAAAAAATCAAACATAAATAAAATACAAACCTTTCAAATCATAGCACTCAGAAAACTTTTAAATGCTCCTCCTTACGTCTCAAACCACACTATCCACACTGATCTAAAAATAAAATTAGTACACGAAGAAGCTATAGCTCATTACCAAACGCTTCCACAATCGTCTTACCTCCAATAGCAACTCGTTAATACGAAATCTCGCAGTCCTTTCTATTCCAGACGTTTAAAACAGAAATGGTGTCGTGACCTACTTGTTCACCCCCTCCCATCCTTTTATATATGTATATAAAAAAGGTCAATATTGAGTGTCGTAATTGGATGAATTCTCATGTCATGTTTATCCTGCTATAATTTACTATAAGCATATAAACTTATTGTGCTCCTCAGGTACAGATATTTTATCTCAAATAAAATAAATTTTAAAAAAAAGATTCTGAACGAAACGATGAATGTATTGATATTAAAGGAGCACACAACACAAATAAAAAAATTCTTTAAATTTTTTTTAAATGTTAAATTATTGTAGTTATGGTTATATGAAATGATTTTGTGAAGATACGATATAAAAAAAAAAATAACTTTAAAAGATATTAAGATATGTAGAATAGCCGCGTGACGTCACTGGGCCGGAGTCATCGTAATTGCCTATCTATTCCATATCATTATCTATAAACTCAATAGCTCTATGAAATTTGTACTTAACACTATTATTGAAAACATTAAAAATAATTCTTTTCATTAATATTATGTGTTTATGTTACATCTAGTAAGTAACAGTTTAAAAATAAGTGAAAATATTAAAAACTGCTTTATATTAATTTTATTTTTGATAAAAAAAACTCACCTAAATAATAATAATACTCTTTATTTTCACATTTGTTTGAAAAAAATTGAATAGTAACTCCATAAATGTAAATCTTCAATACTTTATCGTTATCAACTGAAAAAATTGTTAACTAGTTATCAAAATTTGCGAATTATTTCTAGTTAAAATTTTTTTACAAGATTCCCTTTAAGTTTTCATACATTTAACATTAAGTAAAAGTTTATCGGAGAGTCAAATACATTTTTACGGGCTTTAAAATAAGACATTGGATATTCACTCGTAAATTAACAAATTTTCTCACAAAACTATAAGTACCTATACAAAGTTCAAAATGTTGACAAAAACTATCAAAATCTTTAAAATTTTCAAGTTATTTTATAGCTAAAACTATTAAATGTTCAAGTTTATTAGGTAATGATTGAAAATTGAAAACAAGGATTCTCATAAATAGTTTATACTGTAACAAAAAAAACTAAACAAAAATGTTAACAGTTCTTTTTTACTGACATTTTAAGTTCAAATTTGGATGAAATTATATATTTAAACTAAGTTTAATGATTTTTGTTATTTTGATGTAATTTAAAAATATTAACCACGGATACTTGAAACTAATAGTACATCATTTTTAGAGTATATTATTATATTTTATACACACTATGACAATTTCAAATGAAGTTTTTTGGCAAAAATTACTATAGGACTAATGCCTAACAGAAAAATAAATTACTTTAATCACAATAATAAAATAAAATATACCTAATTAGTAATATTATAAACTAATATTTCTGAAAATTGATGTGACAGTCTTCAAATAATGATAACAGAAACACAAAAATAATATAGTGTTTTTGTAAATTTTATTGAATGACAATCTATAACATCAATCATTGAACCTCATTATTACAAGACATGATAGGTAATACATAGTATCTAATAAGTCAGTGATCAATGTATTTATTTTAATTTTTGTTTCAGTAATAGAAAACCCAACTGGTGTTCAAAGACGAAAGAGAAAAGAAGTTAACTCTACTCCAACCCGCGTTTCCTCTAGGATAAAAAAACCTAGAATAATGTATAATGTTTAATTATGAATATTCTACTTTTCTCAATATAAATATAATATTTATATAAGTTCATTTTTAAATATTACTGTGATGTTTAGTTTGTTAAACATAATTAAAAATTATATTTTAATACATTTTTTTTCTATTTTATTTTATATAACTTTGGCTAAAAGTTAATATTTACAGACATTGTATATCAAATTGCCATCAAGGGTTTATTTGTGGTCTTAATCCACTTTCTTAAAATGTTTCTAAAAATATTATGATAAACAAGAGTAGTACATTTTTTTTTTAAATTCATTTAGATTATATTTATAATCACATTAATAACTAAACTTTTAAAAATCTATTAACAAATATAATTCATCTTTGTTTTTTTATACATTTTTATTGTTAATAATATTTGATATAATAAATGTATTTTTTTCCTCAATTTAATTCTTTAATTAGTTGAGTTTTCCAAGGTCCACTGAATGAACAAGTATTTTTAATTTGTTTCCACGGGATGTACTTTACACAAGTGTTCTATACATCACCCTGAAGGTTTATAGAGTTTAGGGTATGGGTATATGGTTAGTAATTTTACGATTTAAAAAGTTATACATTGTCAACCAGTCTTAAAATAAAATAAGCTAGAACTATTAACTTGTACTATATTTAATTAATTGTTATAAGTTTACATCCATAGACTTGTACACAGGTCTGCGATTTGTCATGGACTGAAGCACCTCACATTTGACAATTATATTACCCATATAATTGTCATAATTATGCCTAAAATACAGTAATTAATTTTAGATAATATTTATAAAGCGAATTTGAAAAAAAATTGAATGATTCATTATATTCACTTTGTGGTTTAATAATATAGCAGGGCTTCAAAACTTTACAACGGAAAACATTTTCAAAAAATTGAATTTAAATGAGTTGTATTAATAAAATTATTGACTAGAGGGCTGATGATAATATATGGGCTCAGAGCACTACCTGATTTGAAAGTCTGTGTACACCTATGCTTAATCAGTTTATGAGACACAGTGGTGGCTATCCTAAGATCTATGTATAATGTGTGGGTTTAACAACCCATACAAAAGTATGTGTAAGCCCTAGGATAACCTCGGCTAATCATAACAAATTAACTTTTATTTTAAAAAAAAAACCAAATTTGAACAATTTAATATAAACTTGGTGTTGTACAATAATATCTTCAATGTAAATACATTAGATATCCAAGTTTCCGATGTATTTTCAAGATCTACAAAAAAATATGTGTGTGGGTGGGTGGGTGTTCAATTTAGGTACCTATTGACTATTAAGATTTGGGTGGTTATTCAGAATTTTTTTTTTTTATTTAGTGCAGTGGTCACAACTTATTAGACATAGTTTGAGATCAGACCATTTTAATCCGTTAACTAGATGAGTCAATAAGGCAAAAGGTCACCAAAAAAATTAAAAATAAAAGCTAATTGTTTACTTAAAAACATTTATTGAAATTTCAGCTATTATGTAATTAAATAAATAATAATAAAAATAAAATATGGGTATTTAATAGAGAAATAAATTTTTTAATTAAAAATAAAGTAGTAAAATATTGTAATACGTTAGATGATCCAACTAGAGTTGATTGGATTTTGCCTTCTTTGGTTCAAAATGAACCCATTTACCGGTGTGTGAAGCTAAAAAGGCAAACTTTTTGCTGTCTGTTAGTATATGTGGAAATAGGGAACAGCGGTTTTGAGTTTAATGGATGAATGAGTCAATTAACCGTGAGTCCAATAAGCGACGACCACTGTATTAACACAAAATAGGTCCTTATGCTGAGCTGCATGAACAATTACTAACCATTTAGCAAATCAATATAGTGAACTAAAGGTCCCTCAAACATGATTTAGTGGCCCATTGAATTTTAATGGACCAGTAAATTGATACATTTTTCATGCAATCTAGAATTAGTAGTTAAGATAAAAAATCAAAAAATGTACAAAGGTTGTGAGTCCCCAGAAATGTGTGCAATATATTGGAATAGCCTCATTGTATAATTTTTTTTTAAATTTACTTTAGAACTTGTACATTATTAGTTAAAATAATAAGCTGATTATGCTAGTCTAAATTCGGGTGTTCCAAGCACCCCCAAATGGCACCACCTATGCTGTCAACCCTGAGTAATATTGGACTATAGAGAAAAAACTATACATGACTGTAAACAATTGATCTAAACATTTAAATTCCAAATTTCGTTCACATAACAAACAACATAATAACAATGAGTACCCTAAAATAAAATACGGCGATAAGACAAGACCATTAGACCAATTAGTGAAGATAAACCGATTAAGACATTTATCATGTCAGCTAATACCTAATATTACTGGAATTTAAAATGCGTAATGTAGTCATGCAGACAAATACTTGTATTTTTATTTTAATCATTATTGAATATTTATTTTATTTTAAAAAATATATTTTAAACCTAATTTTTGGTCACATCAATTGTATAAAATATTTTTTAGCACAAAAAAATTTATAAAAAAATTGAAGGTAGGTTGCATACACTACATAGCTATTATTTCGTGGCTTTTTTTCTGTCATTGACTATAACCTTTTTTATACACACGTACATATTACGTCTTTAAGAAACAGTACACATTTAAGGGGATTCCACTCAAAGTACCGTTTTTTGAAACAAATAGACCTATACGAGTTCGAACGACCAACGTACTTCATTAAGTTATACTCTGATATTAATTTTGAAAACATATTTAAATTTAATGAGTAGATGGTCTATTTTGAATACTTCAAGACAGAATTATAAAAAAAATGTTATAACTGTATTTTTTAACCATGAATTCCTCATGGTAACTTTTTATCGTATATTACGATTAATGATTATATATTGAGAACGCTACCCATGCGTTTGATGTATCCATTTTAGAACACGTACACGTACGACATGGCAAATTTTGGTTCACTAGTTTCAATAGTGTATTAGTGTGCTGTTAGTTTCGAATGTTTCGATGTTAGGGTGAATTGATATATTATCAAACTTTCAGGTAAAAAAATTATCCGTGATTAAGCGTCGACGCATTTTAATTTTCAAGCAAGAAAGTTCAAATCTCGCTTGAAAATTAAAATATTGAATAAAAGCCGACACTTCAGCACAGATAATGTTATTATCTAAATGTTTGATTTTCAATTAACACTAATATCAAAGCTAAGTAATAACAGAAACACTATTGAAACTAGTAAACTAGAATTTACTATGTTATTCGTGTGTAAGATGCAATATTTTTATAAAATAACAACTAAAATATCATATACAACTCGTTATTTCATGATTCATGAAATATATTATGGAAATAAACTGGGTGAAGCATACGGTACCTATACCCACAGCTCACTAACAAAGGTAATTAATTAGGTATAGTTAGATAACAAAGTATTTAATTGAAATATGTTATTATAGGTATAGTATTAACTTGGATTTTCCCTGTTATTCTGAGAAACGATAAGTTTAGTTTTAATTAAAGATTAATTTGTTTTTAAATTACCCTTTAATTTCAATATTATAATAACACATCACAATATTTTATAATAAATTGTACTTTCATAAATATTATAGAGTCTATAGCTTGAATCGTATAATATGATCTGAGGCCTATAGTATAACTAATATACGCAATAAGGTAAAGATACAGTTACTTACACAGTTAAATTATTATTGAATCCCAAAAATCGGGAAAACATTTTTAAAATACTTAGCAAATCAAATTCCAAAGTATAAAGAATAAATAATGAGTTCAAAATTCAAATTTAAATAGAGTAAGTATAATATAAGTGCGTATTTTAATGAGCGTGGAATACAATTATTTATTGTTATTTATTTATATTCTGGGCCATTTTAATAGTTTTTTCTGTATTACCTAACTTATGACTCAAATTAATTAGGTACCTATCAGTTGTCACTATTGTCATTATATGAGAAGTGAGAACTGTTGATTTTACCAAACCATGTCCCATTGTTCAATTAAAAAACTACCTATATCCAAGTCAAAAGACAAAAATAATTCAAATATTGACCTGTATTGTATTTAAACGAGTTAATAATCAAAGTGAAAATCGTAGTTAGGTACCTATTTAAATGTTATTCCACTAATCGGCAATCACTAATTAAATGTATTGTGGAAGTAGGTACCTCCTTCCTCAGTTAGGAATTTAACGGTACCTAACTTAAACACAATCACATTGTCTGTACTTATATACTGTAAATCCTAATAAATATTAATATCTCAAAATTACGAAAAAAAAATACAATTGGCAAAAATCATATTTCAGAATTACGAGTTAAAAATGTTATCGACGGGTTCGAGAAGACAAATACGGTCACACAGCGGCCGGCGGCTCATCATAATGTCGTATAGGTTATAAGGAAATAATAAAATATAACCTACATAGATAATGACATAATGTGAATACACAGTAAGCACTATATAAAAATATCTTTAATAGTAAATACCTACCTAACTAATACTAGTATTTATAAATTATAATCACTGATAATTGTATAATACAAACATCGAGTTGTATTTATCGTACCAAGAAATGTACTTAACAAACATGAACTAAATATGAACTATAATAATATCATAAATGTACTTACGGTTATGAGCAATGATTAATTATAGATCTTCGGGACGCTGACGTCAATTTACAGACCACCGGTACTTGCGAGTCAGGGAAATGGTGAATATTGGCGAAGTTACAAAGATTCACAGCCACTAGGTTAATAGGTAACTCGACTCGCACGACCACTGTATTGTTGCGAAATTGTGACAATAATAATAATAATAATAATAATAATAATAATATAATGTAAACGGCGAATTTATATGCTTTACCCAGATCGGCGACCACAACGGAGCAATGACAAAAGTACGAAAGTTCTATCGCATCGACTATCGTCTATCATGCATTAGAACGTGCTCAGAACGGTGAACATGACGTGAACGGTTGAACAGTTGGTGAGCGCCACGAATGAATTTTTACATTATACAATCTCCCGTCCCCTCCAAACAACACACCGGTAAGAACGAGACACGGGTAAGCATTGTGGGGATGATTGAATCTGTATTCAGTTGTTCTCACAAAGGATTTCGGGCTACCAAACAACGAACGCTGAATTAAATGCTGTGTCATTTATGCCGTTCTGTTTGGCGGCCTGTTGCCACGAGAAAAAATAAGTCGACCAATTCTCGTTGCACGCGGAGTGGGGGAAAGAAAAAATATAACCATAATAATTATTGTAAAAAAATTCTAATAACACACTTGTGGATTCGACACGTCACCGGTACCCATAGGGGCGCCCTTCTCACTTGGTACCAATAATTTAAAAATTATATCCTTCAACAATCAATTGTATTGAAAAAATTACTTTAATTTTTATTTTTGTCATTAGGTTTATTCAAAATTACGCTTAACGCAAATGATATATGGCCTTGGAATACCCATTTATTATAAGGTTATGTGGCAAGGGCGCGCACGAGTAAGCACCAAACTTAATTTTTGGCCGTATACCATTTGTTTACCTGCACCAAATTATCGTACATTTTATGTGCCTCGACATGCTGAACAATGTAAAGGGAATAAAAAATAATTGTTGGTTGAAAATTTAATAATTTTCATAATAATTTACATGTAATACCTAAATAGTTACAAACAACTAAAAATAAATTGGATTATTTCAATATTGAATTGTCGACAGTACTCATAATTATATAAAGGTACATACATACAATATAATATATAGTCTTTATATATATAATGAATAATTAAAGATTTTTTAGCTTAAAGATAATAAAAATACATAAGGACAAGTTTTTGTTTAATTAGAGTTTTAAGTTCAAATTTTCAAAAATTCGGAATTCCTCAACATTTTGCAAATTAGCATAACATTTAATAATTTTATAACTACAAATCACATTTTCACTCCAAAAAACAAATATTACACATATAGTTCAAGTAAAATAAATTGTGTTAATTTCAATAAGGCACATTAAACTATTATATAGTCATATAGTTATAATACAAATATTAAATATATATATAATTTGAGTAAAAATTAATTAAAAATAAATAAATACATAAACACAACTATTTTTCAGTTCTATTGTAAAATAATATTGATACGCAAATTATGCACAACCTTTTAACGTAAGGTAAACTATTCATAACCTAAAAATCAAACGATGCGCAACTGTCTTACAAAAAACATCTAAATTAACAATAGTGTTGCTCACACAACAACTGGTATGGGGGAATCACCCAATAAATAACCCCAGAAATTTTTAACCAAAAAAAGCCGTGAAAAAATAACCCTATCATAAAAATTAATAAATTATGTGTACACGTATTCACGAGATATCAATGTCAGTATATGTATGATTAAAAACAAACAGTCATTTTTTTTATTTCATAATTAATTTGCATTAAAATGTCAATAATAAGTTTAAAAAAAAGTTTGTGACGCTATGATGTACAGTAGGTTACAAGTGTGAAGTGGGTCATTATAATGGATGGTGTTAAATTTGAATTCAATGATATAATATCATTGGATACGATGATACGAAAGACGATTCTGAACGGAAACGGGTTATCGGCCTTTTACATTACATTTATATTATTATTACTACCGTACTGTAGCCGAGGCCCGGTAAATTGAATTAATCTTATTTGCATATTATAATAATTTATTTTAGAAGTTTCAAGTATCCACGAATAATATTTTTAAATTACTGAGACAACAAAATAATTAATAAATGAAATCGCTATTGTTGGTTATCTCTTCCAAATTTGAACTCAGAATAACGATAAAAGATCTGTGTTCATATACTTTTGGAAACTTTTGGTTACAGAATAACCTTCTTAAGTGAAACTTATTTCAAATTTTCAATCCTTGGTTATAATAGTTGAACATTTCATAAATTTTTAACTACAAAATAATTTGCAAATTTTCATGAATTGTACGTATTTTACCTAAATTCGAAATTCAGACACTCATAAAAAATTATTCTGCACTGCCGCTCAACTTTTTTTTTAATTTCCACTAACAACAACTTACGAAAATTGTCTTGTATTATAGTTTCCAGGTTTTTAACAGGGCAAACATTTTTTTATCATTAGTTTAAGAAAACTAATATTAATCGAACATTTCATATGCCTATAAATATAATTCAATGTGAGTCAAAATATTTTGAAAATTGTATGACGTATAGAAAATGCTAATATAAACATTTAATGAAAATAGCATGTATCTACGTTGGAGTTACGGAGTTACCAACACCAAAAATCAAAATTAATTTTGTCAAAAACCGATTTTCCTTAATTTTGTTTTTGTTATCCCCGGTGGAATTTTAAATGTTGACCCTCCTGAATTCACCAACTGGATTCATTTTCTCGCCGGAAAATATATTGAAATTGAAAATCGAAGCATTATTTCGACTACGTCTTATAGTGTACACAGACACAAAAAAATTTTGATTTCGATAATTTTGTTTTGGACTCTGTAGTCTCTGTTTCTTCCGTATGACCGTATACTTGCCAAGTAAGTTTTGCACGATCTATTGAATATTCATTTTATTTATAAATTTATGTCCAAATTTATAGATATTTTCCTGCAACTAAATAGCTAAATCGGTTATTCTTTGACTCGCAAAGTCACAAACATAATTAGTTCGGTAGTTATCTTCAAATGTTGTTTGGTGAATACACTTACCGCAAGTTTTCTTTTAAAGTTTCAAGTACCAACGAATAATATTTTTAAATTAAGACAAAATAGCTAAAATCATTATTCTTGATTTAAATGTTTAATTTCGTCCAAATTTGAACTTAAAATATCTATAAAAAAAAACTGTGTTTATATATTTTTGTCACAGTATGTACTACTAATGAGTAACCTTGTTACAAATATTTAACTCTTGGCACTTATAGGCATGAAAATTGAGCGTTTCATACTTTTTTTACGAATCCCAGAAAAAACGACCAAGGAAAAAAAGAACAAGGAAAAAAAGTACAAGAAAAAAAGAATAAGGAAAAAAGAACAATTTTTAAAAATTTGAAATATATTAATAATTGATTATGAAAATTAAAATATTAAGGGTATCAATAATATGGAAAAATGCTATAAAAATATATTATTATCTCTTATTCTTCATTTTTATATATTAAAATTAAACTATAACTTATAGTATAATATAGAGTAAAATAAATTTTTATTAGTGGAAATTCCCTATGTAGAGATCACAGTGACCTTTTCATACTTTATCATCAAATATAAGTTATAAGTTATAACCAGTGTTATAATATAAAGTAAAATAACTTTTTATTACTGGAAATTCCCTGTGTAGACCTTTTCATACGTCTATAGCAGGGGTGGCGAACCTATGGCACGCGTGCCAGAAGTGGCGCGTTGACCAAATTTCAGTGGCACGCATCACATTAATATATGAAATAAAAGTTTCAAATAAATGTGTACCTAATAAAATATGTGTAATTATTGCATGCTTTTTATTTTCATCTTACCTAGTAAAATTCATTTTTTTTTTTTGGCACGCGAGCATATTTCAAAATACTTGATTTTAAGTTTAGCATTTGACTAAAAGAATTATCGCCATCCCTAGTCTATAGTCTACTCTATAGGTACTATTATTTGAGTGAACAAATTTAGCCTGTTGGCAGTCAGTGAAGTGACAAGTGTTTTCCAATATTATAAAAATTATATTCAGTTAATGACCACAGAAGTGTCAGTGTTTTTAATAATATAAAAATTCTAATTTGTAAATATATTAAAACAAATTGAAATGGAAATTTTTAAATCCAACGAAGGCGGTGACAAAATACCTTTTAAAGGATACACTTATACAGTAAAGTACAGAGGTATAAATCATAATTCATAATACACGGAAATGTTCGACAAAAAACACCACAAATTGTCCTGCAATACTAAGGGCTAGTATCTTGAAAACTAACCCTTCCGTGACAATAGGACATAATCATTCTGCGAGTGAATCTGAAGTAAATGCCATGGTACCTGTATCTAAAATGAAATTAGCAGCAAAGACATCTTGTGCGAATCCAGTCGAGATTTATGCTCAAGGTGTTCTGAGTTAGATGAATGTTCTAAATCAAAGATGCCGCTAGAAGAAAACACCAAAAGAACTTTAAGAAATCAAAGATCAAAAAATAATCAGTGTAATAAACAGTGTTACCAGTGTCATTTTTTAATAATATTTTATATCAAATTTTAAATTCTTCAATTGAATTTTCAATTTTTCATCAAATTATATCAATTTTTAAAAATTGTTCTTTTTTTCCGTGTTTTTTTTCTACAAAACACAATCGACGAATATTCGACATTTTGTCAAATTTTAATTTAAAATAATCATAAAAAAACGTATATATGTATCATCAATATTTCTTAACTGCTATTTTAATAATTTTTATAATGCCTTCTATCAAGTACCTATCTGGTTTTTATTGTTTTTTAATAACAACAAAATAAGAAAATCGTTCCATGAGAAATCGAGTGAATACCCATGTCAAAAAAAAAAATGAAATCGTGTATTTGTGATTCTATTTTACACGGGTGTTTATCGATTTAGAGCTAAAGAAAATATTGGGCGAATCCACTATTACCAAGCAATTCAAGATTATTCCTTATCAAGATTGTATTATTATATACTCAAAATAATATTTTTTTTTGGGTCATCCAGTTGATTGACGTTTGGGATTTTGGATAATCGATGTTGAGATGGGCGTTTTTTTATGCGGGGAAATTTTTAACAAAAACTGGACATTTTGATAAGGTACAAGAGGATATTAGTAATCAACATTTTAGATCATTGGTTAAGATACAATAACATAAATAGACCTCGCACATCCTAGTAAAACTACACCTAATAATAATAATATATTAATTGAGTAACAATATTACATGAGTAATCAGTTTGCCCCCCTCTCATCACCATTAGTTAGTATTATATACTTACGGATGTTGGATGCTGATGTATATTGTTGATATTTTTTTATTATTTGCCAGAAACCGATTGTTGTTTTATTTATTTATTATCCGTGTAGTTACTGTACATAAATTGCACTAATTGCATTATTCATGATGCGCAAAAAGTAATTGTACTCTTTTGAGACAGAATTACATTATACATTTCGGAAATAAAATTTTAAAATCTATTTTAATTATATCATATCACTTTATTTTTTAAACTAATATAGGTACAAAACTAAATTGTTTGGTCTAGAAATTCAATTTCATTCTTTTTGTTTGGCAGAACACATATTATTTTATACAAGTAAAATTAAAAATTAATTGCATTAGAATAACACAAATATATTTTTTTTTTTTTTTAAATTTGTTAAAATGTAAAAAATGATGTGTACTGAGTAAGAGGAAGTGCAAAGTTAAAAACGGTTTGTTTTAAATACATTTTCCCAATAAAATAAAATTCTTAAAATTAATAATTATAAGGGGGTGTCACACCAGCATGTGCTGTCTTACAAAGGTCAATATACAAAATTAAAATTAAAATTAATCATGATCAAATTTACTATTTTTTTATTTATTTATTTATTTTTCAAGATGATAATGGACCCCACTGAATATGTTCACGTGGGGGCCCGTTCTAAATAATTGAAATACCAATAAAAGCTATAATAGATACTTTAGACATTCTTAAATGTATGTTTAATAGTAGAAACCAAGACATGTTACAGGCATTCTATAAAAAACTGCGATGAAAACATTTTTAATATTACAAAAGACTGCAAGACAGCTAAAGATACGACAAAAGATTTAAATTAATTTTGATTGTTATCTGTAAGTAACCAAGCCATTCTTAAATTGAAATACTGCAGCATCATCATCAAATCAGCGATTCATAAATTGAGGATTCCAGAATACAGCAGCCAGCATTAAAAAATCCTTGTACAACATAATATTTTAATAATATTTTAAAACATATTATTTTTAAATAAAATGTTATACCTTTTGGCAATATGAATATCATCTTTTATTATGTTTATTGTCCCAAGATAACAGCGTTACTTGTGAATATTTAACTGCGTATTTTAGGTTTGGTCTATAAATAAAAATGCTGAGTAACGTCAAAATAGTTATTGTAAATATGTAAACAATTAGTGTTATTAAGATTACCTTAATAATAGTTTATTTTGGAGCAGTATTATAATTGTGTTATTTCCTTATATTTGGAGTAAAAGACTTGTTAAATGTTGTCCCTCGATTGAATTAAGTGTTTGACTTGCATGAAGTTTCCAATTGATTTATTTATTTTAATTGCAGTATTTAAGCGACCAAGCCTTACTCAAAATCAACACAGCACAATCATCAAATCAACGATTACTGAATACAACAGCCAGCATTAAAACATCCTTATACAACATAATATTTTAATAATATTTTTAACTATATTATTTTTAAATAAAATGTTATACCTTTTAGCAATATGAATATCACCTTTAATTATGGTTATTAATTCCAATATAACATCATTGCTTGTGAATCTATAATTATGTATTTTAGGTTTGGCCTAAAAATATAAAACAATTTCAAAGTAAGATTGATAGATTTATTGTAAATATGTAAACAATTAATGCTAATAAAAATTACCCTAATAATTAAATTCTTTTTGTTGCAGTATTATCTTTATAATTGGAAGAAAAGACTTTTTAAATGGTGTCCCTTGATTGATCAAAGTGTATGACTTGCATGAAGTTTCTAATTAATCCATTAATTTTGATTGTAGTCTGTATGTAGGTGACCAAGTCTTAAAATCAACAAATCAATGATTCACAAATTGAAGATTACAGAATACAGCAGCCAGCATTAGAACATCTTTATACAACATAATATTTTAAAATTAATATCAGCTTTTATTTTACATAACTATTGATTTAAAAATAATGGAGTAACTGGTGAATCTAGTGAGACTATAGCTGTTTATTAGGTTTAGCCTAAAAATATTAATAATTTTCAATTTGAATCTAAGATAATTGCAAATATATTTTACTAATACACAAATACTAGATACCCATATATTCAAGAATAAAATTATAATATAAGCAATTCATTGATAGACCAGAATTCGGCAAGTACTTATTGTTTATAATTGAATGATTACATTTTTAAAGGTAATGCAGTAATCTTGTTTTATTCATAAAATATAACAGTTATTACTTATTTGACATAAAAAGGCTATGAAATATTAACACGTAATTCTTATATTTACTTTATTCTATTAAACATTTATTATTGAATATTTTAACCAATTAGTAAAGGAGTTTGTATACATAGTTTTATATTATCTCTTAAACAGCTGGTACATGGCATAAAATACACAAAATGTGATTATAAACATGAAGTAAGTAGAACGAAATTGGATTGTATTCATTGCTACTTGTTAGACAAATTAGTCACCTAAAATTAAAAGGTAAATATCCATACATACAAATGACACAAAATTTAAATTTTAACACCATTAAAGAAAATTATAATGGAATAAATTTCCAACATAGAAAAAAAACTAAAAACAGCTAAATAGTTGACAGAATATTTAAATTAATGTTGATTGTTGTTTGTAAGTAACCAAGTCGGACTCAATTTCAAAAACAGCAGCATCATGATCCATTAAACGATTCACAAATTGAGTATTACGGAATGCAGCTGCCGGCGTTAAAACACCTCTATACAACATAATATTTTAATAATATTTTTAACTATATTATTTTTAAATAAAATGTCATACCCTTTGGGAATATTTATTTGATCTTTGATTATAGTTACTGCTCCCAAGATAACAGATTTACTAGTGAATCCATAACCTGGGTTTTTAGCTTTGACCTATAAAAATAAAATTATTTCAAAGATAGATCTATAAATATCAATACATATTTATACATCCAATAATATATACAAAATTAAAATTAGTACTAATAAAAAATTACCTTAATAATAGTTTTTCTTGTTGAACTATTATCTTTAGGTTTTATTTCCTTAAGAATAGCAGTATGAGGCTTGACAGATGTTGTCCCATGACCGATCAAAGTTAATAACATGCGTGAATTTTCCAATATTTTTTCATTTGGACCAGTTTTTGTTGCAATCCCAAATGAAAACAATTTCGGAAACTATAATTTAGTATAAATGACACTCATTAGTTTTTTAAAATAACTACTATTCATAATCAGAGTAGCCTTAAGATCATGATCCTAAAAATTGCAAGACAACTAGGTATGTCCTAGGTATATACCTAAATATTATAAATAATACATTTAGAACTAATAAAAGCCCACATACTCATACTAATACCTAAGTATGCTATCAATTTTGGCTTCGATTGAAGTATAAATATATAATATTTAATTGGTTTAATGGAAGTTATTTTTTTAATCTACTTAATATTAATTGTTACTAATTATATTATGTTATCAATGATCAATAAAAAATAACAATTAATTCATAACACTAATAAAATAATAAAATACTCTCAATTTATAAGAAATAACAATAGCTAATATAGTATAATATTACATAATTATGTGTTATGAAACAAATACTTCTTGATATTTTAAGTATTTATAGACACCTCAAAAATGTAGGGCTGAATTTTGTACATATGTATCCCTACATATGTAGGGCTTCTATAACCTTAAGGCGGCTCAGCTAATAATGATTGGATTATCTTACCCGAACAAGGAGAATTCTAATAGGTTCAAATGTGGCCATGATTGACAGCAATAAAAATATGAATAAACCAATAACAGCTGATATCAAACTACCAAAAACCATATAGTTTCGAACAGTAAAATTATAAGGTAAATTGTCTATAGTTTTAGCATGATGTATTGATCTTGCAACAACAGCTTGGTCTGGTTCTGGAAAAGCCAAACACCATTCTTTAGTGTCACCTTGCATGCTGATTTGTTGTCTATGCAATATCCTATAATTTAAAATCAATAAGTTTAATTTAATTATTCAATTATTATTTCCATGCAAAAATAACAAAATATTTTTACAACTGAGATAAGGTATTAATATTTTAATAGACTATTTTGAAACACTATTCCTTAGGATTATTTTAAGATAGTCTATGTTATGTTAACCACAAAGATATGAAGGGTGTCTTTGAGAGGAAGTAATACCTGATGGTATAGAATAGTCAGTTATTTAACTGTAATAACTAAACTGATGGATCTATTATAAAACTGAATGGTAAGAATATAGAGTCCTGCTAACTTTTTTTTTAATATTTCAAGTTCAATTTAAGTTATGAGCATTTTAAAATTGTTCCTTTATTCAGAGTGCAAAATGTGAAATGTTAGTGTGTTAATAACACTAAGGCAATACATGCAAGAGTAACTTCTAGTTATTTGTTAGTACAATGTAATACAAATATTGTTTTATACATTTTTTGATGTATGAAAACAATATTGAGCTTAGATAGGTCGATACCCAGAAAAAATACTTTTTTCATAATTTAATCATAAAATATTAAAACACAAATATGTTTTTAAATAATACATACTTCAAAACATTTGGTTTTACTCTAGTTATTCCCATTAACTCATCTAACAGTTTCCGGTAGTATAAGCGTTGTTTTTTAGTAGCCAAATGCAATA
The DNA here is from genome assembly GCF_001856785.1 of Myzus persicae. Lineage (NCBI taxonomy): Eukaryota > Metazoa > Arthropoda > Insecta > Hemiptera > Aphididae > Myzus > Myzus persicae. The sequence goes on along the minus strand of NW_019102121.1, from coordinate 119,346 downwards.
TAGCACTTATCCAAGTACCGTCGTGTATAAATGCACTCTAAAATACAATCAAAGCTTATTATTAGGGCTTGTAATCGAAATTGCCAATGTATTTTATTAGCCTTTTTCTTGTGAAAATGATTGTATAATATAATAAAGTACTAAGATAACACACTAATAACCAATATTTTTAGTTTTAATTTTAAAAATGTATGTATAAAATGTTACATAACCATTTTTATCAATTGAGGTATAAAATAGGTCAGATGAGATCAACTTTAACAAGTAAGAATAAAAGAATATTATTATTTATCAACCATTATTACAAAACATAAAAATATTGACTAATAAATATTATTTATTCTATACATGATGATAACTTTGATAGTTTCTACTTTTTATAGTATAAAGCAAAATGTATTACTCACGTTAGTTATTATGTATGAACTGCTATAAAGTTGCATGTACATGTCAACATTCTCCAATTCACCTGAAAATAAAACAAATAATTCGTGCAACTATATAATTTGTTTAATGTGTCTACAAACTGCAGTTATATACCATTAAAATGTCTGTATAAAAATTCTACACCAAGGTCAGCAGGTACACTTTCCATACCAAGTGCACTAACAATTATTGAATTATTTTCTTCGGCTTGTCTATTATACATATATGCCATTTTCTCCATAAACTATAATTACAAATGTGTTATGTGACTAAATAAAAACAATTTACAAATATTAAAATAATAATGTATTCTGAGCAATTTTATTTTTATATTTGTTAATTTTCAATCATACAATATTATAAAAATACAATATAGTTCATAAATATTTAACATGCTTTTAAAAATACATTTAAAATATTTGTAGATTCTTTAGGATCCCAATATAGAAACAACAACATTAATCTAAATTTGAACAACCGATATCACTTACTAATGATTCACCAGTCACATCTACATAATGAGTAGATGTCAAAACACAAGATTTGACTACAACTTCTCCATATATATAATACGGTCCAGTACAATTTATAACCACAGAAGTTGTTTGAGCCATTCTCATTACAGTTTTAATATCTTGTACATCGGCATAAATAATATCAATTGTTTTATCTTCATAATCATCTATATAATATTTGATACATACATTAAAAATTGCTAAACATAATTAATAATACCTATGGTTTTTTCTACACCATAATTTTCATCATTAATGTTTCTGCAAACAATAAATTATTTGATACAAGGTAAAAAAAAAAATAAATACAATTAAATGATAAACTATTAGATATTACAAATTTAAAACAACCTTGTTACTGAAGACAGTGCTTAACATCATTTACAGAAACGAAAAACACCATTGTTGTTTTAAAAGTTAAAAATTCAAACATATACACAATGGTTTTTAACGTTCCTTAAAAAATGAAAGCTATTTATCTGTAGATCCTAAATTCAATAATTATTTCACAGTAATTGTTATAGTAAAAAAAGGAAACTTACCAAAAGTTTTATACAATTTATCTAATACGTTTTGTAATTTATCAGTGTTACGCCCAGCAATAGCCCAAGTTAAATTGTATGTTTGAGAAAGGCGACCCATTTCCATAACGACAAATTGTCCAGTGAATCCTGAAGCGCCAAAAACGATTATATCGTACTTGCGTTTAGATTTCATATTGGTGATTTGTTCATTGGCTGGATTAAGTTCAGCAGTCGTTTCTCGGTCGAGTATTTTGCTTTCCATTTTTGCTACTTAGTCTAATGCCGGAAACCTGGTACAATATAGATTGATGGTATTTCAAACATAATTCCAGTAATTTTTTTAATATAAAGGTATTATTATACTGCTACCGTTTTCTGTGTCAACCGAAATACATCAAATAGTTGCAAATATTCAATTACTTTAATGGGCTACTAGGTGGTTTCAGCAAAAATGTTTTACCCAAACAATATTATTTAATTTGGTGAATAACCAGAAAATTCTGAACACTGAATACAGTGTTAGTGGATATCATCACATCAAACCACATTGATCGTCCAGACAGGTGGGAGGGGGAGGTGATTGTCACAAATTCCATCACCAAAAAATTAAATAATTTATTTGTGTTGATGGTCTGCATTTTGCTATTACGGAGTGGATATTAGAGTAAATTAAAGATCTCCTAACGTAGGTGTAGCCACCCAAAGAGACCAAACGCTCTTGATGAACTGTGTATGGTGTACCTGTAGTACCTAGCACAACAGTTAACGACAACATAAAATTGCTAAAGCCCCGGTCATGTGGTACTCACCTCGAAAGCTGTAAGATGGTGAGTTTGAAAAAAACAACTACAGAAGTTAGCATCTGCGTCAATCTCACACCTCAAAGGAAACCGGCCGGAGACGAAATATGAATCAAGAGCCGAAGAGCGGAACGTTGAAAAATAAAAAACGATACAGACAAACGACAAGTTGTTGGTGAGTAGTGCGTAATGCGCGTGTGCCGTGTGTTAGAAGCCGATGACGCTTGTCGGCGTCCCCCTCCCCGCTCAACGATACCAATCACACAAGAATAATGCATAATAATAATAATAATAAAAACTAGCATAATATGTTCTGTTCTGTTATCAAATACGTAAAATGATAATGCGAGAATTTCGATGATTATCGGCAGTGACCAATATATGGCACACGGAGTCCACAGACCACAATATTATTGTACTGTTCACGATCTTAAAAGATATGTTCTAACTGTTCTTAGATCTGTTTTGGTCTAGATGGCTAAATGGTGCAATTCTCATAATAAATCCCACCAAAAAATATATTTTTATATTGATTTTTATATGATTGCATCATAAACAAATTGTAGTTTTCATAAAATAGTACGTATTACTAAAACAAAAATTAATATAAAGTAGATTTCTTTAAAAGCGCATTTTAATGTTCTTTTTCTAATTGTAAGAAAATTGTATCGTGTATATAGTACAGAAAGTATTGGGAGTAGATAGTAGATAGTATTAAGATTATCAAGTATCTATAATTACATTTACATATTTGGCATTTAGTGTTATAATTAATAAATATATCTATACGTAGTATAAAAATAAGATACAAAGAGAATGAACATTTATAAAGTAATAATTAATAATACATGCACATTACAAAAATAATAAGTTACTTATCGCATTCGATAAACTTTATTTTAATCAAATTCCCTCGAGAATTCTAATACCCCGTTACTACATGTATTTGATAGAAATATACTTTGTATACTTATATGTAAGCGCCTACACTAAAATATTATTGTAAGTAGGTATTTGTAATTTGTATTGTGTACATTCTCTACTTCGGCCAACAGGACTAAAATTTAGGACTTACTTGTGTATGATGCGTTAAGCTATAGCAATGTGATGACGGTGCGTCCGTGTTCAAACGAACATTTTTTGTAACTCGTCTTCGCACAATAGTTTAGAATTTCGAACTCACGAGCGCAAAAGGCGCAAAACATACATCGATCACGACGTGCCATACAGCTGATTCCACATTTCCACATCGTCGTCATATAGCTACCATACTACGTAACAACTTATGATAATCGTCATGATCGCTATTATCAACACGGACGTCACATAGATGAAAGCACAAATTAAGATAACATCATGAATGCTTCTATTTTCTTAGTTCGAGGATAAATGGATATTAGCTTAATACAATAAACGCATTTTAGTATTATTATTTTATGTCTATTGGTGTTTGGTAGTGTTCTCGGTTCGCCTAACGTAAAATATTATTTAAAGTATTTTCATGTACAATATTAATTTTAAACTGTCTACAAAGTCATATCTATATTGTGCAATTTTTGTTACCTATGTGCATTGTTATACGTTTCCAAAATCGACTTATAAATTAACTATTTCAATGTTCAACGAAAATTTTACTGAATAGAGCTTCACGACAATATTGGTCTGTACTGAGTAACAGGAAAATAATTTTTTTGTTCATCCTAATGTGAAATCTGAACCTGAATTACATAATTAAATCATACATGCTCTAGTATGGTTGCTATCAACTGTTATTTAAATGACTTGTATTCAGATTTTTGACAACAAAATGTGGCAACAACAAGCCTTTGTTTTGGATTCCAAATTTAACGCTTATAGAACTTCAAACCACCCCAATTTTAGTAAGTTTTATATTGTAATTAAATACATTGAAAAAAGTATCATCTATAATTAAATTATAAGCTAAGTTCTAGCATTGAATTTAGATTCAATGAATAACTTATAAATATGATAACATCATGTTACTTATATACTTTATGTACCCAATACACACCCATTTAAAGGATTGATACAGGAAATTTTAATGACATTTTGAGAATAATTAAAATTATAAATCTTTAATTTGCCAGTTTACCAAAATATTACATATTATAAGTGATCCCATGTTGATACTATTGTTGGTTAATGTATATTTACTAGATTTATCATTATTATTTTATTTTGAAGTTTTGTGAATTTATTACTGTATTGACTATTTTAAATAAAAATGTAATTTATGATATCAAGTATGAAATTATTAAAATCTCTATAATATGGTGTATCTATCTTTTTTAGGGACACTTTACATTAGGAGAAGAAGTCAACTTCTCCGAGAAAAATCTAAACAAGATGTAAGTTTTAATATAAATAGTATAGATTTTAATACAAACTTAAAAAGTACTCATCTATTTTTTTTTTTAAGGATATGATTCCAGGTATGAGAAGAAAGTATTTACGCATTAGGTCAGCAATTTTACAAAACAGATATAATGTAAATTTTGATATGCAGTCCAACAGTGCTTGCAGCCAAAGTACTAGTTTGGTAAATACACAAATATAAATATGATTTTATTGGGTTCACAAAGAAATGTAATATAACACTTTTTTTCTAAAACTTCTCCAAGGCTATTTTATTATAACAATCAATGATCTTGAACAATACATCTCGAAGGTGTACATAAATATTAAATAAATAAATATTTTTGGTAGACACACACAAAACATGTTTGGGTTATCACTCCCAGTGAAGAGGCCTCAGTCTTAGTCTAATATTTTGTACTAAGTCATATGGTCTTTGTCATTTGAGACACCTGTTTAAATTATTATATAGTTTTAATTTTTAACAGATGAGTTTAAATAAAGACAGACAATTAGAAATTGATGTGTTTCCTCGAAAGTATGATTTTTTATCATCACCTATTCCAACCACCCATGCTCAAGCTTCCAAAGCTATTGTTGGAAATAGTACCATGGAAGAAAATTATGCATTTAATAATGTTCACCACATCTACGATCAAGTACATATCCTATTTTTCTTTTTTTTTTTTCTTTTAGTTATTTTCTTGTGTGTTTTAGCATTCAGATGCGGTAACAATGTTGAAGTTTGCTAATAATGATAAATCAAAATTATGTTGTGCGTCAAATGATGGAACTCTTAGCATTTGTGATGTTTTGACATCACCGCCATGTGTAAAAGCTATACTAAGATGTCATACGGGCCCAGTGACAGGTATTACATATATTATTATGTACTATTATTATGATATTGAAAAATAAGATAAATTGAAGGCAGTTTTAGGAAGAGTTTTCTTTGTAGGATTAATGTCAAATAAAATAGGTTTTAAATAGGGAACAAAACACGGTCATGGAAGAGAAGGGGTTAATAAGTTTAAAACCCTTTTTCTGAAATATTAAATTAACAAAACCCAAAATTAAAATATACCAAAAAATGAGTGATCCATTCAAATACTTAAAATTAGAAAATATCCTGAGGAAGATATTATGTATTCAGTTTCCCAAAAAATTAGTCGAGTGCATCGAGATGCTTTATCTACAAACAAGGAGAAGTGATGTACTATAGAAATTACAGAAGAATGTTTGTATAGCATACAAAGTATTATTGAAATACTACTAATTAAATCTTGTAGTGTCATTTCAGTTTTCAATTAAGGGGGGCAAAAGTATTGATCAGGGCAAAAATATGCGCAACCAAATATCTACTTACTCTTTTATTAAATTATCATTCCCACCCACCTCACATATTTAATGATTGAAATATTTTTTCTCTAACCGTTGCAAAACAATTGTCCATGCAAAATAAAACTCAGTTAACTAATATTATTTTAAGTTTTAATAATATGTTATTTTTTATTACTTGTTTACTGGTTCAAGTTTTTCAAAATATTAAAAACTGTTTGCCATCTTGAACTATTTGAACTAACTTAATTTGTTTGGCCACATCACTCATTTCTTTTTTTTGTCCAAAAATAATGGAAATATGAATTAAAAAATTGAATTTTAATATACTCAACTAAATTTGACACGATAGAGAATAGTAAAACGTACATAACTGTTAAAAAGTTAACTGAAGATGCAGTAAAACCATTCACTTTTTGATTTTTTTGTCTTTATATAGTTACTATAACAATTTTAAGATTTGAGAAAGATTTTTTTCTCTGGACCTTATATTATTTTTATTTTAATCTTCCAGACTCCAATAGAAATTAATTGTTGACCCATGAGTTACACAATCAACCAGATATAGTGGTAATAATGAAAAGCAAATGTATTGAATACATAGGCCAGGTATATGTTGTAGTTGTGGCAAAGGGTATATTAGGGTCTATATTAATATATATATTCATGAAAACTTCAAACTATGCGTATATTCAATATAAATTAGTAAAAGTTAATATATTTTAGGTTGTGATTGGTCCGCTTCAGATGAATTAATTGCTAGCTGTTCAACTGATGCAACTATTTGCTTTTGGGATGCAATTCGACATTGTTGTCTAAGATGTGTCAGTGATCCTTTTTATTCATCTGTTTTGGTCTGTTTATTTAATCCTATCAACAACAATATTCTCATTGTATGGTATTTATATTTTTGTTGCTAGCTATGTATTATGTAGTATAATTTAATTTATAATTGTAGACTGGCAACAAGGCTGGATTTGTGTGTGTATTAAATGTATCAACAGGGATGTACCCAAAAGGCGGAAAGCACAAAATTGGTGGTCAAATTTTATCCCTTGCAGTTAATAGTAGTGGACAAATAATATGGGTTGGAAATGACAAGGTAATAATATTCATATAACTGTTTAATTAAGTAACCAAAAATAATAATGTAAATGTACATATAGAGTGAAATTGTATCTCTCAAATTAAACAGCAGTGATAGTATTCTTACTAAGTGCCATCGAATTATAACATCACCAAATCGTGGTGCAATCACTTGTTTAAGCTGGAGATCATGGATTAGCCGAGAAGCCAGAGATCCAATGTTGTTAGCAAATTGTGCAAATAATATATTATGTCTTTACAAGTTCGTTGCATAAAATGAATTTAAAATAAATAACCAAAGTATAATATTGTTATTGTACTTTAGGGTTTCTGAAAATGATGGAGGCTCATTATATTTAAAAAAGAAGTTTTTAGTTCATCACGCTCGCAGTAATCACTTGTTACGTTCAACATTTTGTCCTATTATGTCATTTAGACAGGGCGCTTGTGTTGGTATGTGTTAAGTTTAGTTTATTATATTATCATTTATCAGAAATGTGTAATTATAAATATAATTTAACGTTTTCATTTTACAGTTACTAGCAGTGAAGATTCTTGCGTTTATTTTGTAGATGTAGAAAGGGAATCTAATTATGCAGTCAACAAATTGCAAGGGCATGCTTGTGTCACTTTGGGTGTTACTTTTAACTATGATGAGACTATACTAGCAACAAGTGATGTGCAAGGGATAATTATTATTTGGTCTCGACAATGTCAAAAGCAACAACAACCTTTATAATTACTAATTGTTATTTAAAATTCATAATATTGAAACTAACTGATATAATACTGATAAAGTTCATAACTAATAATAACAGTATTTTTGTAAAATATAGTTCTTATTTTCTTCAGTCTTCCTCCATTTCTCTTCCCTACTACATTCACTTGTATAAGCCACTTTAATTGCCTCTGAGACTTTTAATAGTTGGTAAAAATACCTTATAAAAATGTGCATGGAAGTTCCTGGGCAAAGTAAAAAAAATTAGCTGTTATTTAGTTTATTTTTTTGTTGAACGGATGGCACCTCTATTGTATTTTTGACATCCAGATTTCCTGCTTTTCTAGTAGATTTTCTCAAATGTTCTTTCATATAAACCTTATTTTGACAATAATGACGAGCAAAACAAAGACAGAAACAATTAAATCCATCAAGCTGTTTCTGAGATTATCTGTTACAAAGAATCTACTTTCACATTTACATATATATTTAGATTAGTGGGTGAAAATATTATTGCTAATATTATAAAACAATCTACCAATATAATTTTTTTCTAATGATATATCATGATATAATTTATTGTATTATTAAAAAGCGTATAAATATATTATATCATCATACATAGATTTATTTTAACTGCCTATACATTTGTTTTAAATGTACATAATTATTATTTTGTTGAGTGTTTTTTCTACTGGGTATTACTTTGAGTATTTTTTTCTTGTATTATTATCTTTTTTCTTTTGAATATTATTTCAAAGAATATTTTTAGCATGAGCATAAATAGTTTTCCCTTCATTCTGACTACTATTGATTTCAATTCTACACTACCCTTAATAAATAAATTTCACATAAGGGATATCCTTACCATTCTCGTCTCTGCTACAATCATCCTCTGGGCTCTGTTCTGTTTCATGGTCTATTGCCCAACATTACAATACCACATGACTTCTCTTATCACTATTACATCTAACCACATATAATTATATTTCTGATTTTATAAAATATAATGCTAAAAAAATAAAATACCAAAATTATAAATGTTTAAATGTTTAACCTTAACTTTACGAAGACTAAGAACTCAATAATAGTATAATACACAATAATACATATCTCATTTATTCATTCAAATTATTTTTGATATTTTTTTGAAGCATGAACATATTTTAATCACAAATAAGTGTTACATGGTAGAACTTAAGAAATTAAGAAATTTTCTATTTGTGATTCAGTGCATTGGTTAGTGGATACAGATAAACACCTCATATTGGAATACGAGAATATTTTGATGTTAATTGCCAATTGAACAAAACACCATTATTAAAGATCTTAATATACAACCCTGTCTTATGTCATTGTATGTGTGTTTTTATAGTAATTCTGGAACAATAACATGACATTAAAAAAAAAAAACAAAAAAGAAATGTTTCTTATTTTTTAGGTACAAAAATCAACTTTAATTGTTAGAAATGGTAGGTTACAACTATATTTTTAGTGGGTTCTAATAGGGCCTTTTTCCTGAAAAAATTTATAGTGAAATTATCAATTTTGGTTCTCTAGCTTATTAATTACAGTCCTCTAAAGTTGAATAAATACATTAATACTTTTAGTTCAAACAATAAATTGTAATAATTTCATTAACAGAGCTAAATAATTTTTCTGATCTATCTTTTAATGCTCTATCATATATTTCTAAACATTTAAATAGTGAATCTAATGATTAACACCAAAAAATAATAATATTTCTTCAATTTTTGCCTACAAAATAGTTGACAAACATAATTTTTATTTTTACATTCTACCATAAAATAAGTACCATTTAGTTTTATTAATATATTTGTATAATCATTACTTGTTTATTTATTTGCAGTTACTTTGCTTACAGTAGTTAAAATTTGAATACTTTATTGGTTAATAATGGTATTTGATTTATATTATAATAACATTGGAAACCTGTTTTTTACTCAAATTAAAAAAAAAGTTAGGTGCCTAAGATACCTTTTTTTCTGTTTAACAGACAGCTCTGGAGGCTCTGTTTGAGCAATACTTAGCCTACCTAAGACACCTAGATACCTATATACATTATTTAATCAGTATTTATGTAAATATTTGAATTATTTAACATTTTAAAATCATAACTGTTAAACATTATGAATTCAATGAATTACAAAAAATTATTGAGTAGGTACATTCTGGTCTTAACTATTTAGAGTTGGACCAATACTTGAATACTGTCAGTTTTCGGCACTAATCATAATATATTTTTTCTAATCTGCATCATTCCTTAATTTTTGCCAAAATGGTCTCACTTAATTTCATACTGTGTATCAGATCCCATATCTCTCAAACAGTATTCATTATAATTTTTAAATGGTTTATATTTTTGGTTTTTTGGACACTTTGATTAGCCGTGCGGTGTTTTGTGTATAGAGATACACATAAAGCATTAATTTAATGCACTGAGCCAAAGTTGCCTTTATATAGGATTTTGAGTAGGTAGTTGTGCGAAATTCCCCAGCTGTAAAGTGTGCAGAAGGCACAGAAGATACTTTGATGCCTTTGGCTGGTAAGTAGTAAAATATCCGGTCTTCTTTTAAGACTTTGAGAGGAAGGAACCTTAGGCAGTTAGAGGCACATAGTAACAAAATATTGGGAGATAAAATACTTAAATACTTCATTAAATTTTATGAATGCAACCAAATACACTATTCCAAATAGTACTGCTGATCGAAAAATTATAAATTACATTATAAACTACAAGACAAGAACTGTGTATAACAACAGCATTACGAGCGGCGTAACAACATCTTGCAGTTATGTAGTCCGTCTTGATGACAAAATACAATAATCTATATATCTTACTCTACTACCCAGCACTATCGTGCATACGAGTAATCGAGTAGATAATCAAAAAGTGCTCTCTACGTTGTTATACTTGTCACTTTCCATACACTCGTGTTTCTAGTAGTATAAAGTTTATGGTTCAAGGGCATGCATGGTAGATATTAATCGGTATGACCAACTTCACGAGTCATAGTTATAATATTAATACTAATATAGTACTAGCTTATATCTACAATAAGATTAATCATACAATCATAAAATACATGAATAAGTACAAAGTCGTCTAAGTTCAACCATAAATATTTTGATGAGCGATAATAAAAGAGATTAAGTAATTAATAATACAACAAAAACTAAAGTATTAACAATACTGCAATTGTTGTAATTATTTTAGAAAAATCAATACACAACCATAGAATAGATGAGACTACAAGATTAAAAAATATGTAACAACCACAAAATTAATAGGTATCTTGAATTCCAGACAAAAAGTCAGCTTTGAAAAAAGTTGAACAAAAAGTCTGGACTCATTTTTTTACTGTTAGAAAAATATTCCAAAAATACAAAATGCAACAAATTTCAATATCTGGCTCTCAACTCAATTACGCTTCATGTATAAATAAAAACAAAGAGATACTTCTTACGTACATTTTTATTTCATTAAAAATGAACACACAAAAACTTTTAATAAAAACACTATACTTTGAGAGAGCTATGTAATATCAGGCAATACTACTGCAGTGACATTGCTTGTAAAATTCGGTCACTGAACTATGTCTTACCATCTTGAAGCAGTTAATACAACTAATATCAATTCATTTGTAAGTTACTTTAAATTGGTTAGTAAATATATGTATTGTAATAAATCGTTAAATTTTAAATTTTCCATTGATATAACTAAATCAATTAAATCATATACGTTTTAAGGGGATAAGACGTATAGGCAATCGACAACTCATTTTTTTAGATGTGTACTGGTGAACAAAGGTCTCCAATCTTAGTGAAAGAACTCAGTACAATAAGTATTAAGTATACCTTGTAAAACTTTTGGAGTGTGAAAATAATATAATTATTAATTCCTGTCACATTTTTATCATTTTATCATTTTTTTTTTCAAATTTTTTCTATGTATAATTAATAATTATATCCACATGATGCTAAAAAAAATAGTGAAAGTATTTATTATTTGTGTATGGTTGATAGTTACAATTCTATAAGACAATTCCTATTATTTAATATTTTATAACTAAATATACTTTACACAAAAATATTTTCACAATTTGTTTATAAATTCTACAATATTGAATATAATACCATACACTTAACTTTACTGATTCAAAGTGTATCAGTACATTCCTGTTATTGTGATTAGGTACCTACTAAAATATTATATCATTATATCAATGTATATTATTATTGCAATAAGAAATAACTAATAAATAATTTAAAAATTAAATATCAGGTAAAATGTACCAATGGTACCTAAGTAAAGTTATATAAACCTTTTCAATGTAATATATTATAAATTGATTAATGCCTATGTACGATTTATGGTCTGAACTCTGAATTCATGATGTTAATTTAAACAAATAAACAAATTATGTTAAACAAATTTCACTTCGGTCTTTCAAATCGTTTTACATACTACATTACTACAGAGTTATTTTTAACTAGATTTTCATTTAGCAGATTAGATTTCCAAAACCGGGGAACGGGTTTTGTTGTTTGTGGTCTTGTAAGATTCACTTTGCCTAGGAGAAATGCACTGAAGATTTCAGAACCTTATCTTCAATTGTTAATTCACAACAAGGCTATAAAGCTGAAAAACAACAAAGAATGTCAAATTAAATGTGTTTTGATTTTTTTAAAGCTAACAAGACCCCAAACAAAAAAATTTGGTCTCCGGTTTTGGAGATCTATCTCACTAAATGAAAATGATTTTTTTTTGTGGGACGGTTCATGCCAACGTTTTTCTGGATTCAGATTGTTATACCGCTTGGGTGTAAATATGAAAAAAAATTCATGTTAGCTACTCTTTTCGTTTTCAAGTTCAATAAATAAAACAAGCAAAATTACTTTAATACCTCTTAAGTTCAAACCAGTTACATTCAACCTGCTATTCTGTGCTGCTATATTCTACTATAATCTAATATCTTCTCAATAAATTAATTGGCAGTAAATAATTTTCTTTAAGTACAATTTTGGTTTAATCACATTGTAATAAAACACATATATTATATATATAACATACTGTTAATAAATTTCTAAAAATTAAAATTCAAGAAAATTTACATGCCAATCTTTGACTTGGCAAGCTTTTTTACTATAACTTTTAAGATATTACGTATGTACTGTAATGTCTCTATTATCAATTTATAAAAATGTTGGTTGCGGAGTATATTGTACAAAAGATAGGTTGGTCAATTTCCATTTTCTATACCAGGGCAAGTTACATTAAAATTTATGAGAAACATAAAATTATGAAATATTTTGGAAGGGAACTTAATTAAGAGAATTTTATATTTGATGTATTTATAATTGGAATTAATGATAACTGGTAGGAATTAGTAGGTTAGGTGAGGTTACAAAATTGGAAGTACTTATTATTTGGTTAAAAATGAATTTGTAATTATGTACCATTGGGAGGATGTTACTATTATTAATAAAAAATATTAATTGATTGTTAGGTTGTTAAGATTATAGATCGAATATTTTGGTTTCTAAATAAAAATTATCCCATTTATACATGTATATAATAAACAATTCTCTTAATTAACTTTTATTTCAATATTGGGAAAATTGTATATTTAAATTACAATATTTTGGGAGAATTGGGCCATTTCATAATAATAATAAATTATTTATTTATTTGTAGTCCCTTTCGATTATCAATAAATCAAACTGAGATGATGCTAATTTATTTTTTGTTATTAATTGTTATTTTTATTGATTTAAAAATGACCTTATTTGAGAAAAATGTAAAACAAATGAATGAACATTTCATGTGTGAAACTGGACATTTTAAATTTACTATAAATATGGATACGGATATATTCTATATCATATAATAGTAATATAATATATAGTACATTTTATTTAAATATTTGTTGTGTGTTGTACTATGTCATTAAGTGTTCCTTCTAATATTCATTAAATTTACAATTAATTTTTGCTACATATTTTTAATAAGTAAAATAATAGTATACATAGTTACAACATATTTGAGTTTTAATAATACAATTATAATATTTTAATAGTATTAAAACATAAGCATGAATAATTTACCAGTTGGAAATCTATTAATATACAAAAGTAATAAATAAATACTCATACTCTGAGTATCTTAAATATTTTTTCTTTTCTATTTTTAGATTTATCTAGAATTAAAGAACAGTTTAAATATTTTACCATCTAAAACAGTTTTTGACCGGGTTAATAAAACAATAACTAATTTTTGAAAATATATACATTTCTTTAAACAAAGTGTATAAAATAATTATATTATTGATACAATAAGTGCAGTTTCAAGTTTAGTTAATTATTATATAATATTATAGGTGATTTAATTGTATACAAAAAGAGCTATTTTTCAATATTTTGAAAAATGTTTGACTTCTAGCAGTGGCGGATCCAGAGTTAAATTTAGGGGGCACTCCTAAAAAAATGTCTTCTAAGCCATACATGCACTATAATGTTCTAATTTACATATTTCTTACAATATGAAATAAATAGTTATAATGGGTATTTTATTAATTTTAGTATCGGTGGATGAATCGTTTATATTGATTAGGTGCCTATAACATTTGTACTATGATATATTTTTTGTTAATTATTTTATTTAAAAATAAATGTTGAAAAGGTCTTGGGGGAGGGGGGGGGGGGCTAGGCCCACCTGGATCCGCAACTTATATCTAGTACAAATTTTTCATTTTTATAATATTAAAATTGATTTAATGTCGTATAACCATAACAGAGGGGTTTATTATTCATATTTTAGTATGAGAAAAGATTAAATACATAAAATGGATTTAAATTATATTTAAAAAAGCAACAAAAAAATGTGATAACATTGCATAACATAAATACTTTATATGGTAAATTAAAGTCTATAATATACTCGCACAATTAAATAAATACTATTAATATTTTACAAGAAAAACAAATTTGTATTAAAATATTTGTTACTTAATATATTGAAATACTGTATGGCTATGAAACACATAATTTTCATACTAACTTAGAAGAAACCGAGTATTTATTAATTTAAATTGACATTTCTAGAACTTCACAAAGTCTTAGTTATAATGTAAACTAATTTGATAATTAGTAATTACAAATTTGGCATTATGTTAAAGCACCAAAATTGTATTAAAATTATTAGCTGTTGGTTTTAAAGAAAATTATTATCAATAAACAGAATAATACTTAAATGTTTTATACATGGTTTAACAAATACATAACTAAAACAAACTATAATTTAATGAAAAGTATAAAAAAAACTTATTTATACAATACTATTTATTATAAATATAAAATAAAAGGTATGTTAATTATAATTATATACCTGTACCTAAGGATTTAGATGAAAAAAATCACATTATTTGACAATACTGACTATTAAGAATTAGATGATATTAAGATACATTTTTAGGATCAGAAAAAAGCAAGTCTTGCAAAATACTATGTCAGAGATTTTTCGGCAATTTACCTAAAAATATTAAAATATTTTTTAAAAGTTATTGAAATCATCTGAAATATAATATTTTATAAAATAAGACTTCAATCGCATATTATTTTTATTTCTTAAGTAAAATATTAATAAATAAAATGGAATTAATCAAAAAGAAGAGATACATTTTAAATAGAAAGAATGTTTAAATTAAATGATCTTGTATTTAAATTGATTACACTTATAAAAATCTTGAATGCCTTTGAAATGTTTCCCAACGGGCATCGTCAGATTCATGTGTTAAAAATCGAACACCATTTCCTGTTGATTTTTCGAGTTCTCTTAAGTCACACCAGGTTTGATAATCCTAAAAAAATTAATTCATTAATAATAAAAAGTGTGTATCTTAAGAAGAATCATATCAATTTGGAGAATAACACCATTATAAATAACTAAATATGTTTAGGTAATCAGGGCCAACTCAAGGTAAAAGCTAGCTTGGCATCATCCTAGGGTGGCACTTTAGTAAGGGGGTGGCATTTTTGAAACAATGATAATTTTATTATTTTAGGGATGCCAAAATTTGATTTTGCCTAGTGCACATGTAAGTTATAACAATTTTTGAGGAAAAATTCAATACCTAAGCTATGGTCATTGTTTTTTCTTAAAGTTTTAACTTTCAAAATAATTGAATTATGTTTATTTTTAATTGTAGTATATATCTTATAATTGTATAAATTTTTTATTTACACAACTTAAAACATTTAAAGTCAATTTAACTTCTGACTGTTATGTATTTTTATATTTATTTGAAAATAATATATGCTTAGTTTTTTAGGCCTATAAAAACAGAAATATTAAAAATATGAGCTAAAATAAAAATAAAAATTATATACGTACTAAGACAACAAAGTACTAACATAAGATGTGTACTGTATCGCTCTACAATAAGCAGGTCTATTGAGTCACTATAATGGGTATGATAAATTAGATTATTAGAAATTTGAAATTGATACAACATTGTATACAAAAAATGAGTTATTATAAAAACAAAAAAATGGGTAAAAATGTATACTTCAGATACTCATAAAAAATATTTTTGTAAGTAGAACTATTTTTTTAAATTGCAGTATTTTATTGTAATCTAAAATATTGACTGAATTATCGAAATTTTAAATTTGTAATTATACTTAATATTTAAATTTAGATGGTTATTTTAAAATTATAATTAATATTTCTCTTTATGTTATATAGCTTTCATATCAAAGGCATCTGATTATTTAAAAATTTATCAGTTATCAAGTAAAAGCACATAATATTTGGGTATAAATATTTTTATTTTTTAAATAACATTTCCAATAAAAATCCAAACCCAACAATTATATATCCTATACGCCAAATTGGATTTGTATTGGACCCTTATATTTTATTAACTATCCAAAAACAACATGCAAAGGCTATATGTTTTTAAGCCTAATACAAATATAAATTCAATAAAATAAAAATTTAAAAAATGTATGTATAAAAATCACTACAATATTAAAAAATGGAACAGTATAATTGATAAAAAAAAAAAATTTGTTAAAAGTAGTACAATTTATGAAAGTACTTCAAATGTTTGAAAAAGAACACTGTTAAATATTTACCTGTAACCATACATGTACTAATGATTTGTCAACAGTAAATCTTTTTCTTTGTTTTACTTGAAGCAAATTGGTTATAAGATCAATAGCTGAAAAATAAATATAAATTTTAGAATATTGATGTATCAAAAAACATAAAGAAGTTATTAAACTTCAGTATAGACACAACTATTATTAAGTAATGAATAACTATGTACCATCATGTGAAATTTCTTTCCAGGGATTTCTTGGATACATAAAAGCAGCATTTTGAATCTGATCGTTAATATCTTCATCTTCATTAAAAGGAAACGTTCCACTTAGGCTGACATAAACTATGACTCCAACACTCCACATATCTAAAGATCTGTTATATCCTTTATTTCGTAAAACTTCTGGAGCTGAAATCATATTATTCATACATTAAGTTACAAGTTCAAACTTATACTTAAGTATTTATACTAACCAAGATAAGCAGGGGTTCCAACTACTGATCGACGAAACGATTTTTCACCAATTATTCGAGCAAATCCAAAATCACATAATTTTACTTGTGGAAAATCAGAATTTGAACTGAGAAGTACATTCTCCGGTTTTAGATCACAATGAACTATGTTTTTGCTATGTAAATGCTTAAGCGCTATTAATATCTAAGACAAAAAAAAAATTGCATCAATCTCAAATTATTTTTACAATATTGTTTATGGAAGGTGTATCAATTAATTAAATAAATTAAATAATGTTTATCTTTAGTAGGAAAAAGTTTATTTTTTTTTGTATATTGCTACATTAAACAAAATATAACCGTACATTATGTGTAGCTTAAATATAAAATATATATGTTACATTATTTTAAAGATTACATGATTTATTATTTTAAGTCTTAGTTTTTTAAGTATCTTTTTTATATAGACAATCACTATATAAATAATTATAAGATGTATTTACATAATAATGTCACTCACTTGGGTAATTAAAAATTTGGTAATGCGTTCTGATAACCGTCTACGTTCACTGGATAATATCATTTCTAACATATCTCCTCTTAATTTTTCCATAACTACAAAAATACGCTCAGTTGTCTCAAACATACAATCAAGATTGACTACACCAGGATGTTCTAATTTTCCAAGAATGGCTACTTCATTTTTTAAAGCAGCTTCTTGTTTAGTAGGAAATCTTAGTTTATCTATTACTTTAATAGCAACAGTTTTACCTGATTTTCTATGTTTACCTGTAATAATTAAATGAAGTATACCATATGTTTAGATTTAATTAAACAGATGTGTACATTTTTACTAAAAATTTTTTAGTATCTAGTACATACCTCCATAAACGATCCCAAATTGACCAGAACCCAACACTTCGTCAGGAAATATTTGATATAATTGACTCATATCAGTGACATTTTGTTGTTGCTCATTAGACTCATTAACTGAACGTGACACTATATTAATATATACATATTATTTAAAAGTTTAAATTCAATAACTAACCCCACAAATGACTATTTTAGATTGCAATTTTGGAACATATTTATAAAAAATAATTAAGTTTTACTCTAATAAATATATTTAATTTAGTATCTAATAACTATCTACTAGCAAATGTACTAATATTATGTTTGTGTGTGTGTTATATTTTAGTAATTGTAAATATTTAATTTAAGTCAACATTAATAAAGGTTTTTTTTTAATTTAACTTGAAAACCTATACAAATAAATACATTCATTATTCAGACACAAATATAACTTACAAGTCCAAAATATATTTTCATCAAGCAGCACAGTTAATTTTGTGGATGTTGTGTTCTATTTGAAATATAATATAATTTTTTTTTGCTAGAAAAAAATGATAATACACTTTAGTTTATGTTTAATTAAATAAGATATTTTCAGATATCTATAAATAATAATTTATGCACGCAATTATTTATTCAATTGATGAACATATAATTACGATATTATGAAACTTCTCTTTTTTTTACAAAAATAAGACCTCATAAAAATATTAGGTATACATATTTTAATAAAAAGAAAAATTAAAGGCAAGTATGTGTTCATTTCAATAATTGTAAAAAAAACTTTATTAAAACAATATTAAATAGCTGAATGATGGCATTATAAAAACTATAAAACGTGCTTATTTGACAAACATATTAATTACAAATTAGGTACTAAATACATAACAATCGTAGAAATATTAATATAAAAATGTCCAAACATTTAAATAATAAAGTAAAGATATTTTGAGTATGAATACTTCATAATAAAATGTATGTATAAGGCAGTACAGTATCCAGTGGTAGGTGTTGACAGGGTTAAAACCCTATCCTAACAGAAATGTTATTGACTTTTGAATAAAACCAATTGAGTAAATTATTTGAATACTTATTATTAATACTAATAATTTTACCATATTTGACAACACAAAACTGGCACCATGCAGTTTGAGAACCCATGCATCACAGGCAGTTATATAATCATTATTTTATACTACCACTTTCCCACTTTTTTAGTATACGGTACTACTATGTGGTTTTATAAACAATTTTCTAATCAGAGTGATACACAAACTGCTACCATCTGACAATGAACAGTATTTACATGAATTTATTTAGTGACTATCCTCTAAAATAATTAATACCATAAAACAAACTTTAATTCAAACATGATAATAATTATAAAATTTGTATAATAATTTAAGTTACAAAAAAACAATTTTTTGTTAAGAAAATCCTAGTTATCAGATCCATCTGAAAAGTAAGAGTTAGGGTTAGTAAACTCTATATTGAGTTGTATTACTTTGCCATGTTTTTTAAAATCTTAACTTCCGAAGTATAATGCTTTCATCGTGTTGTTCTTAACAATACATACTAATAAATATATTAAGTAGTTAAAACTTATTAAATTATGTAAGCTTTATTGATATAGAACATATCGTATCAAGTTACTGTTTTTTCAAAGACTTTCTATTTTTAATAAAAAAATATTTATGGCTTAAACATTATAATTTATAAAAAGTAATTGGTTTTAAATAAAATATTTGATATTATGATATTCTCATTTAAGCACATTCATGCATTTGTGTATAAATACAGTGATATACAAATAATGTTATAATATATTTTATAACTTAGTAAAAGTGTTGTTAAAATATAACATGTTTTGAGTAAATTAATTGTTTCTAATAAACATTTCATTTCATTGTTTTATTATATACAAGTGCAGCTTATTATGTTATTATTGTTTATTTTTACTATAACATGTAACACAAAACACACAAACATAATGATATGAGAACACAAGCTAAGTAGTGTTATGAACAAATGATATTTTTAGGGTAGTTACTAAAACTAGACATTGCACATTGGAGGTACAAATATTATTTTTTATTAATTTGACAACTCTAAGAATTATTGTTAATTAGGGAGATAGATTGTTGCGTTTGAGGACAAAGATGGCAAATAGCTTAGCAAGCAGCCCAGGATATTTATAAAACTACTAACTTGTAGGATTGGATGGTACAGGCATTAATGCCTGTTGAATTATACTTTCCCAGTCTTTTTCTCCCTTGGTCCAAGTACTATTGCAATCATCTTCTGCATTTATCCCAACAGATAAGTTATGTTCTTCACCACCAACATAATATTCAAGGTTAGTAGTCTTGAGTTCAAAACAATGAATTGGGCCTGAAACAATTATTTTCATTAAAAACTAAAATGAAAAAATGTATTTAGTTTGTTAGAATATTACCAGGAGCTCGGGGAACCAATGCACTGTTAACGTAAAGTATTTCAGATAAAGGAATTTCTTTGTAATATTTCGATGTTTTGTCATTAACAAATAGTGTAATAGCTTTTGAATCCAATCTCCAATAATGACTTTTTCTCTGAAGAAAAATATTATACTTGACATGTAAATACTGTTTTTAACTTTACTAATTAGGAAACACATACTTGTTTGTCTTTGTTAGTAAAATGAACTAACCAACCCTCTTTGATGACTTTTGAACCACATCGTCTCTTAGTATGTTTAATAGATTGAACAATTCGCATCAATGGAATGTTATTACTAGATGTAGAACTAATAAAAAAAAAATTGGTTTGTTATTATAATAATTAGTAAGAAAAATGAGGCTGATACTTTACCCAACATAATTTAAATCGTCTTGAGGAGTATGATTTACATTATCTGTGAAATTTCCTACAGTCTCCTAGAACAATAATAATTCATACTGAACAAATATATCTATGTATATAAATAAATTCATTTTTAAAAGAATCAATGTAAGTAAGTTATTTATCCTCTTACCAGATTACAAGAACTTTGTCCATTCTGAGAATTGGGTACAATTGGTGGAACAACATACGGAGGTGATGGTGTATTATTTTCACCATCACTATCGTCTTCACCTTTACTGCCAGATCCTTCGTGCTCAGATTCACTGCCTACACCGCTTTCTAAATGTTTATGTTATATTATTATTTAGAAGATTAAAATACTCCTATCACAATTGTATACAATCTAATCTAAAACAGTTTAGTAAAATAAATAACATTTTTAAATGTAAAAATAGTATACAACATAATTTATTTTATTTCAATTAGTTTTGCTAATTATATCAAATTAGTAATATAAGCTAACATTTTTTACATTAAGATAAATTTAAAAAGTATTAGGGATATCATAAGTGAATAATAATATTTTTTATATCTTTTGAAATAAAGTATGAGTCAATGATAAAAAAAAAAAAATATCTCATGATATTGATTAATTTATGTCTTCGTGGTTTTTTGAGTATCTATCCAAATATATCCATTTTTATTTTTACCAATAAGTAGTAATCTAAGTTAATTCAAATCTAAAATTGTCTTAATGACTTCAATTTAAGTAAAGTATAACATTTTTTTGTTTTTTGTAATAGATAATACATTAAATAGAGACATTTAAATTGATAACAGTATTATATTATGTGCTATGAGTTTATACATTCTTATAATATTTTTAAAAGCTATTATACAGAAATTAAATATATCTACAAAATAATTCTCCTCACATAAACAAAGTTTTGAAGTAAGTAATACCTAATAGTTGTAGAGGTTAGTTTTTTGATCAATATTCATATGCTACCTTCTTCGCATTATTTTTAAATTTTTGCTTAAGACAATAAATACAGTTAAATTAAAAAAATGTATTTATAAAATTAGCTGGGTAAAAATAATACATAATAATTATAGAACTTCTTGAAAAATATAAAAGTAAGTTATTCAAACAATGTTTATAATTTAAAATGTTAATGTCTTATACAATAATAAGCTGAAAAAAGTAATGAATTTAAAAATAGAAATAAATAGAACTTATGATTTCACAAGAATTTGCTGAATGTAAATACCTAAGATTATGTGTTAGGAAAAAATAGTCAGTTAACTATAATATATATAAGATCAAAAATATGAAGTGCCACACTACAGTAACTTAGTAAACTTAATAGTTGGGGTAGCACACAACTTCTGGTGTTTGACATTTTTTATGTTAGAACTTGGCAAATAAATTGTAAATATAATTTCAACATGCATTTTGATTAACATTTTTAGAAATGTATAAACGCTTAATTTAAATTCTAAGCATGTTATGTTATGTTTAAATTATGCACATATAGACTGGGACACACATGGGTTTTATTAAAGTACATTACATATTGTCTGTTGAATTTTACAATTACTAATAACTAATAACTCAGTGTTGCCTATGTCTGATAAATGATAAGACTGATGTTACATTTAACTTCTGATAACATGTGACGCTCATGTGACCCCAGCCATAATTGATAAATTAGGTTATAAATTATACATAAAAAATATTGGTTGCTACTAACCATTTAAATCAATTGGATAATCACTAATGCAATCTTTTGGTACATCTTCCATACACTTCTTATGTACATTATAATGACAATCTTTGCACTGCACCCCTTGTTTATAAATTCCTTTAAGTAATTTCTTACAGTGTTGACATATTGTAGGTCTAGTATATGAATGTACAACAAATGTGTGTGGTATTTTGACAGGTGATGGTGATCGGCTTTTACTTTTCATGGGTACATTTAATAAATTTCCACTAATTCCCTAAGAATGAAAAAGTAATTAAATAAAATAAGAGAAGATTTTAATATAAAACAATGTTAAAACCGAATAAAATTTGGTAATTTGACCATAGTATTATTATTATGAAATTAAAAATTATAATTATAATAGTATTTTTTAAGTTCAACTTACTGATTCATCTGAAACTGCAGATATCAATGAAATATTTGATGCACTACGATTTGAAACACTCAAATTAGAAGTACTTGATTTATGTCTATTTTTATGCCTGCTTCCACCTCCGCAATCATTGAGCAGTTTGACAACACATCTTTTATGGTAATTTAAGTTACAACCTAGTAACAGTAGTAATAATTAATATTAAAATACATTATATGTGTGTGTGTGTGTGTGTGTGTGTGTGTGTGTGTGTGTGTGTGTGTGTCGTGTGTGTGTGTGTGAGAGTGTTTAAGAGTATCGTCCGATAATGGATACTTGTAAGATCACTATCAAAAATACACATGTACAACAGAGATTAAAACCCATAAATAGCAGACACCTTATACAGCAAACATGGACACTTTGGGTATAATATAATGTAGCAACTTGATAATAAATTAGATTTTTGCTTCAATATTTGGTAGAGTTGTTAAGACTATATGCATGAAACTAGTTAAGTACATTAAATACCTGAACATTTTAAACCTTGACGTACGATCCCAAATAACATTTGACCACAATAATCACAAAATGTTGGAGTTTTGTATGAATGTACTGTTAAAGAATGTGGCTTAATAACTGAGTTCTCATATTCTTCAGATAATGATTGACCTAAAAATAATTTTAATTAATACAGGTACCGAATTACAAAACTATACTAATGTATAAATTGTTGATTACCATATAAACATAAATACTCTGTCTCAAAAGAGAACAACTTTTATTAGCATTTCACTTTTTATGCATCGTGAATGATGTGATTGGCAAGTTGAGAAACCTGTGATCAAGCTAACACCGGGTCGTTGGTGGAAGAAGCGCAGCACTGAAGAAAATCGGTCGGCAGACTGATTATTTTCTTTTGAGACAGAGTATAGAACAATATTACATTTATAGTTACCTGACAGAATAATTTCAATTATAGTTTCATCACTTATGTCAATAACATTATTTACAGGTACAAGAATTTGATCACATGAATAATTATGTCGGAACAGTAAAATTCTCTCAGCTAATCGAGTAAGGCCATGATCAGGACACTACAAATAAGTAACGAATCACAAAATTAAAATATAACAATTATATTATACACTATAAATAATTATTGGGATGAAATTAATTTTAATTTTTGATAGTTTACAGATGAGATAAGAGTTAGTTGAATCATACTAGGTTGATAAAATTGTTGAATGCTTGATTCAATTTGTAAAACCATCAACATATTGTAAAAATTGTGCTTACTTTAATTTCATTATAATTGTAGCTAAATTTAAAAACTACATTACAATTTTATAAAATCACCTACTTAAAGTACAATCTGTGGTAAATTTCACTCTAATAGTGGAAATCAAAAGTTTTGAATTTCCTTAATTGCTTCAATGTTTAATTAAAAACAAAGAATTTTATAATTTGCTCAGAATCTACAATGAATATTAATTAAATTTTTGTTTTACATTTGAAGATTGAAATAAATAAATAATATTCGTTTGATAACTTCATATAAACAAGAAAATAAATTAAAATTATGGAGTTAATTTGTAGTTGATATTAGGAAGTTTGAATATTAAAACCATTATTAAAATATATGCTTTTCTCTTTGATTAATTGGATTATTTGTAGACAGTTTAAAAAATAATTTATAATTATAAAATAATCATCTGTTATAGATCACAGTACCACATTGTTAATAAAATAAAAATATGTAATTACTAATGTACCTAACTTATCAATAGAAATATAATAATTTAATTTATATTTGTCGTTTGTGATACTGCCTATCTGAGATTTAGATGATAAGTTCTAGAATAATTCTACAAACAAGTAATAAAGAAAGATTTAGAGGGAGAGAAGAAAAATATTAAAGAGTATATTATGGATAACTTTATATTACTATCTAACTCACAATAATTTCAAATATTTTTAAACGTAATACAAATACAATTTGAAAATATTTTTTATAATAATGTAATAAATTGTGTTTAATGTTTAAATAAACATTGCTACTACTTACTTTTATGTTTACAAAATCACATGCTGCTTCTTTTAAAGTTCTCAAAGTAAAAGAAGACGCATTCAATGTTACTGAATCACGGATCAACCCAAGTTGCAAAATAAATGTTACATCTTTTTCTTCCATGTCACTGAATGTTTATTAAATTGTTCATACATTAAAACTGAAACAAATATTAAATAAATGATTTGTAAATATAGTTTTATTCAAACAACTGGTAAATAATAATGTTTAAGTGTCATTAATAGATTCAATAATAATATCAATTTTAAACATATATTAAGACATAATAATATCAATAAGAAAATCACTTGCAAATCATATTAATTTTATACCTATCATAAACATAGGCGTGCGCAGACTCCGGTTTCAGGGGCAGCAAGAGATTAATTCTAATTAATTCTAATTAATTAATTGTATTGATTATTTGTTTATTTGGATAAACAGTTGTACAGTTTTTATAGTAGACAGGTTTATTAGTTTTATACTGATAAATTCTATAATCATAAAATATTCATATCTATACTTGACCAAAAAAAAAAAAAAAATCATTTGTGGGAATATAATTTTACCGAGGCCCATTTTTTAATATTTGCCGGCTCTGGTAGTCCCAAATAAAGTCCAGGGGCAGTATATACTGCCTCTGCTGCCCCGTGAGCACGCCTATGATCATAAATTAAATTTGACTTTTCATCAAATTGGTTTTAGGAAATCATGAGGCTGTCAAAAATAATGGATTAGGACAAAATTTAGTACTGTTAAAAAAATAATCATTTTACTAAACTATTTTTAAACTTAAACAAAATTAATACTTTAATTTATTATTTTAAAGTTACAAAACAATTTTTTGTACAGCTTTTAATTTACTTCATTGTTGTAAATAATGTTGAATGTATAATTATAAATTAGTTTTAATTAGTGCTTAAGTTATTTTGGCTAGGAACATTTTAGCACAAAAAATATTAGGCGGTACTTTTAACCAAGTTTTAATGCCCCAAAATAACGCGAGAAAATTATTAAGACTTTCTTAAGTTTTCCATGAATTTAAATTAAATTCATAGCTACAAACACCTCAGCTAAACCTTAACATTTAATGTCAAAAATGATTTGTACTACATAATAACATAGTTTCATGAACGAGTACTAGATACATTGAAAAAAAAAACACAGGAAATCAGTTAAGACTTATAAAAGACCAAGACAATTCAGTGTTATAGGCAGTAGGATGCGTAGGATGTAATTTAAGTTAGTTCTAAAAACATATAATAAATTAACATTTTTGATAACATCAACATTTATTTTACTTAAAAATTATAAGTTTACATATCATAATAAGTATTAGGATTAATAATAATAAAAATATATAGCAAGCAAAATAGTATAATTTATGTATACATATACTGTATATATACTTTATATATAATAGAACTTGTCCTGACTGACAAATTCATCATTGCCTAGCCGGAACAGCTGAACCTAAGTGTATGAAATTTGGTCAGTAGTTTCATTTTATAAAGTGAAGACCTGCTAAGAAAGGATTTTCTAAAATTCACATTTTAAAGAAGTCCTCAAACGAGAATTTTGAGATTTATAGTGAAAATTGAAATAATTTTTGTTATAAATGGACAATGGTTGGCATTGGTTGCAGGTTATAATATTTAAAGTAGAAATTAGTAATTGTTTTTGTGCATAAATGGTTGTCATTAGTTACTTGGTCAGATGCGGCAAAAGCATTCATCAAGTTATCATGTATACATGGCCTCGACTAAAGAAACTATGTCTTAAAAGTATGTTTGCAGCTTATATACGCAAAAACTACTAGATTAATTTTGATGAAATTCTCAGATATTATTAAATATGTATAAGAAAGGTTTAGAAAGTAGTAAGAAATATACTAATTGTTAAATCTGTGACTAGTGGTTGCCATTCTAGGTCAAATTATTTCACAAAGCTAGGTACCCTAAAGCTGATTTGTCAGTGCACTAAAACTGAGACATACTCAAACTGAGATACACCTCTATATACCATCCTATATTATTTTTGTTTATTTTTTCTAGAGTAAAGTCTGGTTTTACAACTATTTAATATATAACATCAAAGGTCTAAAATGGATGAACCTTATGCAAATTCATAGATTTTGATTGGCACAGTTTACATTTATCAGAGTTTAAGATGGATGAAATCCACAGGCATTCAATTTATCACAGGCAACACCCAAAATTTTACCCCAAAGGAAGTTAATTGGGTAAAATAGAATTTATCACCTAGTTGGAACAGCTGAAGCTATGATAATGAAATTTGGTCATTATTTGGACGTTATTTCTAGGTTAAATTTTTTGGAAGAGGGTAAAAATTTTAGCCCCAAGGAAGTATCACAAATTGTATGCATAAAAACTGTATTACAGTTAAATCTGAATAACTTGAATTTCAAGAGAAATAAAAATAATTTTTATTTATCTATTTTTCAAGTTATATACCTCAAACACAACTTAAAAACACTTCAAGGGACAAGAAAGAAGTTTGAGCTATCGAGACTTGGCTGAATTATTTAGCCGATGTCAATAAAATAAATTGTCTAATAGTTAGTCTTTTTCTTATGAATTACCTACTATAGAAGATTTAAATCAGTTTTAATAAAATATGTGTGATCGTTTAGAAAAAAAAACTTATATTAATTACTAAGAAGTTTTCCATTTGCGTTGAATATTTTTTTTCAGCAGTCCTTTAGTTTTTAAATGGTATCCTAAATTAATAAAATTAACTGAAATATGTAGCCAACCTGGCTATTCTAGTATTTTATGAACAGAATAGGAACATTATTCTAATAGGTATATATAATAATATAATATTACTTGTATGTAATTATAGAAAAATTACATATACTTATAAATGTATATCCTCATTAGCTATTAAATTAAATTGGTAGGTATAACTAGGTATCTACTGACTTCATTTGTTAATAATAATAGGTAATCGTTCTGATAGGTCTAAGTATCATTTATCTTTTGAGTTCATTCTGAAATGTTATAATGTAGGTATAATAAATATTTTTTAATTCAAATAGTATTTGACCTACTGACTAATATTTATAACTACTGACAAAGAAAATACGAAATGTCATTCAGTAGGTATGTACATTAATTTATCGTTAAAAAAATGATGAATAAATTGTACTTAAATGAACCACAATTTAAAGTTCAAAATTCATTGATTTGTTAAGAGTTATTTGTTAAAAGTTACATTTGAATAAGATATATCTAGGTACATATAAAAAAAATGATCACAAATTAATTGTATAACTTCTGCTGCATATTGGCTGTACAAGTATAACTAAGTACCAAGCACCTAATGTATTTCAGCAAATATCCACAAAAATATTAGATAGGTATCTATGGATGTATCTATTTTCAATTCTACTAAATTTCAAAAACCAAAAATAAAATACTAATATAATTCTGGTCCTTTAAATTAACATACCTGGATAGCAACAATCTTAATGTACGGTCTCAATACGATTATTCACGAACACAATAACAACAACGTAAAATGTATTTCACCAGCTTCGCCATATTTCTTACAGAATAACAGCTAGGTATCTCCATTAAGGACAACTTTCACCTAAGTATGAATCAATTTCAATCGAAACAAATGATAAAGACAAGTATCATCTTATCACTTGATCTTTTTATCTTCTATATATTATATATACTGTACACAATTATAGTATAGGGGGAGATGACGTCGTCCTGAGACGGCCGTCTAGTCGAATTTATTCCCGGTCTTTTAAATCTGCCGTATGTCAGTACGAGATGACGCCAGAATGCATATTAAGCTATTTTTCCATACAGGTCTAATTTTCACGGTTTTCGGTAGCTCGATGCAACTGGATAAAAACTGCATACAATCGAAAATGGGGACGTAACAAACAATCGATATCAATATAATATCACGTCGATTATATTTTTGTCCCGCAATGATTTTCAGATCATAATTTAAACATTTTACTATTATTGGAAGTAGAATATTGTGGAACTGTTTTATAAATATTAATCATTAATTGTGGTGCTTACCACGGACGCATGGCCAAATAGAACACATCACAGTATCATTTTAAGATTTAAATCCAACATTTTTAAACGAATCCGAATTCATATTTGTCTGTCTGTAACGGCGGCTCAGGTGTAGTTATACGTTTAAATATATACAATATACATAATATTATGTTTATCTGTAGACACCGGCACGGTAATTTATTCATCGATTTATCGTATAATTTTGTGTGTCGGACAATTATTATTGTTGTAGAACAGAAGCGCCGCGTATGGTCATTGAGAAAATGTTGAGAAATTTGTGATTATATAACATACAGGTGGATAAAATATAATGATGGCCTAGCTGTATGCGAGAATTTTGATCAGTGTAACTATTGCGCCCTACTGAATATCTACGATTTTTTAAACATTTATATAGATTATAGGTACCTATGCGTACGCGTTTATACTGTCTTAATAGTTAATAGTTAATACCCTATTTTATGTTGACGACCAACTGTTGACTACGTGTGCGTCGACCTTTAACACATAATTAAATGCATACTATGCTTCAATATTTGATTA
The DNA here is from genome assembly GCF_001856785.1 of Myzus persicae. NCBI lineage: Eukaryota > Metazoa > Arthropoda > Insecta > Hemiptera > Aphididae > Myzus > Myzus persicae. The sequence continues at coordinate 89,500 of NW_019102121.1, read as the reverse complement.
CCTAACTGCATTTTACTATCGATTTGCACCACCAAAAATATACAAATAGGTATGTAATATTTTATTTGTTAGAGTAATATACAATTTATTTATAGCTGTAGATAAACATACATTTTGGTAAATATATTGTAATTGTATCTTACGTTATATCTGAAGAGTATGGACACGTCACAAAATTAAGAAAAAATAATTTATGATTTTAAAATTCTAATTTACCAACGTATTATGTCGTTTAAAACCCAGATATTAATAAATGTACAATAAAAAATAATTTTAAGACATTTTAATGGAGAACCGTGCTGAAAATCACGAGGTTTGAGTTCTTTTTGTACCTACTTAGAACTTACCGCCTGTAGGTAGGTACCTAATAATATTTCTCAAAAAAGTCTCGAAAAGGACAGAGCTTATGGTTGTATAGTTTATAACTGTACAACTATAATATACTATTTGGCTAAACAAGTACATTTTGTAAACGTCGTTTAAATTACAACGAAATTAACAGGTTTTACGAAATTTTGAAGGTTTGATGTATTATATAACTTTTACGTAGGTACAAGGTTAACCATAATAATTTAAATTGGAAGTCGACATTTTTTCTGTAGGGATTATTGATTAATTAAATTGAATTTAACGAAATAGGTAACATACTAACATCTAAATATTTTTAAACTATAATCATATGATAATAAATACATAATGACAAATACCTACAAATACTCAAACAAAAAATTAAATATTTATCGGTCTTACAGCGATTCTGCAGTAGCCAATAGAGGTATGTTCTTACTTTTTACTATAACACATAGGTATTATAATTATTAATAAAACCACCGAGTGTCGACCGATTAGTTACCTTATCATCGCTCATCACATACAGTCCATTTTCGAAAAACTATTTATTTAAATGTATACAATGCTGGATTCATTAAAAATATTGAGTAACTTATAAATTTAGTTTCATTTTAAATATATAAATACATAGTAAATAATACCTAAATACTATTAGAAGTTACTAATTTTGTACTTGGTATATCACATCCATATAAATATTTAATAAGATATTATAGTATAGAGGTAGGTACTTAACTGATTGCCATTATGCATATCTTTATGTATATATTTCTACTGTATGTGTGTATGTGACTGAAGCCCTAACCGGCTGGACTGATTTTGATGAAATTTCTCGTGTGTTTTCGAATGGTTTAGAATTTTAGATTCACGTTTGGACCAAGTAGGTCCTACCCGGAGAGCTGCTCAGACAGGGATTTTGAGGTTTACGACAGAATGTTTTGTTTATAAATGGTTGTTATTGGTCACAGGAGAAATAATTTGTGAATATTAGTATTTTTTTTTCTCGTCATTAGTTACTCTAGCAGATGAGGTAAAAGCATGCAAATTGTCACATTTATGGTTTCGAATAAAGAAATTATATCTTAAAACAAATATAAGAGTTGAATGTTTGTACCTTATATAGGTACTCGAAGTCTCAAAAAACTATTTAACTAAAGGGGGCAGCTCACATAGCCACACATGAATTTTTTTCAAAAATACATTTTTGTATAGCATAAACATTTTTTTACAAATATAGTTATTACAAATTCAAATATTTGGCCTGTACAACGTGGGGGGGGAGCTTGTCTACTTATATTGATGTAGCTATTAAAATGTATTACGTAAATAATCATACATAAAATATATTATAGAAGTAGGTAGGTTGGGAAAGGTAGGTATTTGACGACTGATGCTTTATAAAGTCTTTTATTCTCGTCGTGAGTAAAAAATTATAACATTCTAAATGAAAAAAGAGCCGATTTATTATATTGCAAGTTTTTTTGACGGCCTTTACGAAAGTACAGTTCATCCTAAACCTATCCACTATCTACTGAATCTTAGAAAAATATAAGGTTGATTGAGTAAATTACGTCTTGTATCCCAGTACAATAAATGATTAAATCGTATTACTAAAGGTATATTATATATTTATGTATATGGTACACAGTACATGGATCTGTATAATATTAGGATTTATGAAGTGTGTATCTGCAAAGGTAGTAAGCACGAGAGGGGTGGAATGTTCAAAATGTTCAAATTGTATAGGCATAAGCACCTTCCATAGAACTATTTTATTTGTTTTTTTATCTTTTAGAAATTTTGTAAAATGTTCAATAATATTGACAATATTTACAATTTTTCAATTCAGCTACGGCAGTCGTATCAATCTTAACTTGTATGAAATAAAGAAATTAAATATTTTAAAACAAAATAACTGCATGATTAAACAATTTATCACCACAAATTATGTTAGAACATTTTAAAATTATTGAGGGACGAAGAAAGGAACTATAGTTTTTTTTAAGCCAGGAACGAGAAACGATCTAGTTCGATGAACGCCGTGAATGTGAACTAATTCCTTTTTTAAAGGCACTTTCCAAGCACTGTATACAGGTAGTAATGTAGTACAGTTGCCTACTGTACATAGTTACGATTGTTTCTTCAAAGATATTTAATTAAGATTGTAGATACTAAGATAATTACTTAGCTTATTAGTATCTATATAGTCTAGAATCTAGATTCATACTAGCCTAAATGTTATTAAAGTTGCCAAATTATGTTTAAATTGTATTTGGAATTATAGTTTATTTCATTGTATTAAAATACGTTCGGAAACCTGGACTTAATCACGCTTGTAGAGTGAGCTTTTCTAATTTATTTTATTAAAAATTTTATTAGTTATAAGATTGTGTCCAGTAGCGTCATTTTAGTTTTTACTGGAAGGGTGTAAAGTTTGAAAATCCCATATAAGTTATAATAAACCAAAAATATATATATATAGTTTAGCTCACAAGCTAATATCCACTTTTTTTTAGAAGTGCCTCAAAACATGTGAAAGAGCTAAATAATTATGAAAGACCTATGTCAGTGGCGTAATTTTATATTTTGTAGAGAGATCGAACAAATTATATCATAATATGAAATACGACTTCTAAAACGTAGTTGAAAAATTTAAGGTACCATCTATTACTGAGATTTTTTTTCGAAATCATGGATACATTTAGGAGTGATCGATTAGCTATTAGAATTTCTATGTATTATCAGAGTCTATACCTATATCTATTTGAACTGAAAAACTATAAATATAAATTATCATCGTGACGATAGTTTTCTAGTGCTTACAAAATACCTATTGTGTTATAAATTGCATTATTTTCTTTAAAGTTAGAAAAATATTATACCTAGTTGTATTATTTCACTAACAGCCAGCCCAATATTGGACTCCTTTTACGAACAGGCAGGGCCAATTAGCCCATCCTGAACCACTCAAATGACGGCACTGATTGTGCGCACTAAATTATTAAATCAAACATATAGTATTTGAATTGTCTACTTTTGTTTCAGATCATTGTTTTCAAAAAAAATATTTAGTTAATTTACAATTTTAACTACATGTAGTTGCAGCTATCAATTTCGATGTATAACATGTTTTTAATTTAACATGTAGGTTAGGTATGTATCTTTATAATAATAACCTTTTATTTTTTAAATTAACTGAAAAAAGCAAGATAATAATAAATAGCAACGGAAGTTAATCTAATTATTAATTAAATTATTAGGTTTATTAGAGAATTAACTAACTTGTTAGGATGATTAAAACTTTAAAAACTATATAGTTAATGTTCATTTTTCCTTATAGATTTGCTTAGGATTGTTCATATTATAATACGGATAGGTTACGGTTAGCTAACAGGTAATACTTATTATATTTTCACTCATTTTTTTATTCTACCAAACTTCAAGGACCACTATTTGGTGCTTACATGTATAGGTTTATTCTTCATAAAATTAATTGAGGGTAGAAGGGCGTCACCTTCACTCCCACTACCTATACTTTTAGTCAATAGGTAAAAAAGTATTTTCATATTTTGTCCCCTCCCCCAAAAACAAATTAACTTCAAGTTATGCTATTGCCCCCACCCCACTAAAAATGTCTGTGACCTGTAGTCTACGCCTAAGATGTGTGCAGTGTGTGGCATTGGTTATATAATGTACGATATTATGAATAGGTATTATAATATTACCTACATAGTAGGTAATAATAAGTTGCCAGTCGGTACGTTACGAGTAAACCGTATGTATTGTATGTATTAATAGGTATTTTAGTATTTAATATTTAGTAATTATAAATTATATTTATAACCTCGAGTTTTCACTTGTCAATATTGTCAATTGTCATAAGCATAACACTCGTAAGTCATAACTCGCGATCATAACTCATAATGACAAAATTACAATTTAAATATAATACACCTAATATAATTACAATATAATATAATAATATACTATAATCATAGATAATTTTAGATAATAATATTATAATAATTATAATACATTAATATGTTATAATACATAATATGTATCCATGTATATATATTGTATGTACACTAGACATTATCAATAGTAAGCAGTGTATGAAACTAACGGTTGACGTAGTTGACATCGGGACAGGTCGCCGTGCGTCCAAGTTTTTCCCACTACTCACATCGCCACCGTTGGTTCTTTGGATGGGTGGTGCGCTAGCCGATGTTCCGGGGAATGGGGATTGGGGATACAAAACGTTTTTCTTTCGGATGGCGTTCAGCAATATTCCCATTTGTCTTGATAATTAATATTTATTATTTTATTACACATTCTGATAATTATACAATTTTTTTTTGTTTTTTCTAAAAGAAAAAAATTTGAAAAAAAAATCACTTAATCCCGTAGTTGACGTATGAATCAGTCTGCAGTTATCAGAATCAAATTGCACTTGCAAATATGATAGTATGAAAATTGCGGAGAAGTATATTATACCGAATAAATGTTATTAACACGGTACACTAGCGTTTTGCGTTTTACAGTTTAATGACCTTATTGATATCTATTTTCAATTTGTTTTTTTTTTATGATAACTATGTTCTATTATTTTTTTTTTGTTTTTCTAATATTTACTGTGGTGTGGATCGAGTTTTGAGTATAGAGTAGTCATTAATTACTTATCCCCGCATTATTCTTATCGCTCAATTTATCATTTTAATAGAGGGTTTTTCTTAATTTTGTGTTTGTTACTCTAACAATTAATGGTTATTTCGTGATTGGCGTGACATCGAAGAAGCATCAAACCACTAAAACCGAAAAAAAGCTGGTAAGCTACCCATATCTGTTGTTAAAATGGACATTTTTATTGACTGCATTTGTAAATTTTAACAAGATTATTCTTTGGAAATTACTAAATTACATAAGTAAAAGTTCTCAGTCTCATAATTTTTCACTAGTCAACCATGCAATTTGATGACATTTAACATACAATTTATCCTAATAACTTCTAATAATTTGACATACTTCCATAAAAATTATTTCAAATTAATAGGCAATAATAAATTGAGTGAAAAACAGGTGTGGAAATACATAAAATAATTGTTTGATATTCGTTGTTTTTTTCTTTTTAAATGTAACTACATTACATTCTAAAAATGTCTATAACCACAACATTATTGTAGGGAACTGTTGGAACTTTATTAAGTACTTATTATTCATTAGTTCTTTGTATATATATAATCAGTACCTATTCACAATTAAAATGCATTTTTTTCTAATAGGTATAAATATTTACAAGCAATTCATACAAGTTTTCATTGAAATATATTTGATTTACTTAAAAACCTTAGGAAGTTCTTAAATGTTGAAATAATAAGATTTGTAATTTATAAGTATTCATTTAATTAATTTAACCTATAATTATTGTATAATACACTAAATTTAAAAAAATTAATGTTAGAACTATTACATCATATCATTAATATTAATAGCTGTACTTATTATAATAAATACAGTTATTTCTTAAATGATTTAATTGATGGTAAATTATAATTTTATTATTCAATCAAACATTAAAAAAATTATTTATTAACTTGTGTTTTTGAAATATAGTTCAAATCAAATTCTATACATATTTTAGTACTGTGTGTTCTGTAATTTAATAACCATTTAACCAATTTGGGTTTAATAATCTAGCATTCTATTTTTTAATTTTAAATTGTAAGTATGTTATTGCATAGTAAAAATGACAGTGGAATGTATAAAATCTTCACAATGACTATTTTGTTGTCTTAATTTTAAACGTTAAATTGAATATTCTTAGTGATGATAATTATAAAGTATATTGTGGATTAAGTTTTATTGTACCTAATAATAAATTCTCTTAAGGTAGGTTTAAGCCTACTCAAGCCAAAATAATTAAATTAATTAAATATATTTTTAATAAAGTAAGACCATAAAATATAGAAATATTGGAATATTTATATTTATTTTTTAAATCTGTCTCCTCAGAACTCTCTTCAGAAATTATAAGGTTATTGTAGACTTAGATCTTAACAATATTATAGGTAATTATAAATAATTTAAATTATACTTCAACATTTAAATAGAAAATAATTTAAACATTTTATAAGTTTCCTAACTTTTGAAAATACTAATTTAATATTTTAAAGATAAATGTATTAATAAATGTACTTTATTAAATTGTATATCTTATAATATTAGTTAAAAATACCTGGTATAATATTTTAATATAATGTAATATGTTGAAGTTAACTTATCTAAGTACACTTATACTATTAAAATAATAATCTTAAGTTTTTAAAAATAATAAAATAATAATTACCTATTATTCTAAAAATTTAATTTAAAAAAACATCTGAATTTACTATCTTAACATTTGTTTGAATTTTAATCACTCACTTACCTAACATCATTTTTTTTTTGCTATAAATCACACAATGTTTAAAAAAATTTTCAAGTTGGTTTCATAACACAATTGGATACAATCAATCACATAATTTTTTTTTGTTTAATACATTTCCAAAAATAACTTTTTAGTTGAAAATAAATTATATTGGTTTGATATATTTCTCAACTCTGCAATTAAATACATTTTATTAATAACTGTGGATACTGGAAAACACAAATGACAATAGATTAATAGATACATTTATGGTTAAGGCTCAAAAAATAAATAAACCATTGAATGAAAACCTTTAATTAGGCTTGAAAATATAATGCAAAGAACTCACAAAATTTTCAATGTGTATTTATGATTAAATTATATTATTCTTTATATTTCATCACTAATTTATATTGAAATCTAATTTTTAAAGTAAAGCCGTTCATTTTATTCTGTTGTGTTATACTCATAGCATAAATCCATTAATTAGTACCTATAAAATAAAAAGTAACTCTAAACCTAAAAATATTAAATATTGAATTCATTGATCTATGATTGATGTAGCTACAACATTAAAAAAAAAAATATTATGTTTGTAAATAAAAATATTTTTCTAGTATTTATAAGCTTTAGAAACTATTCATTGTTTATTAACTTCTATTGCCAAAAAATATGATATAAATTAATAATTAATATGTGCGCGTATATATTTATTTTATCCTACTTTACAAATATGTAGAGTAAGTAGTATAATATAAAGTGTCATTACCTATATAAATGCAATTAGGTAATAATTTAACAGTTTTACTAATTATGAAATCAAACAAACTTGAATATTGATAAAATAAGTTAGTTCTAATCTTGTTAATAAGTTTTGTAGGAATAATATAATCATGGTTGTAGGAAACAAAATTTTTGTAGACAAAATAAAAATTCATAAATACAATTTAGTTAATTAATTTGGAGAAATCTGGTTAAGTTTGCTGGTTTTTAATCATAAGATGTTTCTATAACAACAGATTTAGGGATGCTGAAGAAATTAAAAAATGTTTTTATTCATTATAAGTTTTCCAAAAGGTGTTACTGGCATAAATGATAACTTATTATACACATTAAGTTTGTAATTAATATTAATGTATTAATTTTCATGCATTAAACTACTTTTAAAATTTTTTCTTTAAGGATTACAATTTTATTAATCATTGTTCTGTCATATTAAACCCTCTATTAAATTAATAATATATATTTTACAACATGAATCAGATATATTAGCTCTTCATGATAATAAGACAAAATTTAAATTTAAAATGCTTTAATGAAAAAATAGTTATCTACCATTGATTAAGTATATAATGTATTAATGTATATTTAATCAATGTATGATGTTGACATAGCTGATAAATTATAGTCTGTGTAATTATAAATCGATTGGTAAAACACATAGTTTGTATGGTAAATATAAATAAGATAACAGATTTCATTTACTTGTTGTAAAGTGAGAAGACAAATTGAGAATAAGTGTTAATGCCGAAGTTAAAGCTAACATTTATATTTCTAATAAAGTTATTCTTACATTTTAGTTTTTATTAAAACTATTAAATGTTTTATTATTAACTTGTAGCTGGCAAATTATTCTATCAAGTATTAGATTCACTTATTGTAAAATGTTTGAGTATTATTTTGTGACATAAATATTTAAATAAAAAATTGTGCATTATGGTTATTAAACTATGAACTATTTGGATCTTGGAAACTGTGCTATTACTTTGTATCTTACATTATACAAAGTCTTATGTAGTAGCCAGTAGGTATACATTTCACACATTTTGTAGGTACCTTTTTTATTTTTATTATAAAGCATGCTTTAAGCTGTGATACAAATATTTTTGGTACAGCCTAGGTACATTGATATTTATGAAACAATGTAAAAATGACTCAACAATATATTTGAAAATTCAATTCTTTTAATAATCATTTTTAGTATACAATGTGGTCATAGGCGGACATTTTTTAAAATTTGTATGGGGGCTAGAATAATCCAATAATAACAATAATGATGCAATAATCCTTCGAATAGTTTTAATTTACGGGTGAGGCTATTAATAATTCTAGCGGGACTAAGCCCCTCAATATCCACCTATGAAGGTGGTCTACTCTGTTTTCTATATAGGCTTTATAGGAATAAAAGAAAAATATGGTGGATATAATATAATATAATAGTAAATTATTAGACTTTTTTTTTAATATCATTTTAACTTGAAAATTATTTTTGTATACACATAAACTAACATTCTTGAAAGGTATATGAAACATGAGTCAAACTATACTAAATGATAATTTACAGAATGTTTTATACTTCCGAATAAAGTTTTTTTTAAATACTGAACATTTTTACGAATATAATTTTATATTAATGAGATTACCGTTATTTAGCTATTTGTCAGAGGTTATTAAATTATTAATGAATATGTTAAAATTTTACATTCTCAGAAACCTTTTTTTATATAAAACTTGAATGTTTTATTTGATATAGAAAGCAAAAATAAAACTTTGAAGATTGTATTTGTTTTACATTTTATTATTATTAATTAATTCAAGTTTAAAAATACTAGGTACCATATATTACCTTACACACCTTAAATTATTCTCTAGGAGTATTTTTGAAGGAATTGTAATTGAATTGTTAAATTAGTCACAGTATTTTCAAGTATTTGTGTGTTAGTTCCTATTAATAAACTGTTAATAAATAAATATAAATAATGAGGTATTTGTAGAATCAAGTTTCCATATTGAACTACAACTGATAATTATTTCTTACAGCTGTTTTGTTAATAATTTAAATTTAGTTGTCAAAACCTTCAAACAAAGCTAAATGGATATCTAAAATTAGAAAATGTTAAAAAAGATATATCTGAGTTAATGTAATTTACTAATTGATAAAAAAAACAATTGTATTCAACATTTGCCTTAGATGCTTTAGAATATTTAAATAATACTTAAATGCATTACAAAATATATTTGAATTACAATTGAAATACTTCTTTTTAAACTTATTTTTTATTACATGATCAAAATAATTTTTTAGTTGCCAATCAATGCGAAGAAGTTATTGGTTGTACAATAATGAAGTAACTCTATACATTTGAAATAAAACACAAAAAGTGTTTTAAATCATTTTTATATTTCTCTGTATTATTTTAGGAACACTTTCTCCTTTTTTTTGGTTAACACAGCATTACTCATATTCATTTTTTGATACATTAATTTACCATTCCTTTAAAAATAAAATTTAGCTCCAATAACCTATTTTTATAACTTTCATTGAAGTGGACAGAAATGGTTAGAAAATTTAAATATACTCAAGCATCAAATACTTATAATATATTATGCACTAAAAGTTTAAGATATAGTTATGATAATTATTGAATAATCAATTACATTTAAAAAATAATGTAAACCCAAGTAAATAGCAAAATAAGTCAAAATATATTGCTATATATTGTATTCAATAATTAACAATTATAAAAACATATATTATGAAATGTTTTATAAATTGATTAACAATATTGTTTTGTATGCATTTTATAACAACATAGATGTTTTAAATACCTTATTATTACAAACAAGTATATTAAATAATAGTCACAGATATAAATTAATATAATAGTACAATATATGTAAAAATTGAGTTAAGACTCATGAATATGAGTTCAATACAATTAAATGATTCATCACTGACTAAGAATTACATATAAATATGTTTTATTTAAAAAAAATTATACTGATACATTCGACATTAAATAATTAGTTACATTAGTCATTACTCATTTATATTTTGGATAAACAATAAATTCCATTAAAATTCTAAAATATTTTCATAATATTTCATTATAGGATTCTTTTTTTTTACCAAATTGTAATGTAAATGTTTATTTTATTTATTTCAAATCATACTTTTTGAATATTGTAAACTTTTTATGTTTAGTTGACAACATAATTACAGTCAGAATAATCTAATTGACCGATCAATGCATTTAGCCAGCACCCATCATTTATTTCTATTGTAATCTGATTACCTAGTTCCGTCTCAATTCTACTGAACTCATTATTTGTTAATACTACTGTACTTTCGCCCATCTGTATTAATTAAGAATTTTGGAATTGTAATAGAAATGTCATAAATCTCTCTCTGCTAAGTTGTCCGATGAGTCAGAAATCTAGTAGTATTGATGTTTTGTTCCAGTGCTTTAAATACCTTTTTGCACCCTTGTCTCTTCATTATAATTTTTGTTTCTTTATTTTAGTCATATAAATCCTGTCATTATATTATCTAACACACTGATTCTTGAGATTTGGTTTTCAGAAATATTATCAGGAACCTATATTGTTGTTTAAATATTTCACATTATAATACAATTGTATGAGGTACTCTATATATTATGGAACATTTTGGTTCTATGTGAATTTTTATTTAGGTGTTAATTTATAATCCATGGAAGTTAAGATCAATCATTATGTTGTATTACTTCATAACAATAATTTGTTATGATTAATAAGCTATAAATATATTTTAAGGAATACTTAGTACCTTAATATTTTTGGTCACTATTTTTGTTTGGACTCATGCATTATTTTTTTATGAAAATAAAAATGGCAATTGTCTATTAAATAAAAAGCTAATGTAAACTTTTAACTTTGAATATAAATCTGTCTTCAATGTGACATTAGTACTTTACAAATAAGGGTGGAATACATTGGTAAGTTGATATAACAATTCTAAAGGCACAGAATTGTATTTATAACTAGGATTATTAATATATGAAAATGTATAAATTAAGTATTAACTCTTATCAACTAGAAGAGATTAATCCAGAGGTTCTCAACCTTTTTTGACTCAATGTACCCTAAAATATTTTCTAAAAATCTGAAAGCAGTCTGTAGTAGTTCATCATGTATTTATATTTATATTTCATAACTTCGGTTTTCTTTAACTCGGTATAACCACTGAGTATTTATTGTACAATATATAGTACATACTCAATATGGTATAACCAAACATATTATACAAACACACTACATATTATAACTTACACTATATTTGCTTGAGGTAGTTGTACATAAACTATATATGTTTGTTCGATTGCATTTTATGATATTGAAATTTTTTTACTATTTATGAGCATTTTTAAACTGTAACATTTTACATAATCGTAACTTGGATACAAACAGATATTTTTTAAAAATAGCTCCAAACTTGTAACACAGATAATGTTCTTAAAAACTTAACTTTAAGTTTGATGATAGGTTATTCACTCTTATACTAAAGGTAATTACACAAGATTGATTCTGCTAAAAGGAAAATTATACATATTGCATGTGGGTCAGAGAGAAAACAATCGATGTGCTCTTATAACCATTGAATAATTAACATAAGTACAAACTTGTACTGTAAAAGAAAAAAATTAATTTTTAAGTGATTCATTTTGATGAAAATAATCATTAAGTTGTTATAAGTAAATATAAATTTAATTTTTCAGGTTTCTATCATTTGTATTCCTAGGGTTATGGTAGATTAAAAGATTTTGTCAGGTTGTTCACAAACCAGACATTTTTTAATATATCAATGCGGCCCACAACTGAGGACAATATGAACTCGTTAGCACCACAACAATATTGTTTACGGTGGAAGTATCATCACTCAAATTTACAAGCAATGTTTTCCCAACTTTTAGAACGGGAAAGTTATTGTGATGTTACATTGGCTTGTGAGGGAAAAACTCTTAGAGCCCATAAGGTATATACTTAATACAGTTTAGTTAAAATTTCTACATAAATTATATTTATGTATGTTTTCAGGTTATGCTTTCTGCCTGTAGTACTTACTTCGATACTATTTTGTCACAGCATGATGAGAATAAAGCTATAGTTATTCTCAAAGATGTTAAGTTCTCTGATATTCAAGCTCTAGTCAGTTTTATGTACAAAGGAGAAATTAATGTTGAAAATGTAAGTGTTAAGGCTTATATTTTACTATAAATATTAGTCATTAATTATGTTGTTAATTCGTATTTTAGACTGAGCTTTCTTCTTTGTTAAAAACTGCAGAAGAACTTAAGATTAAAGGCTTGGCTGAAGTATCATGGAGATCAGATCAAGAACAGCAAAATCAAAGTTTTAATGTAACTTCTGATGAGTCAAATATTAGCAAGAAGAGAAAATTAGATTCAACGCTTGCTACTACTGCTAATATAAAAAAAGAATTTACAGATAAACAACAAGTAAATGTTATTAGGATATAATTATTTTATATTGTTTTCTAATTTCTAATTTTAATTTTTAGGAAAATGATGATGATATGGATGGAGCAGATGTTGAAGATGAGTCTGAACCTGACCAGTCCATTTGGGAACCAGAAATGCAACATGTTGTCGATACTGATAACGTAGAGCTTCCTAAACCAACAGTAAGTAAATTTCTATTTAAGATTTTTTCAAATGAAAAAAAAAGTACGATTTTGTCTTATTTGGGTATGGATGTAATATACATTTTCTTTAAATTTCAAATACACATAATATAATTCATTCAAAATATAATAGCAACTAAATACTATAATTTTTTTTAGACTGGTACAGTAAATGTAACAACTTTTTCATCCGAAGAAGAAAGAGCAAGTAGTGTCACCAATGTTAGCCAAGGATTCAGTGAACAACCAGCGCATGTTCCGGGTATAATTCATAATTACAAGTGTTATTAAAATATTTATATTTATACTTCATTATTTCTGTGTTAATAGATTTAAGCCAATTTTCTGATGTAATGAAAATGAATGACTATCTAGAATCAGGTGGGCGCCGTCCACAATTTTGGGAAGAACCTTTTACCAAAAGACTTATGGAAGCAATTAAAAATAAAGAACTAGAAATGAAAGTTGCTGCAGAGTTAATGGGAGTATCTTATGGAACCCTTTACGGTAGATATCGAGATGCTTATGGCTGCTTAAAACATCCGTACAGGTAAAGTAATAACATTTTTCTTTTATTTGATGTCATTGATTGGAATTATATTCTACAGAGTTCGAGATTTTTGGTTGGAACAAGGTCCAGCCGATGTATTGGCTAAATTGCAAAGAAAAGAATTAACTCTATTCCGAGCAGCAGAAATATTAAATGTCACTGTAACCACATTGGCTAACTACTTGTCAACAATGAGACAAGGAGATAATTCACTTACTGTAGCCACTGCTACTGTTAGTGCTACTGACAAATCAACATTTAGAGTAGATGTTTTGTCTGAAAGTGATAGAGAAGAAGGTTCTGATGAAGATGATGAAGACAATGATGAAATTGAAAATATTATAACAAGTAGTACTACTCAATCTCAACAAAATAAACCAGACATCACATTTGTTACAGCACCAGGTTCAATATCTAAAGTGAATAATCTAAACGGTAACTAGCACTATACCTAAATTAATTATTGGTTAGGAAGTAGTAATCCTTAAACTTGTTCTAAATTATAATTATAACGGCGGTTCTATTGACAATTATTTTTCTCTATTTTTGTTTTTGTTTTGTTTTGTTTGTTTTATTTTTTAATTTTAATTTTATTATTTACCTATTGTTTTTATTCATAAATACTTATGTACACATAATTAGTTTATTTATTTTCTTAACATTTGGACCGCTGTTAGAAAATATTTACTCTAAATTAACTAATAATAGTAGTGTTGTTACTGAAAATATGTTACAATATTACTCAAATTGGTGCTAATCTATAATGCATTCTTCCATTTAGCTCTCTAGTGTCAAACTTTTCTATTCAAAGTAATTTTTTTTTAATCATTATTATTACACATTTTTTTTTATGTTATTCACCTATAAAGATGTTAAAGTTTATAGACACATAGATTTATATTATTCCTTATTTTCTTAAATTTCAAAAGTAATTAATTAATTATTTTCTGGTGGGTGATTTTCCAATTAAGATTGCTGAAAAGCACTTTGAATTAAACCCTTACAATATTTGGTCTTGAGAGATATTATAGAAAATTCAAAACACATTATTGTTTGTTTAATTAAATACAAAATTGAAATTTAAGAGTAATATTTTAAGTTTGAACAAATAGCTATTTAGATTGTAGTTATTCTAATAACTAAAATCTTTATGAATATGCAATTATAAATTTGATATTATTGATATTAATATTATTATTATATATATAATATATATATACAACATATTGTGATTTTATTGGGTGTTTATTATAGAACTAAATTAAATGTGTTAGTTTTTTATGTATATGTATTATTTATGTTCTGATATAATTCAAGTATTCAATAAGAAATTACAATATACATAGATACATCCTAGATAAAATATTTTCTAACTATGTTTTTAACATTATTATTATTTTTTTTACATTACAATTAATATTGATCAAACATGGAAATAACATTTAAGATGTTTCATTAAGAAACTAGTAAACATGTATAATGTAACGTGGGATTTAGTGTTTATTATTGTGAAAATTGATTATCTATTTATTAATTATATTTAATATTTAATTTTAAAATCAATACTCCTAATAAAATCAGGTATGTTAAAATTACTGAAATATATAGTATATAAAACTATAAATGTATTGAATATTTTGTGTATTTATTGGCAAGACACATTGTTTACATTATTGAATGATATGAAATTCTCGGTTTTGAAGTATAATATAATAATATATATTAATGTATTAAATTTGTTTACAAATTTACATTAAGAAATCATCTGTTTTGTTTTTTATATACAATGTAAGTTTAACACATCAAACTATTTTTTTCTGTTCTATGCATATAATATTTTTTTAATTGCTTTTAACTGTGTTAGTAGCAATACTCAAATATTTAGAGATTTGTAAATTTATATATGTGTACATATATAAACATTTTTAAAAAGTTAAATAGATTGTATTTATGCTGACATAATTTCATCATTTTAAAAATATATCATTGTTCCAAAAAAATATCGGTTTGTTTTAAAAATCAGTTAAATTTTTTATATAATTATGATTGATACTGAATATCAATGCCGAGAATTTTATACAAGTAACTTAATAGACATGTAAAAATTAACATAATATGAATGGACAAAAATACTATAGGAATTTTATTGTGCAATATCAATCATAGTCCTATATAATAGTTATTAAGTCTGATCAAGAACATAATATATATATTATATACATTTTAGCGAGAATATTAATGTATGATTTTTATAATAATAATTATTATTATTACAATTATTACTGTAAATATATTATGTATTGCAATTATAATTCTTATCGTAATATTAACAGTATCAGTGTTTATTATCATAAAATAATATATTTAATATTAATTAAAATATATGTAATTTAAAAAAATATATATATCTTTTTTGAAGACTTGAAACCCCAAGACTAGCTGAAAATGTACTATCTAGATATCTATATTTATATACTAATTTATTTACTTATTTTATTGGTACTGTTCCATAGTACAGTGTTACTATAAAATACATATTTAAGAAATTTAAATATATTGTATAATATATATAATACCTTATTTATGATGGACTTTAGGTTTGCCTAAACTTGTTATAAATAGTCATACTACATAATTTAACAAAGCCTTTTACTTTTTGCACTTTTATTTTTTAATTAATCACAACCATATTTGCAATATACAATACATGCATATAAAGATTATTTTTATTGTTTTACGCGTTCCTAGAATTTAATTATTATTATTTTGTTAAAATAAACTTATTATGGAATAATTAACTATGTGGCTGAATATAATCTTTGATTATCACGTTTTAACACTAAATAAATGATTATTTTCATAAAACTATACAATTTTGAGCAGAATATTATATAATATTTATTATATCAAGAAAATAGATTTTATTCAGCTGCATATTTTAGTTAACTTATTTTTTTTATTGTTTCAAAAATATTGTTATTTAAGGTGTGATTTTTTTACTATTTATTTTTATTTTATTATTATTTATCCTTTTTTAACTCTTACAATTAAACAGTAAGAAAACACTATGCAACTTATGTAAGTGTCAGGTATGTTTTAATAATTTTTCTTTCATTTATTTAAAATTATTTAATTTTAATAACTGGGTTATTTTATATTGTGTTATTAATTTTCAATAAATTATAATAATTATAGTAATTTTCAGTGAAATAGTCTGAACATCTAATTTTATATGTACCTATAATACTACAATTGTTTATATTTTCAATGTATTCAAATATTTGTTAATATTTGTCAAATCTATAATTCACTACTTATAAAATTGATTATTTGGTTATTTTTTTAAATTATGTTACTTCAAAGCTATATATTACCATATTCATATTAATTTATGACATTATAAAATTACAATTTAGCGACAACTTTTCTATTACGCACATACTCAACAGAAAAAATTGAAATTATTAATTATAATACTATACAGATACATTATATATATTTGAATATTGCATAATATATCTAAGTTATTATTCAATATTTGCAACTTCATTTAACAATATTGTAAAGGAAATTTTTTTTGTACCTATAAATTAAAATGTTATGCGAAACTCGTTTTCAACTGTAACTTGTATGCAAGATATTTATAATTTTATAAATCTATTGATATGTTCTTATAAAGTTTAAAAAATAAATGGAATTAAAAATTATAATGTAATAATATATGCTAGTTTGTTCTATCGGCTAACTCAAATGACTCTATAAGTAGTTAATAATTTATTATGTTTGTTGATTATTCTCAACATGGTGTGGCAGAAATCTAATGGTACCCAAATGAGCATCTTGCCAAACAGGGAACCAATCTATGTTTTTGTGTCTATTGTAAGCCATCAAGTGCTGTTCAAAAAAAAAATTATGCAAAAATGTTTTTCATTGGTACTGCGGTAGACTGTAAAAAAGCCCAGAAAAAAATTAATGGAAAAAAATCCATGCGAGTGCCATACATTTGGCAATATGCAATACTATTTTATATTTAAAAAATATTTATTTCGTTGATTAAAATTCAAAAGAAGCCTATTACAATAATATAGATGGGTAACAGATAATAATATTAATCAATGGCCTAGTAGATAGTAATACAAATTCAATGAACATTATCTTGACAAAAATGTGACAAATAAAATACAATAACTATCACAATTTCAACACTCTAAGGCAGTGTTGGTGAGGGGGGGTAGTGATGATGAAGATCATAGATCCCCCTTGACCTTTATTTTCAATGATCTTACAACCATAAATTATATTTTTAATTTTTAAATAGTGCATTTTAAAATTCAGTGATCTCCTCCCATGACAAAATCATTTTTCGCCACCGCTCAAACATTCAAAAATTCAATGGAATATTTACTGTCTAGTCCATGAACCACTTATACTTAAACCTTTAAACCTACAAACTGAATAGTGAATAGTTACGTTAACTATCCATCACAAACTAAGATCTTAGTTCTCTTCTGTCCATAAAAAGGTATTCTAGGCTCATAAACTTCATATTTAATATGACACATCTACCACAATATTCCCATGGTCATTGCATATTTTACAATAAATAAAACAAATTCAACCCGATTACGGGATGTGTGTACAGAACCAGATGAAAGTTAATAAACATAATTTTATAATTTTCATGAAAATAGAAAACATTAGTCTTATTTACAAATAATAAATCTGTACAAACTTATAATTTTTATTATTTGATTATTAGGCAAACACCAAAACACTGAGGACATTTGGCATTAAAAATTTAATTTCTTACAGGTTCAATCTGGATTCCAAATAATCAAAATTATTTTAAAGATGAAGAAAAAGTATGGTCGCTAAATTTATGACATTCATGTCAAACAGGGTACAATAAGAAATAAGTCAACGTTGAAATTATTTATGTCACTCAAACACATTGAATATGTCAGCATACTTGTTACAATAAACTATATGTAATCACAAAAAAAAAAAAAAAATACTTGTTTTCTTACAAATTTTTATTTTGAATTATGAAATTTACTTAGTAAGTATTTCTTAAAACATATTATATTAAAATAAAACTAGTATCAAAATGTATTGTTAACTTATAAAATTTTTTTTCTTTTGGACTTCAACAATTTAAAATGGTTACAAGTATGCACAAAGTTTAAGAATAATGAAAGATATCAGCAATTAAACATATTATTTTTAGTTTAAATAAACCAGATATTAATATTGATATATGTTTAATAATTGCTTTCAATTCAAGTATACAGATATAAATAAAAATAATATTTTATCTCATATACGAACCTAATAAAAAAAAATTTTAACACTATCATTTCTAAATTAATACATAGACAAAAAGATATTATATATTTAATGAAAAGTAGTGTACATTTTCAAATACTAAAAGTAATTTATGAAACACTTCTATTTTTTGATTTAAACTTAAGTAGAAGTGTACGTCGAGCACGATCTCGCTTTGCTTCTATTTCAGCTGGTGTGCAATATCTGGTAGTAGTTGAGGTTGTAGCTTTTTCATTACCACTACTAATGCTAAAACAAACATAAAATACACAATAATAATAATAATAATAAAAATAATAATAATGTAGTAAAATAGTCATCATGTTATTTACCTGGAGTTATTTACTGTCCCAACAACACTGCTGAATTGTTTAGGTTGTTGTATTGATTGTTGCTGCTTGCTAACAATTGACGATGATGAAGTAGATCTGCGCCAAAGTACTGAATTAGAACTTGAACTACTGGTAGAAGCATAGTTGCTTAAAGCTAGAAAAAAATCATATAATAGATATACAGAAATTTATTGAAATTTAACCATCTATATTTTGTTCTATATAGCACCTGGACCATTAAAAGTTGACTCGACACTATTTGGCTTTCATGCTTTATATTTAAACTAAATTTATTTTTACCCTGTATCCAAGTTTTTACCCTAGCTATGTATTTTTTATACAATTTAATATTTATTAATTTATACACTTACAGTGACGGTTGTCAAAGAATATAATTATAAAAGGTATATAAGCATTTTGATAAGCTGACTATTAAATTAAATAAGAACAATGTTTAGAGATATTTTTTAACTATCAATAATTTTTATATTTTTAATTTTATAAGGCTTGCTAAAGAAACAAAAATCTCGACAAAAATAGTATACCTTAAATTAATTAAAGTTCTCAATATATAATATACTGTTAAATGGTACTATAATAATATTCAACAGGCAAAGTTAGCTTGAAGTTAACTAAAATACTAACTAGATGACAAAAATATTTTTAATTTTTATCAAGTTTTTTTTGTAACATGATTTAAGTTATTATTTACATTTTAATTTATGAATCGATTCAAAATCTCTAACAAAAAATATATTACGTTTTGTACTATTTAAATAATAAATATTACCTGGTTTTTTTTCTAATGGTTTGCCAACATTTGTGTTAGGCTGCTTATAACAATTTTGAGTTGCTGATACAGAAGAAGTTTTTTTAGCGTCATTCATAATTTGCTGCTCGATTTCCAAAAAATCAATGCCCATAAAGAACTCATCTTCTTTGGCTAAAGTGTCATCCGACAATGATGACGAGGAATCATCTTTCTTAGAATTAGTAACAGTGCTAATGGCTGAAGATGAGCTATCATTTTCAGATTTGTTCACAGTAGCAGAAGTTAATGTGTGACACTGTGATTTATAATTGCTCTTCGGTTCCTCGCCAAAGAGTTTGCTGTGTACTGGTTTGAACTTTTTGGCAACATGGTGATATACATTATTATTTGTTGTATTATTGGTATCTTTCAATGGGCTTATACCATTAATTGACAAAGAATGTGAGACAATCAATTTTGTAGGTTTATTCAAGGTATTATTAGTATTATTAGCATCAGCAGCTATTTTTTGTTCAATAGCTTGACTACACAACATCATCATCTCATCATCAGCAGAGTCATCCAATAAACAACTAACATTATTATTTTCTGTCAAACTGTTTGCAGAAGCACTAGCCTCCATTTTTGCTTTCATTAACTGTCGATTTTTCTTTTTGGCACCTATGGTAAAATATATTTGGAATTTATAAAATATATTGTTGACTATTCAAAAGTGGAGTTTAAAGAAAAAAAAATATCCTATGCAGACAAAATAAAAAACTTAGTAAAGTGAATGTTACTTACTGAGACAATTCAAAATACATTCGAGATAATTATTCAGCTCTTCCTGTATAGCAGTATTATTTGCATCTGAACAACTCCTCGGAGAAGGTGATTCAGGGTTTGATGAATTACAGTGGTTTGATCTGAAGAAAGATCGATGATGACGTTCAGAAAATAATCTATTTTTTTTATTCCTTCTCGACCTCCTTTCAGAAACTAAATATTAAATCAGAATTAAAATTAAAATTGGGTATAATTCTTAAAAAAAAAATTTTAACACTTATTATTTTAAATTAGATAATATATATTATTCTTACCATAATCATCGTCTTGATAACACACACTGCCATATCCATCGTCCCAACCAATACGCACACCTCCTAAATCATATTCATCAGGAGTTCTTCTATAAATTGGAATAAGATGTGGAAACTTAGGGCTTTCCATTTCGTCTGATTCATCGTCATCACTGTCATAGAACGTGGAACGGACAGGTGTTCTAGGACTGGGCAAGGCTAGTAAACAGAGCAAAATAAGAGACATGTTTATGTTAGATAACAGTAAATTATATTAAAAGACATGACGTCTTTATTTTCCGACGTCAAACACAAAATAGCAAAAACATGGGAATTTTTTGGTATAAACCACTAGTTGTTCGTAGGGGATATGAATAACGAATGTAGAGTGCCAAGATAGTTAATGAGCACCAGGCGAACACAACTTCGTATATTTGTTACACGAGAAATATGTCTGAGCATTGTTTACGTTATTGTTAGTAATTTCGGGTTCACAAGACTGGGTGACAAAAAAAAGGACGTTGGTCTTAATCATGTATTCGGAACATACCTTTAAGCGGACTGGAAGTCGTAGCGTCATATTTTTCGTTTACGTCGCGATGCGATGGCTGCGATTTTTTCGGTGTCTCCATTCTGTTTTTTTTTTGTCGTTAGGAAGTGAGTTACGTGGATACCGAAAAACCACAGTGAACAATACTTTAATAATTATAAAAACAATTGAAACAAGTTTCTATCGGTCAAGTTCAACAGAAAAAAAAATGTCGTTATAACTTTGAACTAATGAGTACTGAAAAAGTAACAAGTAAACAATAATAATAAAAACGTGTTGGATCGAACACGAAAAATTTGAAAACGCGCTATGGCAAAGGCAAATGGCAAAACAATGTGGATTCCAATGGTACGACCGGCTGTCCGTTACAAAACTGGATAAGAAAATGTGTTTGTGAGAGCGGCTCCGCGCTCGTGTGCGTGCAGAAGTCGGTACGCAGTGCAATGTACCACTAACGCTCGTTCACCGATGCGGCGATACGTGACGATGGAACACTCGAAAACGACTAGAGCCTATTCCCAGCCGAGGCGTAATCAGTATCACTACTCTCTATGTATAGTGTATACTAATACTAATCTATGCCAGTGGCGCTACGGCTACTGGCCCACTCACTACGCCTAGTGCATACCTCCATGCGAAGCAAAGGCCGAAGGGTCGTTCATACATTATTCTACGCTTTTCCAGTAGCAAATAGCAATTATCAAGCCTTTTGTTTATCTACATGTTAAAAAGTCTAGTGCACTCTGCAATTGAGTTGGCTAGTAAACTAGCAAAATATTCTAAGGGCCTAGAGTTAGCATTTTAGTGAAGTTAAAATATTTTAACTTTTTTATTCACTAGTTCAAGTCACGTAGATGCTCCACTAGCTCTGTGTATCATGGGTACATTTATATTCAATTTTACTAGTAGCTAGTGATCTTATTTAGATGCTAGGAAATAGCAATCGTGTAGAAATAAATCAGTATCTACTATCTACTATAGTCTATAATATAGCAAGTGCAAGGCCACAGCCTGCTATGCAGCAGCAAAAATGTCGAGGCACACATACAAAAACCACTGTTTATTATTATATGTGAACGCGATAATTTTCGTATGCTCACGAAATTATTACCGTACGCTCACGCGATTATTATTGTACGCTCACGCGATTATTATTGTACACTCGTACGATTTATAATCGTACAATCTGAGGGAAATCGCCAAGGACACTGGATGCGGGAATGCTCGTCGCTCGTCGTCGTCTGCGGCGGGGAGAAGGACAATGACGATACCTCCGCACCGTCCCACCATACCATACAATGACTCTACCATACCATGGGCTTCACGCCTGCAGCCTAAGCCCAGGCTGACGGTCGTGGGATACTGGGATAATATTGAACGACGGCGGCGGCGGCCGAATATTGATGCGCGTCCGCGGCGCATGGCGATAAACCACCGACGCCGTACGCCGCCGCCACCGCCGGTTAGAGGCGGCGCACGCGCCAGACGGCCGCCCGTGATTTATGAGCTTAGCGCGGGAGGCACCAGCCACTAGCCAGTACGATTGGGCGACGACCGACCGAGGTGGTGTTTTGCTTTACCAAGACCGCGCCGGACGGAATCGTTTTACATCTATCGCACACAAAATAAGAGTACTCAATCGGCGGTCCGTATTTAGTACCTAATACCTACCGTACTCATTCTTGCAGGTTACTCATTCTTTACAACTGGACGTCAGTGGTGGTATCGCAGCGGATCGACAGTAAACGTCGTCGTCGTTGTAGGTAATACATTTGTGCAGAAACATTTCGTAGATTTTAAATAATTGATTCGATCGAAAATCTCGTCTATTTTTGTGGCAGTATTCAATACATCGCGATACACACAATGTACTTATTATTATTATTATATGTTATATATTATGTAGGTTTAATTCACGTTCCTTGTGAAGCAAACGACGTGGCTTCAGCACTTTTTAAAATGTTTGTAGGTACTAGGTATCTATCTCTGTATCCCTACCTGTATAATAATATTTCAGAAATATTCGAAAATCTGCCGAACAGGTTGTACAGGTGCGCCGCCGCACGTAACTCGGTCTGCGGTCTAATGTTGTTGTAAAAAATCAAAATATTGCTGCGTTTGTAAGGTCTATCCATGTACATGCTGGGATGGATATAAAACATAATAATAATAATAATAATTAGTAATGACAATGTATTATTTTAGTTTAATCGTTCGGCTTTTCTAGTTCATTTTTTTTACGCTCTTGTTTCTAATTGTATTACGCGACGTGCAAACGCCAAGCACTAATAATAATATGCTGTTGCCTCGTTGTACACACAATATATTATGTACATATTATACGATATAGCCGATATAGGTACCTATGCTATTGTCATTTGCCAATTATACCCAATTGTACGACATCGTTAATTGCATCAAGTCTATAAAAAGTACGACACAATTGGTTAATTTTGTGTAGGTACTACAACTAATGTACTGTACTGTACATAGGGTGTGTCAGTAGATACAAATATACGATCCCAGGTTTTTACAATTGTTGTTAGCTATTACGGTGGTATTATTTGTTCATAAATTGTCGAATCTACCAAATACACCCTGTATACATCATCATCGTAAGTTGCAGATGATATATTATATTATTATTAGTTTTATACGCTTGCGTAAGCACCGGTTTGTGGATGGAATTATTTTCGTATGTTTAATGTTTCTTTTGTTGTTCTTACCGCTCTGTGAAATAACTCGACGGCGGTCGGAATGTGCTATATAGGTAGGCACCAAAAGAATTATTCTAGCGCTACGTGCCGCCGCCTCGTTTAAAAAAAATATCAAATACCTACTCGTTACATAAGCTGTCTTTGTACATTATACAGTGTAAACAAGGGTCTTCAACCCACCTTGTCGTTATTTGAGGCACATTTTAAATGCTTAATTTTAAGCATAGCAGGAATTTTAATAGGTAATTTATAAAACTTATTTTGTTTATTGAGAAGCGGCAGCGAGATTTAAAAAAAATAATAGTGGGCCCGTTGTCTAAAAAGGACTAAAGACCCTGGTGAAGACTGTTGTGAATACCTTTGTACGATGTATTGTAATATTGTATACCTAATATATCACAGGACATAGATCACAGATAACGAGAACGTATAATTTTATTACTCATTAGTTTTTAAGTTGTAACCGTCGTGCAGCGTGTAAGATTGTTCATGACATACGTGTGTCTTGTAAAAATATTATTAACAGCAGATTAGGTTGTGTTTCATATTTTAAGTAATAAAATAATTAATTTTAGATTATTCGAGTTGTATGATGTCGTATGAATGCAGAAAAAAAACTTTACCTATATCTCTACTTTTTCTTCGGAATCCAGATTTCAGATCCTTGGCTTTTTCATTATGATTCATTTATAATATAAACATATCGATACGCCTCCCGAAAATGTTACATACCTATGTTAAAAATATCCGTATTTAATTTTTTCTCGACCAATTATCATAATTTTTTCAGGTTTTTGATCAGCACGACAGCACCCCCGCACAGCTATTAAATTAAAACATTAATTCAATTTATTTAGTATGGACATCTTTTATTTCAATAATAGCATATTAACTACTATATTATATTGTCTGTTTAATATTTAGTATATACCTATTGGAATAATATTTAAATGTTACCTATTTAAATATCAATGCTGATTTCATTTCTTCCGTTCTTTTATTATCCTGAATTATTAATTTTAATTTTTAAACAAACGACTGAATGAGTTACATGGATATAATTTTTTTAATTATAGTTTACAGTTCGTTTGCTCATAATAATTTTACTCTAAGTTAAAATCAAGGTTCAAAATGACGACGACTAAAAATATCTTTGATGGTATAATTATAGAGTTTTTCAAGTAAAATGTTACTTTTTTGTTTACGTAACCATCTATATATAATGTGTATATTGCATATTTTTATATAATATATAATATATATATATATACATACATATAGATAGTTAGGTATATATAAATGCAAAATACCTATTTAACATCAAAGTACCTTGGGTACTCTACCACTGTACCTATACAGGCTACAAGTTACAACTCACTTAACATCGCACCCACATAATAAAAATGTATAAATACATGAGGAATAGACATTATAAATAAATATTTTTTGTAGTTTCACCAGGTCATATTATTATAAAAAATGTTATCTAAATATTTTTTTATTATTTCACTATCAGTTAAGTTTATTCGTCAAACTGTATGGTTTACATATTATTACTATACATATCTGTCTCCGTCTTCTATGCTTATACGGAAACCACAGCGATAAAGCTGCAATCATTAGTCATTATATTATGCAGTAGGCGTCTGTATTTATCACGAACTTCTCTCAATTTGTTTTCGTTTACATTTTTCGTTTTTGTTATCCAGACAACGTATAATGCAACAATAACGTGCAATGTAGGTACTTACAAGCATAGAAGGGTGCGGCGGCGGTAATGGGTCAAGGTTGCTCGACTCCCCCGCCGCCACTACAACCGCTTAAAGTACACCGTACACCTCGCATACCGGCCATATAAAATGGCTGTATCAAGGGACTAATAAGCCACTATAGGGAGATCGGAATCGATCCCTCCAATTATGGCAATGCGGTTTTGATACCGCGAGTACTCGGATCCAGGATTTTATGTTTTTAAGTGAAACGATAGTCTTCCCATTTTATTTATTCCCCCCCCCCCGTCCTCTCCTATTTATATACGAGCTTTTATCTGCAGTAAACTACGTGAATGGAGGGTAGGTATCTATAGAATAATTTTTTAAAAATTAAACACGTATCAATATATCTTTATAGTTTATCCAATCCTAAACTGCTAACATTATGCTCGACCGCTCAAGTCATCAATCTCAGTATTCAAAAAATTATTTATGGCAAAAAAATTTTAAAGGTACTAGGTATCTAATCATTTATTCATTTAAAGTAGGTGCACATTACATACATTTACTTACAATGATATAGTTGTATGCATAAACGTATTATAATATATATTACCATATGATATTCGATATTGATATGTAATAGCTGCAGCATATATAGCGGGAGCTAAATCACGGAGGGGGGATTTTTAAATAACTTATTATTTTATTAATTTTATAGGCTATAACCGCGATTATAAAGTATCACTAATCAAAAAACCAAGGGGGCATCCATACATCTCACTATCTCAGTTTTCTGCCAAAATGTACCCTCCCTTTTCGTCCTGTACTGCAGTATTCTTTAAAATGTATAATTATAGCAACTGAACTTCACAATTTTTATACTTAATTAAATATAATTGTATCTAAATATGTGATTTTGTTACAACAATTATTTCTTATAAGACTAAGTGTGAAAAATAAATAGTTGGCAATAAAATGTTATAAAATATTACAATAATTTAATACAAATTAATATAGCCTTATAATACCTATATAATAATAATTATGATAATAAAATATGCATTCACGAAGAAGTCGAAAATTAAGATTTCATTTTGAAGGGCGAAGACTGTAAAGATAGTAAAATTTGTCAAACTAAAATTAATTTTTATTCAAATAATATAATTTAGGTACTGTTATATTATTTTATTGTCAATTATTTTATTTTATTATTAAAAAAAATATTAATACACACTTGTAGGCAATAGTTTTTATAAAAAAGTCACATTTTTGGATACAATCGTATATTTAATTAAATATTTAAATTGTGAAGTTCTGTTATATTAATTGTATATTTTAAAGAAAACTGTACAGGCCGAGAAAGGAAAGGTAAGTTTTGAGCGAAAAGGGGGCCGCTCGTCCCACCACTACTCTCCTACGCCAATGCATTATAGTTATGTATTATATACTTAAATGTCCATCAGGATCATGATGGTTATAATATGGCTATTGATTAGGTATTTAAAAATAGTTATAATTATAATTTACTTTGGAATAAATGTTATTCATAACTAATAGAACAACGAAATATTTGTTGGCACTAACCAGAACTGAAGTATACAAGTGTTAACCTTCAACTATCATATTACTATATAGCCAGAACAAATGTAATTTTTATGGCGGGGGAAAACAGATACAAAAATTCGGCACAGATTTTTTTACCAAATAAATATTTGTGTAGTATGATTTTGAGGCTCAACCTTCGTTCTTCGAGTGAACATTATACTGAACTATTCATATTCTTAAAACGTGAAATTAAATTTTTGTTCTGTTTGACTACAGAAATATTTAATATTATTAATTCGAATACTAAAATAGTTATTTGTATTTTTAAACTTTTAATAAATTTTTTATTCGTGGGTATCTGTAATCAACCTTATAAGATTACGTTACAGGTTATACGTGATACGTTGGTATATTTTATCTGAAAAGGAGGTCTGCTTTATTTCTATTGGATTTTCTAGTATGGTTTTTAAATTAATGTTATTAGTTATTAAAAACATACATAACATTATAGATTAAAGGATGCTCTCAGATACCAACTTTCTATAATCTCATATAATATTATAACTATAAATTATAAAGTTCTTTTATCTTAAATCTTATAAATTATCTATTTGTATAAAATACGTAAGACCCCAATCTTTTTGACATCCCGATTACAACATTTACATTTTATTACGAACCATGTAAACTAGAAATAATCTTAACAGTTTTCATGAAACAAAATTCCTAATTGAAAATCGTTACTATTCGTTAATCGGTTATATCGTTATCAATTTATCATACAATATCTTATACTGGTATCAGCGGGATTACGATAGTAGTCATATCCTTGTTCTTCTCGTTTTAAGACAGTGCGTCCGCACTGACTGCTGAGTGCCTGAGTCAGAATTTGGAATAATGACTGTACAGTGTACGTCTGTACTATTTATTCGATGACGTTTCCATTATTTATGTATGGATATTAATTACCTACTGAATTACTTAACTGTTTATTTACCAAATAATAATTTAATGATGCTAATTAAAATAATTAAATGGTGACATTTAAACATTTATCAATACGACAATCCATTTTATAATTAAAAAAAAAATCACAAGGTATACATTTAAAAATTACCAATTGAAATTATTTAAATATTTAGTATAAAATATTCTTAATTATTTCTATTAATTAAGAACAGTATAATGTATAAGGTATTTAAAATTGAAAGTATCATAACCAAATGCATTGTATATTTATACAGCTCAAGCAAAAATATAAAAAAAACTACCTCATAAAAAATTCAACCATGCCTGCACCAACAAAATCAAATGCAGCAATGTCACCAGACGGTGGAGCACCACAGCCAGCTGTACCAAAAACTGAACTTCAAGAGCTGCAAATGAAAGCCGGAGAAGTAACAGATGAAGTGAGTTATGTTTACCTTTATTCTTAAGTATATATCATTAGATGTATACCTACCTACTTAAATAAAAAATATTATTTTTTGCCATTTATAACTATAGTCACTTGAAAGTACCAGAAGAATGTTGGCTCTATGTGAAGAGGTAAGATAGTATTTAAATACTATTTAGTATAATATATTTATTATTTAATGAACCTTTATATTAACCATATACCTACTAAAAATATATATTGTGAATTAATCATTATTTTACTATTAATTCTTACTTGTGGTTACTTACAAAATTCAGAAGTTTAAATATTTATAATATAACATTGAATTTAATGCCTAATATACTTAGGCAACAATATTGTTGATTAAATATTTACTATTTTTGAATTTTGTAGTACTGCAATGAAATATTTTAATGATGAACATAACATGTTGAGAGTTGACTAAATTACGAGGGTAATATTATAAATATTGTTCTCGTATTTTCTTTCATTAAATCCGATATTAACATAATCATGAATAAAATTATGTTTATAGGTGTGAGTGTAAAATATAACATATATTATAATTTGTATAATAATAAAGCTACTGGTGCTGCTTACTGCTGCTGCTGCTGCATGTCGGTGTGTGTTTGTCTTGTGCATTATTTGCTTGTTACATTCTCAAATCAAAAATTGATAAGATTCGTTCTTCAATTTTCAAACACATGTGAATTATTTATATAAAAAACAATAATATTCAGTAAAACAAATTCACAAAATGCCAACTCATACAAATACATACTAATATAAAATATGTAAAATAACATTACTTCAACAGTTTCTTGAAACAAACATAATGTAATATATTTTTCAACAAGTATAATACAGTCGAGATTCAATAACTTGGAAGTCTACAAAAAAATAAAACTGTAACACATTTTTGTGAAAATATAAAAACATTTGTGTAAATTCTTTATGAATTGATCAATGTAATATTTAAAATAACTTTATATTTCGTTATTTTAGTATATTTATTATTTTTTTTATCATCTACATTGACTTATTTATTATTTTTAACAAGTATATTTGATTGAAATACTGTTATTAAAAATGTCTTTGGTGTATGATGAAACTTCTACACAACAGTCACTAAAATATTTACAGAAAATAGCGGCTTTTATAATTGTTAAGTGTATAACACTTGACAAGAGTGATAAGTAATTACTATTCTTGTACATTTTATCGGTAATCTGAGTTATTGATACTTGACTGAGACACCTGTATATATATATATATTATAAAATCATTTATTTAGATACTTTATACAGGGTTCTATGATAAACATTGTTGCAAAGATAAATAAAATAATATAAACATTTATTTACAACTTACAAGATATGAAAAAAAAAATTTAGTTGGTATCTACTGAGCTATTTTAAAATGTAATATTTTGTTCCTAATACATTTTTACACAAAACAACAATATTTGATGGTACATATTTATCAAAGTTATAATGTTCATTATAGACTGTTCTATGTATATTTATAAGATAAATAAGTATTAACTTTCCATTTTGGCAAACTATCAATTTGCAAGTATGAATACAAATATAATACAGTAAGAACCAATTTACACACATTATTTTACAGAAATAAACTAATAAAAACTTTTAATTATACACAAGCAAATAAAAAGTATGTGAATATAATTTTAAAATTTCAAATATTATTTAAAAAAATACACACCAGAATTGATGTATACATAAATGAATAGGTTACACTATCTCTCATATAATGTTATTATTATTGGTTTTTTTTCTGTCACACGCACACCACACGATCACCACCACCTACCACCACCATCACTACTACCACTCTTCTACTTTCAAATACTACAATCATAGAGCAAGGAGGCTGGAATAAGGACATTAGTTGCACTCGATGACCAGGGAGGTGAGTTGATGTTCTTGTTGCTGCTGCCGTTGCCGTTACTACGGGATCTTGTCTACTTTTAAAGGACACAATCTCACACACACACACATACATATATATATATATATACATACATTAACATCCATTCATCCAAATATACAGTGTACACATACATATATATCATAATGGTTCACTTCAAAGTGCACGCGCGCTATTCACATTGTGTGTCAACTTGTTTTTATAATTAAGTTATCAAAAAAAAACTTAATGATGATAAAAAATTATGAGCATTACCGGCGGTGGTAATTTTTATCTATCCACCGACCGTGTTTCACTAAGCACTAAAATCACAAACTCACAGATATTAATAAAATTACATAACCAATGAATTTATAACTCTTAATATATATATATATATATTAATGTATATATATCATCAATCACAACATCATTACACAAACACTAAAAGTTATAACACCAATTTATTAAAAGATGGAAGGAAAATGGGCTTTTTTTTTACTCTGTTATAAAAGAAAGGGATCAGTGATTTATTGTAGAGTTCAATACAATGTGTATTTGCTTAATTAAAAATACCTTTTATAATTATGTCTTTCAAGCTTGATTTTAATTATACACGTAATAATTTATATATTTTAATAGCTAATACAGTAATATTTATATTGTTTGGTGATTAATGATTATAGATGGTAATAGACAATAGTATTTTAAAAATGGTCATTTGTTTGTCGCTATTATAAAATTTTTTATATTATTTAATTATTTTGCTTTTATACACTATAAATAATTTTTTCTATTTTATTCTATAATATAAACCTAGCGTTGATGTTTATTATTTTGATTTTTATATTTTATTTGTAGAGTGTAGATGTTGGCACAAAAACCGTAGAAAATTTGCACATACAAGGCGGTAAGACATATGTTGCCTAAGGTTATTTTACTAAATTGCTTTTAATTTGAATCCTCATAAACTGCCCCAATTGTGATGTTATAGTTCTTAGATTAGAGGCGATTAATATTATGATAATATATTTAACTAAAAACTAAAAACATTATTCGGGGATGTATAAACAATAGAATAAATCTAAAATATGAATGTAACTGTATGTAGAAGTATGAACTACAAACCATTTTTTTCATTATTTTGCCACTGTATATTTCTTTTCTTAAGACTTAAATTTAACTCAAATATTTAACGTTTTTCCTCGTTTTGCATAGCATATTATTATAGTAGTAATTAAGTTGTTGTGTTGTTGTTATTGTTGACTTGTTGTTGTTGTATGAACTCGGCATAATTATTTTGTTTATTCATAAACCTTAACTGTTGAATGTTGATTATTATTTGTCCTGTTATACTTAAATAACCTAATCCATATTGTATATCATTTTAATTCAATCGTCTTAGACATAATATTATAAAAACAATAGATAGATAAAAATCCCTGTAGACGTTAAAAATACATTTAATATTTATAGATATTATATATATATATATACATATATATATGCATATATATATGCATATATATTTAGATAGAAGACAATAAATATAAAATATACATCGACACACTATCTTGATCATTACGACAAAGGCTTTGTTGTCGGTGATTATTGTTGTTGTTGTTTTTTTTTTTTTGTGTAGAGCCATGAAGTCGGGATGAAATCTCTAGTGATGTTGGATGAACAAGGGGGTAAGAGCTATGAAATAAAAAAAAAACGAGTTAACAAACAAAGTATAAAAACAATAATATTAATGCTGAAATCTGAGACGCGATAAATGGTATCGAGTTGGATTTTATTATTCTAAAAATGTTTGTAATTTATATATTATTCACATTTATAACTTAATTAATACTTAAATATAGTCAGTGAAATAAAAATAATAAACAATTTTGATTCATGATACATTTTAATAAATAAAGTCAATTCAAATGCCTAATTGAACATTTAATGCTATTTAAATTTCGCTATTAAATGTCATCACTTTATTGAGAATTAAATAGCTTTAATTTAATCTTTTTAGTGGCGTATTGGGACCTATCATAAGGGCATATTTTGAAATTTTTTAAAAATAATTTAGAATTAATGTATCTAAAAGATAATTTTCAAATTATACATAACTTAAAATAACTTAAATTAATCATCCACTTACGCCACTGAGCTACAATTATAACCTATTGATGTCAAAAATTAACGAAACAACAACATAATTTGTACAAAACAAAAAAAAATACTAACTAAATGCGAATCTGAGGAAACGTTTTTTTATGCAAAATTAAAACAATATAATAATTATCAAATAATATGATACTGCCGGTAATGTTCTTTGATATGAGCATTCTATTTTTATTAAGTGATTATTATATATTCATAAATTATAATAATAATTTAAACTTATGATATTCTTTTAATATTTTATTTATGTAA
This sequence comes from Myzus persicae, assembly GCF_001856785.1. NCBI lineage: Eukaryota > Metazoa > Arthropoda > Insecta > Hemiptera > Aphididae > Myzus > Myzus persicae. The sequence continues at coordinate 55,961 of NW_019102121.1, read as the reverse complement.
GCATTGCGCGTTTAGTTCAGAGTCTAATTATCACATTTCTAGGAGAATCACTACACACAAAAACAATAATATATACACTTTTGTACAACTCTGTTATTCAAATTAAATATTATTATAAGTAGTGTCTAATATATTTTTTTATTTGTGTGTGTGTGAATATTTCAAAAACCATAGAACAATTGGACAGGATTGAAGAAGGCATGGATCAGATTAATGCTGACATGAAAGAGGCAGAAAAGAACCTTACTGGCATGGAAAAATGTTGTGGAATTTGTGTGCTGCCTTGTAACAAGTATGTGAAAAATTACATTTCATATTTTTATGTACATTGACTTTTATTTGTTTAATAATACCAATGTGTACTTTTACAAGGTCAGCTTCATTTAAAGAAGATGAAGGTACGTGGCGAGGTAATGATGATGGTAAAGTGGTCAACAACCAACCACAGCGTGTAATGGATGAACGTAATGGAATGGGTGCCCAAGGAGGTTATATAGCAAAGTAGGTTTTTTATAGTACTATTTCAAATTATTAAAACCATTTAAAATTATAAACTGCCTACTATCACAAATGCTCTGATTAAGTTATACTGGTCGTACAAGATTCCTTAGAGATTTTCATTATATAACTATATACCTATTTAAATACATTTTTTTGTTTAAAACTTAAAAAAACCACACTACATTTCTCCATTAGTTATAACTTAAAAGTTGTTTTTTTGATTATAAATACCATTTATTCTGATATTATTTCTTTTTTATGGTTAATGGTTGTGGCTATACTAAGATGTTGTTACTATGATTAATAGAATTACAAATGATGCACGGGAAAATGAAATGGAAGAAAATATGGGTCAAGTTAATACTATGATTGGAAATCTTCGTAACATGGCACTGGATATGGGAAGCGAATTGGAGAATCAGAATAGACAAGTTTCACGAATAAACATGAAGGTATTTTTTGGTTTTTATTGTTTGGAGTTTACATTTGATGTATTTGAATATTTGTTTGCCGTTAAGATTTAACTAAATTAGTTTAAAATCAAAATTTCTAATTTGATATAAGTTTGAATAATATTAAAATGTTCCAAACTTAAGAAAAACTATATTTATAATACATTTATGATGTGATATACTGGTATCACACCTGTATAATTTAATTTTTAAATTTCTTTCTTCAACATTTTCCAAACTAATAACATTTTTATGTATATAAATAAATATAAAATAAATTACACAAATTTGTTAATATTTTACTGTACTTTAATTATTTGTTTAGGCTGGATCTAATGAAACAAGAATTTCAGTGGCGAACCAACGAGCACATGAACTGCTCAAGTAATTTAATATGAAAATATGGCTAGGACAACTGCTATTATACTACTACAGCTATTTGTTTTAATTTATTGCTACAGCTATCAGAAATATAACTTTTTTTTATTTGATAATTCTTTAAATTGTATTTATAAAAAAATATATAATTTATTTATCGTGAATTATTGTTATGTATTATTAGAGTTATAAATATTTTACATACATTTTTATGTCTTATTGATTAATATAAAATTAGTTAGTTTAATAATTTTTAGCTTTTTTTTACTATTGTTAATATTGTTTAAGAATAAAAGGCTGGCAGCAAATTTGGTTACAGAGATAAATAGCTGTGTTATGTGGTCCAACAATTACATTTTCATTTACTGTTAAATTTTTTTAGTTTAATCATCGTAATATAATATTACTAGGTTTAAATACAGCAATAATATTTAGAAAGATCCAAAATAACTTGGTAATTCTCATTAAACTTATCAACATTTATATAAACATATAAGTTTTTAAGGTATTGAAACATTTAACCAAATCATAATTATTATTTTTATTATTGATATTTATAAATTTAATATTTATTATTGTTGATTCTTGAAGCAAATATCAAACCATTATTTCATAGAGTGATATAAAATTAATTATAATTTGTGGGAAAAAAGTAATATTTGTTGTCTATTCTCTACATAATATAATACATATTTATACACCAAATTATAAAACAATTGAAATATTTTTTTCGCAAATTTATATTATATAACATTTTTATATACTTTATTACTAAAATAATACATCTAGTATAATATTTATTATTTACATTAGACTGCATAGTAAAAATGCACTTGCGTATTACCATTATAACTATTACCTTAGAAAAGTGCAATACTTATTTTATACTTTTGTTATAGCTCAAAATATTACCACATTGTGCTTAATGTGCATTGTTATTAAAACTAATTCTTAGTTCAATAATTATTGATTTTTGGGTTATTGGTGTGCGCGATTGTTATAACACAGTTATGATATGGTTAAAAACGTTGTTATTTTGTATAAATAATATTTAATTAGATTTAAAACTGTTAGTGTAATTTTTCTTAATAATAAAAGTGATAATAAACTAGACTAAATTTATTTATTTATTTTATTTTGTTTTGTTGTACCTATCAACTAAATTCCATTAAGTTAAATTATTAATTTTAACGACTTTTCTCTTTAACTATTTCGTCTAGAAGATAAATTATTAAAAAATTTCTTATATTTGATGAAAACTGGTCGTTATAACTTTTAAGGATATATATTGGATATAACTATACATTCCTTTATAAAATATATTGATAAACATATCTTCATCTATATGATTTTAATATCTATTAATTCAAATAGACAATAGGTTATACATATTTCAATAACCTGTGTTATTTCTTCAATTATTTATACTGTTACTTTTTTTTAATTATATATATAGAGTGCTGTGTGCTTTTTACGCTCTAATTTCAAAATTTTAGTGTAGGATTAAAGTTAAATATTATAAAAATATTTTTCCCTCGTATTATTTATATTAATTAATAGTAGAAGTCTCCTGCACCAAAGTTGCTTTGTTACATTGTTACACATTAAAATCTTTATTAAAAACTTTTATATTTGTTAGTATCTATTTTATAATTCTTATGTATATTTTAATCATTATTAACAACTTATAATAATAATATATTTAAAAATATTTATTCACGTCTTACACAATAGTCAAGTCATAAAAAAACCCGAATACACCTACTTATACGCTTTGTCAATTAAATTTTACAAAAACCACTTAAAGTTACAAATGAAGGAATTTTGATACATTTGTTTATTAGTTCTGTTAGGAAAATAAAGTTGTTGATACATGTGGTAGAACCTTTTGTTTTTCTAAGAAACTTTTTGTACACTCAAACCTACTATGATAACATCACAGTATAAGTCTTGAATATATAACCATCACATACACAATTTTCTATTGGTGATAGGTATTAATAAATTATAATTTCGTAAATTATGAATAAGTTCATTGCATTAAAGATTAAATATATAGTATTCAGTTCTATTTAAATTGTTGTTGTGTTCAACTGTTAACAATTAATGTAATTTAATATTATTTTAAGTATAATATTTACTTCCATCAAAAGTACATTTTGTTTCACAAGTTATTTTATCATTTTCATCATTAATGGTTGGGCACTGATATGTTTGATTGTATTATTGAATAAGACATAAGTATATATATTATTATAATCTTTATATCTAAATACACCTGTAAAATATTATTTAAAACAATTATTATTAGATCTGTAATATTACATAATACCTAATTATACTATTATGAAACTTTTATTTGTAAACTATATACTTATATCTATTATCTACCTATCTTTGAGTGTAATAACTTCTATATCTTATATTCATTATCTATCTATACTATGCAGTGTGCATGTACTCTTAAATTAATTACATTATTTTATTGTGTTGTAAAATTTAGTTTGTTTGTTTTTTTTTTTACCAAAAAAGAAAAAAGACAATTGACATATTTTTGTGGGCCGAAATAGAATGCATGTTTAAAAATACATCTAGGTAACATTTCATTATTGTCATAATTGTAATGCAACTTACCTATTTAGTATTTATCTATTTTTTCTTTAGCTTGTGCTGTTTCTTGGAAGTTAAAGTACCTATAGGGTACAGACTGTATTTGAGTTTCAGGGTTCAATAAATATTGACACTTTAAATTGACAAATTACAAGTACTAATAAGGAATTATCTATATAAAATATTATGTGGCTCGACGTTTGTTGCATTTACGTGACTGCTACGACAATAAAAATTAATAATTATATTTTTTTTTTATGGCGCCATATCGAGAACCGCTGAACTAGAGTATCAATTTATCCTCTTTCCTTCCTGCAATAACTAATAATAGCACTTCCCTATTTATGGTATCGGCATAATTAACATAGTTAAGTGAAGTAAAAAGTTTTATCCATAAATGTTCAAAGACTTAATCTTCTCCATTGCAGAATGACCTTTTGCACTTTGCAAAGCTGATCGGAGTCGTTAATTAAAACTGTTTATAAACATGAGACTAAAGGTTGCATTCATGATTAGGATCCTTTAAATATGACAAAGTAAAAGTAGGTAGGTTCATAATCAACAAACAGTATTTCACAACAAATAATGATTTCTTCAATCAATTTTTTTCACAATACTCATTACTAAATCAAAAACAAAATCCACCTTTATAAATAGATTAGATGGATGCTCATAAAAAATGATTGCGTAATAACGGTAAACTTTTTCTATAGTTTCCATTAACAACAATTTATGAACAACCTTAGATTAAATTTTCAAGCTTTTTGACAGACTAAAATATTTTTATCTACAATGATTAAAAAAAATTAATAAACGTCGACATTTTCCAATTCTTAGGTATATAAATAACACAAAAATAGTCAAAATATTTTGAAAATTGTGCGGTGTATGGAAAAATGCTAATATAAAACTACTAGGTAAAAATTTCATGTATCCTCGGTTACTTTAGTGTCAATCAATACATTCATAGCTACTCTCAGAATTTAAATCATATTACCTATAGTTAATGGTAATTGCCTACTGGTCACCAAAAAAATTAAATTAAGAAATTTAAATTATTATAAAAAGGTAACATAACATAAAACTCTAAAACCTTGATGCTGGCGCTGAGTATACTTTTTTATAATACTATTGCTAGTGCAACTCTTGAGGCTCACGAGTCTCGCCGAGAGTGGGTACTGAAAGTGGAGTCAGGGTCGTTAAAATTATAAAAGTCACACCTGTATGACTTCATCGGTCAAAACTCAAAAATGAGAGGAGGTGATTTTGCAGGTTGGAGGTGGTTTGGTGATATGGATTTGTGATAAGCATTGGCTCTTTGGCAGTCTTATTTTGAAGGGGGTTATGCTTGAAAGTCGAGTTTGAGAGTCTAGAAAGCTCTCACACCCGTGGATATTGGGGGGGGGGGGGCAGATAGATAGAATCCGCATTTATTTTTTCTGAAATCTCAGAGATTCACTAGAATAATATTATTAGTAGTCTTACTCTTACTTGTTTACACCTTTAAGAGGTGGAGGGAAGTGTCCTCACTCCTCGTTAGTCGTTTCCCCAAAGAAAAATCTTTCATCTAGGATAATAATTAGTATACCCATTTCTAATGTTGAACATGTTTTCTTACAAATCACCATTGGTTCTCTAAAATTTCTAATAAGTGGTGTATATATTCTTCCTAATTCCTCTTTACTGTTATACCAACAATAAATATCCACTGTCAAGACTTCGTAATTGCGTTAGTGTGATTGTTGCAAGGTGTCTCGCTCTTTGGAGCGCCTGCTCGTTTATACAACTCAAAAAACTAATAAATCCAATACATTATAAAAATATATTCCATACACCTTGTTAAAATATTCATTCGACCCTATTGATTACAAAGCTTTCTCCTTTATTCATGCTAAATATAAATTTGTATCTAAGCATGTTTTAAAGCTTTTGTAAAGCATACAAAAAATTATCTTATTATAGAACCGACCAAATTTTGGGATTTCATTTGTAATAATCGCTCCTGCCGATGCTGCTTCTAAATCCCTGTCTGTAAATCGTGTCTTTAAAAAGCAGGGGTCTGTCAATTTATTTTCTTCGCACTTCAGCTCAGTATACTTTAAATCTTCAATTGATGTCGAATCTTTTAACCTATACGTTTCGTGTTTTTATCTTCTGTACAATTGTAGCTTCACCTAGCGTGATGTGTTCCGTAAGCTAACCTTCTTCCGCAATGTTTCGTCTATATTCAATGATAATCTGTAGGTGACTTTTTCTTCAACAACAGATGTTATTTCTTTACCACTTTTGGTTCTTTCTCATTTATCTCTAGGCTGAAGAATATTTCTTGATATCTGGAAGATATGTTCACTAACCCCTGAGGTTATGACTTTATGAGTATGAAATATTGAAAAGTATTATTTTTATTTTTTAATATTGTGGTTTTTGGTATATTTCATAAAACCATCACTAAATGGTTACACTCATTTAATACATAATTAGTGATTATCAATATTTAATTTCCGATCACGATGTAGAGAAGATATACATAAGATAGATAACTATTATTTAATTTATATAATGGAAGCAATATTTTTATAAAATTTTCCATTCAATATTTAACTAAGTAGAGGTACTTAATATATTTCCCAGTTCCTACTATAGATTTAAATTAAAATTTTGTTTTATTTTTATTTTTCATAACTACTATTCCCAAATCTAACAACTCTTTTGAGGTAGACAATTATAGACCTTTTTTTTTAAAGTGGTGCCTCTACATGGGGGCTGAACTGTTTGTACATTGCGGCATCTTTATTGTAGAAAAACATGTGTGTATACGTAGACACCCGTTCATCGGTAAGTTACATCAGCGAAGGAAGCTTCCTTTTCAAAGATGTAAAATACTTAAAGCAGATACGGAAATTTTGTCATCTTGAGGTGATTGGTCTGTAGCTTTTCGAGGACTACCGACTGGTTCATAGAGAATATCAGGAAAGTGGGCGACCTTAAGAAGACTGCCCAGACTTTCAAGCCATTCTAGGGCTCCACAGCATCAGCCATACAAAGGGCCTGATGGCCATTAGGACTGTAGACCCCCGAGGTCTCTAGAGGTTCAACTTGGCTTTGGCCGAGTCGTTGATAGTTGGGGCTCAGATTGTACAAGAACCGACTCTCAACTACCGAGCTGAGAAGTTTTCTCTTCCACTAGCCTAAACTGTTGATGTTTGGCATCAGCATGACCATGGTTGTGGCTACAGTGTAAGCCTTCTCGTGGTTGACATGTTTCCGGAAGGAAAGTCGAGTGTCAAAATTAACTTCAAGGTATCTGAGGTTTTTGATCAGTGAGACCTGGTGTTCTCCTATCCTGTGTCGGGGAGGAGTGTATATCTTCTTTCTAGTTAGCTCCGTCTTATGTTGAAGAAAATTATAGACCTTTTGCAATGCTTTGTCGGTAGACGGTAATAGCCGTCGGTAAATAATTCTATACTCATTGATGAGCAACATCCTTTTGTTCGGGTCGGTCGACTGTTATATGCAATGTTACCTTCTGTAATTATATATTCAGTGCTTTTGATGTCGGTACTCCAGTTGATTTAATAATATATACAGGTTTTGCCAAAAGATTTGATTCTGTTATCCACCAAGTTGTTCTCCGCATGCTTTTCGATTTGGTTTTTTGACTTTCTGAATTTGGTGAACTCCTTCTAACGTGTTTTGAATCTTTTTTAACGCAAAGGCCTCAATGAGTGAAGCTTTTTGGTATGAAGTCGGGTCCCTTTATTGCTACTTCTGGTGTCCCCCAAAGAGCTAGGTCATTTCTCTCCTTTGCTCTTTTATATTTTGTCAATAGTGCAAAATCTGTGCTTTATCAATTACTGTTTTATGCAGATGACAAGATATTATAATTCTTAGGATATTGTACACTTCTCCAGAGTGATCTTGATAAATTTGTCAGATGGAGTGAAACACTTTGCTCTTTGCACTCAACATTTGTAAATTTAGTTCACCAGAGGTCGGTTTCCAATACCTGATACCTAATAAATGACTTTACTTTTGTTACCCCCGTTACGGTCCTAAAAAAATTATTATTAATTTTAATTCTGTTTAACTTTGTTTCTGATAAGTGATAATTATCGTTTCATTTTATAAATATACGATTTGTTATGAAATTGCTTTTATTTTGTTAAATGTAATTAGTTAATGAAAAATAAGAAAAATATAAGTAGATAATAGATATAATATATGGCCTGTTTATGATCATAGGCGTAAATTGGTAGGGCTTAGGTGGGCTTGGCCCCTCAAATATTTCCTAACTTAACTTAGTAAGTATAATATATTATGTGAGTTTATACTTCTAACCCCCTCAATTTGTATTCACATTTACGCCTATGGTGATGACTACCATGCATTTTGGCACCAATAGTTAAAAACCTTACATAACTCCTTTGGAGACGTGCGTTTAATATAGCTATTTATATTAACTGCATATGACTGTATAATATTGTATACTTTTGATACAACGATACCACTGTCGTAAAAATATCACATAAATATTTATTATATAATACCTTATATTATATATTTTCATATATTATAATATAATAATAGTAGTAGTAATAATTATAATAGTAATTGTATTATTATAACAAAGTACAAACGGGGTGACATGCCGTGTATTAGGTCGTGGTGGTGTTATGTGTTAAAGTACGATGCCACACTATTATATAAATTATATATTATGTAGTTAAGTATACCGTTTGTAAATGTATATATGTACCTATTATAATTGTACATGTGAATGATGTATATAATATTATTACTACGCGATAGTGCGTCTACGTTTCAATTGTTTGGGGACATGCATCATTCCCCTTAAAGATTTCATCATGGACATTAAGTTGGCGAAATACTTCTTCAGTTTTTGATTGAGATTCTTCTCGGTCAAGAGTTTCTTAACCTCAGTCCAGTACGTTTTGGTGAACAACGCAGCACCGGGTTTGTTCACTGCAGTGATTACCAGCCCACCGGTCTTGTTAACAATCTCAGGCATATTGGGAGACGTGAACAGTGAGTACGTCATCGACATGATGTCGCTGAGCTTTGAGCTCATCTTCTCCTCACCGGCCTTGGCTAACAGCACGTGCACGGTGGTGGCCAGCATGTTGATCATGTCCACGCCGCCGGTGGACGTGACAATAGTGTTGAAGTTCTTGCCGAATGTGCCGAACACCCGAGATGCTTCCGGGCCCTCGAGCATCAGCAGCCACTGGTGATTTGCGTTATCAAATCCGGCTTTGGCCACATCTGTGGCCATCGTTGTTTTGTATGTGTCAGTCAGGGTCTTCTTCACCTTCCCATCCCCGACAAATGCTTTAGAGCTATTCGACATGTTATTCTCCATCTCTTGCAGCCGTTTGCTAGGTTTGAACTCAAAAGCGGCCTCTTGGATTTCTTGCGGCTGGTTGTTCGTCCCTTCTTCGACCCCCTGTTCATTTTCCTCAACCTCAGGTTGAGTATCGGTGTTGCCATACTCGATCGAATTTTCGACATCTTCAATATCATTTGCCTATAATTCATAAACGGGATTATTAATTAGGTACTGATTACGTACATTACATACATTCACATGACCATTAGCAGTGTACGATTAGGTACGATATACTGCACCAGTTTACATGAGTGAAGCTATATAATTGAATATTATATATATGTATTAAGCATTTGTTATGGCGTAAATTCAACTTACTGTTTACCCTGGGAATGACATTTACATTTTAGTAATACAGAGTCCAGACTGTATGATGGTCTAATTTAATATCTAAACATGATTTAATAATTAAACTTAAAAACCTAGAAATTCTACATTTTTACCTATATGGGCAGGTACTTTCTTATAAGCTCTTAAAATCTTAATACCTACATACAACATAAAATATGCAGCGGGACTTATAGATGCTAATTTTTTTTTTTAACAGTACACAGGCATGTGTAGAAAGATGAAGGTAGTTATCGAATGCACGATACATCATACTAAAGTAACTTATATCACGATATTAATGCATGAACTGAGGATGTATTTCATGGTTTTAATCCATTTGCCCGAAAATTACATTCTTTTTTTCGACTAAATATGATGAAATAGTTTCCTATTTTTGCCTAAAAATAATTGCATTGTTTTCGCTCACGGTTTTACGTTCAACATTTTAGAAAGCACTATCTGAAAATGATTTATGTTTGATATTATGTTATAGCTAATAGGTTAACTAGTTAACTATTAGGAGGAATACATTTTGTTGGAGATTTATACATATTATTCCTTAACCTTTTTATATCAACTACCTTTAAGTATGACGATACGTCGTTTTGAGCGATTTCTTTAAATGTTATTTTTTGATCTTGCATAGAGACCCTCTAAAGTTTTTGTTTACAAGCTATATTTACTATTCGGTGATTGATATTCAATTTGTATATGCATTATGATTATGTTCTCCGACTGCTGAAGTTTATGAATCATTCATATCAGTGTACGATTTTGAACATTTTTATAGTCTTCTTCTCCTTCTTCTTCTATCGTGTGGTCGAGAACCACTTAGATTCTTTATTCAAGCCAAAATTTGATATTTTCTCTACTTCATCATTTTATATGATTCGTCAATTCCCTGCGGTCCATAATTCTTTATTTCTATTATGCCATATCCTTTCTTCATCTCATAGATTTTGTTTCTAAGTATCACATGGTTCAACGCATCATATTTGGCCGTGAGATCAATGAAAACTGCTAAAGTTATTTCCACTTTTCAAACCCAACCTCGATAAACTGCGTGATATTCAGAATTTAACTAGTGCACGATAATTGCTCTAAAACTAGCTTGTTTATGGATAAACCTGTTCTCGATGAGATTTGTCATTCTGTTCATGACAAGTCTCTCAAAAAGTTTGTACAGGTAGCTAAAAGTGAAATTGGCCGGTAACTATTTGCCTCTGCCGGATCTTTGCCTAGTTTCAGCAACGTTGTAACCTGTGCTTCAGTCCATTTTTTAGGTATTTCCCGTTACTTGAAGCTGTTATTAAATAGTGCTGTGATCCATATCACCATCAAGAGCCCAAAATTTTTGATTTGGTTCGTTGAATATACCATCTACACAAGCTGTTTTCTCGTTTTGGGTCTTTATTACATACTTCTTTTGACTCGAGTTTAGCCATAAATAATGCATAAGTTTCGTTACTCGGGTGTCTCAAGATGTTTTTTGATACTTTGACTCTGCATTTTTTTCAACAATTCAACATAAGTTTATAAGCAACTTGGTATGCTGTCACGATCATATGCACAAATCCGCTGTTCTCTTCACAGTAAAGTTTATTAATAATTGCGACTGACGCCATTCTTGTATTACACATATCCAACGATTAGAATTGTCTTTTTTATTAGTTGATCTAAAATTGTACTTAAAATTATTATAAAGAACCAGACGTTCGCCCCTTTAACTTTCTATACATTTTATTTTTTGTATAATGTAGACCTGTAATCACCGTTAGAAAAAAACGCAAGTTCAGTATTAGTTACGAAAGTAAACGACTTGCTAAAATTAATACCTGCAAATAGATTATATTATTTGACATTTGTTATATTATATTATAGTATGTACTACATTTATTACGTCCATTTGTTGATAAGATACCGATATCAAATATACATGGACGAGATTGTCACAATTCATACAATCCTATACACTATTACTCGAAAAAGTATTAAGTATTAAATACTCACTATTTTTAAATAAAGTTGCACACAAGTTGGTTATTTTGTATCCAAAAATATTAAAACTATATAGGTAAACACAGTTTTATTTTATAGGTATTTAATGTACAAATTTGGAGGAAATTACACTGTTTTAACTTATTTTGTTGTCATTTAAAAGTATTATTTGTTATTACTTATTTGAAACTTTTAGAGTATAATATTATATTTTATACACATGACTTTTTAAATGTATTTTTTTTTGTCTAAAGACTAAAATTAATTTAACCTCCATAATGAACTGTGTCATTACTCATTACCATAGTAGATCATAATATATGGGACATTTTTTAGGGGTTTTGTCATAATGTAAAAGCATCTTAAGAGTATCCAGTATAGACCTGAGCTACAATCCTCCCCTACCCAAAATTTTAAACACAAGTTTCACCTATGTTGGTTTGGTAGGTTTCGGCTTTTGTCCACTTAATTTTACAGCGTTAATCATAGGATTCTAATAGGTACAGCAGCTTATACATTATACTTGTGTATAGGAATTTTCATTAGACTTATATATACCTATAAAGATAGGATAATCCTTAAAGATAGAATTATTTTGGCTGGGGGGGGATTGGGTGGAAACCTATGTAGGATGACGTCGTAATTTATGTTTTCTCAGTCTAACTAACGCATAATTTAGCAAATTGCAGGTTCATAATAATCCTTTTACTCTGTTATTTTTAATACGGGTATACGATTACCACCCTCTTAACAAGTTATTTTCAATTTTAACCACATAGAATAATAAAATATAATATTGATGTAATCAGAAACAGTTTAGTTACAGGAAAATTCATTATAATATCATAGTCGTAATCTGAGGGGGGGGAGTGTCAAAGGAGACCCTGTCCCTTCATATATTTAACCGAATGGGTAATAGTGTTTTTTACCTTACAGATTTATAGTTTAACCTCAGACCCCCCCCCCCCTCAAGAATTTACCCCACATTACGCCTGTGTATATAGAGGCTAAGACAATTTTAAAAAAGTGTGGAGGTGACTCCCGCTTTACCGTTCTCGATGACTCCTCATTACCTAATCTACCTACTTAATAAATTATAATATCTTAAAGACACAAATAAACATAATAAAGTATAGTATACAGCAGCGTTTCCCAAAGTGTGTTCCGCGGGACTATGTCAAGGGTTCCTCCAGATGCATATTGAGAAAATTATGTTTATTTAATGTTTGTTATTAAAAATATTTTTGATTGAAAATTTTTTTTTAAACTAAGTTTAATAATGAAAAGTCATTAACAGTATCATTAAAATATTATTTAGACTTGAGAGTTTAGAGAATTGATTTTCCTTTTTTTATTTAGAAAAATTGTAGTTGAGTTGGAATAGACATTAGGGTTCCGCGAAACACACACAATTTTTTAAGGGTGCCGTGGTCGTAAAAGTTTGGGAACCGCTGGTATACAGAACTTTATCATCTTCAGTTTTACGGGACAATTACTGGAGTAAGTATATAGCTATATATATGCAGTATTGTAGTCATAGGTATCGATATAGATACTGTGGTACACTAAATTGAAGGATATTACTTTTAACCAATATACTTATATAGTTATATACCTACCTAAGTAAAATTATACATTTATAATATATTGCAACTTTAAACATAATACTTATATACTTAAATGTGCAGTAAAACTTAAATAATACTACGCGTTGTTTATTTTGTTTATAAAAAAACACAGCTATAATATAAAAATTTAATAAAAAATACTACAGCCAAAAAATTAGAATCATCAATAGTATTTTAAATTATCATTAATAACTCATTTTTTATTAAATCACTATAAAAAGAGGACCACATTGTAAAGTGATGAATAAAACAAAAAATTGTCCTCGTTTACTTTTTAGTAAACTTTTAATTAATTTATAAATTAGGAAGGTACCTAACTTTGATAGTACTATAAAATATATTTAGTAGGTGTTTATTCAAAAGTCCAACATTTGATGACCAATTTTGAATTTCTAAGTATTTTGTGATTTATTTATATCTAAATATTTTTACATACGTTACCGTGAATGTCGGTAAATGCTAACAGTCATCCAGTGAATGTTTACTACACATTCTACGCACACTATATTATGTAGATTAGGTACATTTCAAATTATCAAATGTTGACAAATTAAAAATTGTGTTCTTGTAGGTAGGTATTAGTGAATTTATATGATGATTTTGGTCAATGTTGGCATACATTAATACACAATACAGTTTTAGCTAATGTTGACATATACTTATACTTTATAGGCACATAATATAATAGAGACTATAAATAATAATACGTAAAATATGTTCCTAAAATATGTTTAATTTAATCATTCAACTATTATTGTTGGATTTATTTTTATTCTTACTTTATTTTATTTAATAAAAACAATTATTTAAAAAAAAAAATGGGGAAAATAATGTAATAAAAAACAAACATGGCACTGACACTGACAGAAATTCAGTTCTACTCTTGCACTTTTGTGGTGCACTTTATTTTGTTTTTGTATATTTGCATCGTCTATACCCTTGTCCACCGGCCACCACTTATTATTATTGTGACTTTCCCATTATCCCTGAAAGCACGTTTGAAGAAAAGAAATTCTGAACATATAAATGTCGACATGAGTATATGACGTCATGACGACATCACTAGGTAGTGATATGTGAATTCTTACAAACAGTAAAAGTGTAATCAATACACCATTGACCCAACAAGGGATTGCAAAATGGTCTTCACAACTTTAATAAGTTCTTATTCAGCACCCCTTGGTTTTTGAGGTTTAACTGTTATTACTATATTGAAATACCATCAATTTTATGTTTTTAAATTATGAAATACTTACTGAAAAAATATTAAAACTAGGTACTTTGATCATAATTATGAGTTAAAGTTATAATATTAATTCGTTAAAAATTATTACACATCCTATAATTGATAGACGGTTAACATTAAGATACACATTACGAATAAATGATTGCTTAAGAGTTACAAACTATTTTTAGGCAATAGGTCACATCAAAAAGCACTAAATAGATTTAAGCCGTGGTGACTGTTTATTATTTATAGCCCCCTATAAATTTTATATTAATGTTTTAGGTATCGGTTAAATCTTAATAAATTAATAAAGAGAGTACCTATTGTTTTTATTTTGTTGTTATCATTACCTAATAAGAAGCGTGTTAAAATGTGTATACAAAGTTGAAAGCGTGGTTAAAAGTTTTCAATTATTGGTTATTGTAGATTTGTAACTTGTAAGATTATGATATTTTTAGTAATAAGAGGTATGGGGTTTTACTTGGGTTGTTACTTCTTATCCAAATTTTAGAGGTCTAGTTGCGCCTATAGGTATATAGCACTGCAACATTCATTATTGATTTTGATGTACAATGACATTTATCAGTGACTGTCTGCATTTACCAACTGCGAACATTCACAGTAACGTTTACGATAGGTATATACGATTTACCTATATAGATTATACGTAATTAACCTATGTAAAATGTACAGATATCATTATGTATTATAAAATTAACCTAAATATTCTAAAATCTAAAAACATTTTTTTTTGTATGTATAAATAAATTAGGCACCTATGATATAATTTTATGTCAAATTAATATAAACGGATAACGTAGGTACATTAAGTAGTAAGTACCTAGTATAATATGGTATATTACTCTCAGCCTACTTGAACCTATAGGCATCTTTATATTTAAAGTGCCTATTTTAATTTTAATGGTCCATATTACTTACAGACGAATAAAATATTATATGTAGATAATGCACTGTAGGTACAATATATACCTACTAGACGTATTATATTTAAATCTATATTTTTATATAAACAATGTCAACGTATTAATATTTACCTTAATGGCAATTATAGCAGAAAAAAATAAACATATAAAAATTGATGTGTTAAATTTCATTTTGACAAGTCAGGTGAACGTTTGAAATATATTATATGTTTACTCACTAAAACAAAAACTCTTGACACAATATTTTCGTTTCATCAACAACACATACTTTTATATGTGTTCCTCATACATGAAGATAATTGCATGAAAATAAATGTTCCAAAAAATATGTGCACGTTCTTATTTTTTCATTGTTTTTTTTTTTTTTTTAATATATTAGAATAATAGTTCATATATTGACATACCCAATGCATTACTTTAGGCATTTGTTATACACCGATAATTACCCATGTTTTTTTAATAGAAAATACAGAATGCCATCTGGTAACCACAATTATACAAATAACTAAATAAATTTATATTCTAGAAAAGTATATTTTTAAAAACTGTGCACTTTTTGTCAGTATTCACATAATAAAAACAAGGTAAGTAGGTACCTAGGTATACAACGATTAAATAAATATCACATTTTATTCACATGTTCATTAGTATAAATTAAAATTCTACTAATTCTAGAAAAACCAATCAATGCTAATACCTACCCATTATTAAAATTAAATTTTGTATCTGCATTCTGCTGACCGCATTAAATAATGAATTATTTTAAGACAAAATAATAAAACATCAACCTAAAATTTAATTTTATATTATGTATTAAATATTAAAACACACATATATATAGGCACCTAGAGACTAGAATTAAAATTTCTGTTAACCAAATTACATTAAAATCTAAATCGTATTTATTTTGGAATAAAAATTAATGAAACATCTTTATCAACTTATCAACTGGGTATAATTTATTGATGATATAACAGTAATTTAATATAAAAAATACTATATTTCCTCGCTTTGTAACAAGCTGGTCCCTACCAAATAATATAATTAAAATTAGCCTTTTGAAATTACGATAATTATACATGAAAAAGACAAAACATAGACAGTACCTATAATTTTTATTTATGCCATATTGTCATAAGTAGTAAATAGGTATATACTCAATATAATTTAGTAAAACTTGTTAATTAAAAGAAAAAATAATTACAAGTATAATTTTATATACAATTTCTATTAATGGAATTTATTATGGGCTAATTGCCCATTCCAACTAAATTACCAGTTAAAATGCTTTAAAATAGGAAAATCATGTTAATTTTAAACGCAATTCAGATATAATATAAATTCATTTTGAGATTTATTCCATGCTAATCTAAAATCATATTAAATGAATTATATTATAATTGATATGCAATGTTGATCATAACTGGCTAAATAATACTAATTATATCCATTTAATAAGAGCTTAAATTGAGAGAAAATTAGCGGGGGGGGGGGGGGGGGCGCAAAAGTGTAAAAAAATGTGAGTCCCTGCATATTTAAATGTTTTATTGATAAGGATATAAATAGAAGGGGTAAGCATGAATATTTTCTAAACAGAAGATTGACTCCGTCCCCTCACGCCCCCTTCAAATCAGGCACTGCGTGTAATAAATTATAATAATTTGTAATATAGTATAGGTACATCTATCGTAGATTTTTTAACAAAAGTTATAAGCACTAAAACAAGATAATCAAAAAGTAAATCGTAGTGTGCAAAATCCCAGATACTTACCTGTCAAATGTATTATCTGATTATGATAGAGTGTCAGTAATAACTTATAACTTCATTATATTTTTTGTATGGACTTAATGAGCTTTCGCATTTTGCGTAAGGTATACCAAAAATTAATTTTTCAAAATCAATTACAAATAAAGACATTTTAAACAAAAATATAGATATTTAAGAGAAATGGCTAGTGGTTACATTTTAGAAATACACATTGGTTCTAGATTGTATAGTACTTATCCTGCAGGCTATCCTTCGAGGTGAAATTCCTAATAATGAATATTATAATTTGATGTTGTTCATTGGCCATTGCTCAGTTCATACAATCATACTTCATATTAATTTAGTAATTATTGGTGTCTTGCTAAAATTACAAAGTGAATACTTATTTATTTATGAATTCTTCTTCTTCAAATTTGAAATTAAGGACATCTCATGTGAGAATAATTGTACAATGGAAGAAATAAGCAGAAAATATAGGACTAACAAATCGACCCGTTTAAGTAGACAATTTTACTATAAAAATATTACTATGGTAATTTCTTTTTAGTTCTATTAGATTTTTACCTACATATTATTTTATCATCATGATTATAATTTAACTTTATATTGATAATTAATGTTTTCAAATATTAATTATAATAATTAAAAAAATCAACCATAATGATTTATATCAATTATTATTTAGAATGTTGGTAAAAATTGTATCAATTTTTTTGTATCATTGGCGCTTTTGACAATATTGGGTAAGTTGATATAATTTTATATTGGTCCTACTAATTTTGGAGCAATAATATATGCAATTTTTACACCTTTGACGCTTACGTCATATATAGCCACTCTTTCAACATCGTATTATGATAATAATTTGTTTTAACATATAACTACGAGCACATCCCGAATAGGTACATACCCACTTATTCAAATGATTTTAACACACATTCGTCTACATCGGTATACTATACTATCAGTGCCGCAACAATAGGGGAGGCAAGGTATGCAATGCATTCCCTGGCCAGGTTTTATGTTATGGTGAGGGGCCCATCATCAAAGCGAAAAATTAAGCAAGTTATTATTTAAAAAAAAAAAAATGGAAAATGTACATTCTATATTTCTATAATAGATTAATGTCACAATCAACCGCCAAATGTTGAATAAATATCCGATAATTTTGTGACCACTGATAACTGATAATCTTTGTTTACATGTACGATGGTAATTCACATTTGAAAATTAAAAATAGGTTTATTTATAACTCTCAACATAGACACACACAAACAAACGCTCGGGCCATGGACACACAACACATTTATTATGATATAATATCAGTAATCAGTAGGTATACTTAATGCCTACTAAAATTGTAATTCGTTAATCGTTTATCTTTATGATTATTATTATTACATAAATTCTCGAATACTTCATGAGCATTGAGCACCTCAGCACGATGGAATAAAGAAATCTAGTAATACTTTAATGATAATATTGCGGTGATACTCGTTGAATTTGATCATTTTTGTGTGTTATACTTAATTTTTAACTTTTGTAACTGAGTCAAGTTTATTGTTAATCGTTATTGTTTTATTTAAACTTCTGTGAAGAATGATGAAACCAAAAGTCCTTAGTGGTGCGGCTAAAAGGAAGAAAAATAAAGAGCAAAAAGAAATTATTTTAAAAAGTAATAAAAAAATTAAAAATTATTTTAAACCGGATCAACTTGAACAAAGTAAGTTTTATTAGAAATATTTCATTTTTTTAGTTTAATTATTTTTATTATATTACAAATTGCAAAGCATACACATAACTAGATATAATATAGTAAACCAATACAATAAATTACTGCGAATATTGTAATTTTAGTAGCTACTAGCAGCATTTCTAACTATATTCATATTATAACTCCTTATTAAAAAAATATTGCATTACCAATACTCAAATATTGTAAAATACTGTGTTTTTATATTTTATGTTATGTTAATTTATAAAAAAATATAATGAATAGTTGGTATATGTTTTTCAAACATTTATTTTCAATAGTCTTACATTTTTTAACTAAGCATTTATAATATGTTACATTGATTTATATAACAATTTAAGTAAATAACAGTAAATAATCCATAAGGTTTTTAAAATGTATTCTAGATGAAAATGACCATCTAGAACATGGGGTTGAATCAGATATTATATTGGACACTGAATCACCTGCAATAAATGGTACTTAATAATTAATTGATTTTATTATTATTGTGTATTCTTTTTTCTTCCAAAAAAGTTTTACATTTTTTAACTTAACATTGTTGGTTATAATATAACAATTTAAGCAAATAACAGTAAATAATCCTTAATATTTTTAAAATTTATTTTAGATGAAAATAACCATCTAGGACATGGGGTTGAATCAGATATTATATTGGACACTGAATCATCTGCAATAAATGGTACTTAATAATTGATTTTATTATTATTGTGTTACCTATTTATTTTTATTTTACTGACTTGTTTTATTAAACTTATTTATTATTGTTTATTTTAATCAATTGTTTTTGTTTTTTTAGTGGCAAATACTACACTTGATTTGAATTCAGAATACCCTACTGATAGAGGTAAATTCTCTGACAACATTACTGATTCTAACTTAAAGAAACAAATCATCGCATATGGTCCATGTAAGCCAACAAACAAATATCTTTTGAAAAATGTCAGTTTGAAAAATTCTGGTCGTTCTTTTTCAATTGATTATTATCACTTGACTACTATAACTGGAATGAAAATTCCAAGGCAATGGTTATGTTTTTCAGTTATAATGAGTAAGGTATACTGTGAAACTTGTTGGCTCTTTGCCAACAGATTAAACGCAAATTTCAAGTATAACTGGATTCATGGTATATGTGACTGGCAAAATTTGAGTACTAAAATAATGAAACATGAAAAATCCCATCAACACTTAGAAGCTGTTCAAATACGATTACTTTGGATTAAAAATGAAACAATTGAAAAAAATGTAGAAAAACAAATATCGATTGAAGCTCAATTTTGGAAAGATGTTTTGACCAGATTAATAAAAATTATTCTAAGTCTTACTGCTGGAAACTGTGCATTAAGAGGAAATGAAGGGAAAAAAAATACTGATTCAGAAGGAAATTTTCTACGCACCGTTAAACTTATTGCTGAATATGATCCTGTATTGAACAAGTTACTTTACAATGAAGAGATGAAAATAAAATATCTTAGTTGGAAAATACAGAATGAGCTCATAGAACTTTTGGCATCAAATGTTAAAAAAATAATCTGTGACGAGATTCGAAATACTCAATGCTTTACTATAATAATGGACTCAACCCAAGATATCACAAAAGTAGACCAGGTTAGTTTAATTATAAGATATGTTATAGTTGATTATGAAGAAAAATCTTTTAAAATAATGGAATCTTTTTTGGGATTTTATCCATTAATCAAGCATGGTGCTGAAGATCACGTTAATTTAATTTATGAAATATTGAACAATTGTAAATTGGACATAAAAAGATGTAGAGGTCAAGGGTATGATGGGGCATCAGTTATGAGTGGTGCATATACTGGTGTCCAAAAAAGGATTTCAGATATTGTACCAAGTGCTTCCTACATTCATTGCACAGCTCATAACCTCAATTTGGTTATTTCTGATATTGCTAAAAGCTCTCAAAAAGTAGCTTTATTCTTTGATATTGTACAAGATATATTTCTGTTCTTTAGCAAGAGTGCACCTAGATGGACATCATTGGCTTTTGGTGAGAAGACCGCAGATCAAATAAGAAATAAAGTATTAAAAAAAGTGTGTGCCACTCGATGGGAAGCAAGACACAACGCGGTGCATTCACTAAAATTTAATTTTATAAATGTTTTAAAATCGTTAACTAATATATTATTAACAAGTGACAAAACTGATGAAAAAAATAGAGCCAAATCACTGAAAAAAAAAATGGAATCATTTGAATTTGTTATGTTAATGACCATATGGGAAAATATTTTAAAACCTTTATCAATTGTATCAAAGGTATTACAATCACCACAAACCAATCTTCACAAGGCATGTGATTTATTGCAAGGAACAATTTTGTCAATTGAAAAAATGAGAGATGGTTATGATGAACTTGTTGTATCAGCTACTGGATTATGCCATAAATGGGGTATATCTATAACAAAACCTACAACCCGTAAAATATATTCAAAACAATACTGTGGAGAAATTCAAGGAGATAAACGATTAGATGTGCCTGAAGAAAAATTTCGTATAGCAATTTTTTATCCTCTCATTGATACAGCTTTATTTCAGTTACGTGATCGATTTAAAGGACTTCATTCCGTTTCAAGAAATTTTGAATTTTTACTTCCACAAAATATAGTTACTATGAAAGAGTCAGAAATAGTTAAATCTTGTTATGATTTCATATCATTTTACAATAACGATGTGACATCAGATTTAATAAGACAACTAATTTCATTAAAAGAATTTATTAAAAATACAAAAATTCAAACTATTCAAGAATTGACATCTTTTATAATTGAATATGATCTTTCATCTCTTTACAGTGAAATTCTCACAGCTTGTATTATATATTTAAGTCTCCCAGTTACTGTAGCTACGGCCGAAAGGTCATTTTCCAAATTAAAACTCCTAAAAAATTATCTTCGGAATTCTATTTCGCAAGATAGATTAACTGGCATAAGTATACTTAACATAGAAAAATCAAGGACAAAAGAACTAGATATTGAAAAATTGATAAATGACTTTGCTAATTTGAAGTCAAGAAAAAAAAACTTTTTAAAGTAAAATCTTTGTATAATACCTATAAATTATAATAGTACCTATTGATTGTTTATTTTTTGTTATTTAAATTTGAATATAATATTGTTTAATAAATGAATTACTTTTTATTAATTATTTGACTATTTGACTACTGATAACTGATGTATTGTTGGAGATGTGTTTAAAAATATGATGAACTTAATATAGCCACATTACTATACTGCTTGTCAAGCAGTATAGAGCTTTAAAAGTTTTAAAAATTTAGGGCCATACATTTTGTCTAGTATTAGGGATCTGCCAAAGGTTATCTGTGCACTGACTTTTTTTCATTATACTGTATAATGCAAGTACAGGGGCCCCATAAAGTTTTTAGCATCAGGGCCCTATAAAACCTAGTTGCGGCACTGTATACTATAGGTTCTATTGTATATCTACAAAAAATTACCGAAAATATTCCGAAATACTTACAAAAAGTACATTAATAGCTTAACATAATATTTATGTGTTACTATTGTTTTAGATTCTGAGAAAATCAGTTAAACAAGGATAGGTTTTTTATAGTACTTTTTAATATGCCCAATTATTATTATTACCTAGTGGCTAGTACACTAGTACACATACCTATGCTATACGAGTGATACGACTTATACCAATCGGCCTAATTATACAGTGAAACTTCTTCAAAACAAACATCCATTGAACGAATTAGTTTTTAGAAACCAAAACATTTATTGTTAATTAATAATTATGTGTAAACTTATCTCCATATAAAGCATTCGATAACAAACATATTTATATTCTATGTTATACTGTGTAATAAGGGATCGAATATTAAATAATTAATTAAAAATAACTAATGTTTCTAAAATACAATGTTATGACATGTTAATGTAGATAAGGTTAGGAATGAAGAAGAAAATATTAAGCTGGTTTATAATTTACTACAGCAGTTCAAATATTGACATGGGTGTAAACAGAAAAAAACCAAATTTATATAATTTATTAGGCATTAGTTCTTATTACAAATTCAGATCAATAATAATTGTAAATTGTTAGAAAAATTATTTTTATATAAAGTTCCATTTAAATAATTTAACGAAGTATTTTTTTGCTACCTCACTACCTATATTTTTTGATTTATATGTTAAACATAAGTACTCGGAGAGAGGCTAGACTGTTTTCTTGGTTTTTGAATGCAAAGATTGTGAAATGTTTATTGATTGTCAACGAATTTGAAATTTTTGAAATCGGTAAAGGTGTAAAAAAGAAGGTGTTTCCGGAAGACATGGTAATTAGGAAAGTTATTTTTCAGCCATATTAAAAAATTGATGAAAAAAAAATTAAGCAAGTATGATCAAATAATCTCCTCGGGGAACACAGAAATATGGAAGAATGAAAACGTGGATTGATTAAGATGTTGATAAAACTCGTTCTTAAATGGACTTAATATGTAACTTTATAGGTGGGTATACGAAATTATATTATAAAAAAATCGAGAAGTTAATCAGAGAAAAAGTAATTAATTTGGCTCAGAAACTTTTGTTTGAAGATTGTTGAGCTACTCCTGAATGGTTAGATAAATTTAAATCAAGGCATAACAGTTTGTGTTTTAAAAGTCATGCTTGATGACTGACAAGAGTGCTGATATTCTGGAAGAGGACTGTCCTAAAATTATTAAAATATTTTACCTATTGAACAATTCGATCCAAATGATATTTTGAATATAGACGAGACGGGTTTGTTCTTTCATAATTATTGCTCACCAAAAGAAACTTTAGCTTTTAAACATGATAAATGTTTCAGTGGTAAGCATAGACGCATAGTAAAAAACCTAACCTGGTGTGATACCTATTACATAATATGACATAGGTACATATCTATATACCAAATATATATGTTATATGTAATTGTCTTAAATATGTATGCAATTAATTCAATAAAAAATAATATATAGAAATTCAATAGGTACATAGAAATATTTCTGTAAAAATTCATTACTTTTAATCCTAAGCTTTAAAAGTTGAACATTTCATAAAATTTTAACTACCTACCTACTCAGTTATTTGTAAACATTTTCGTGATATTCATAAATGTTGTCGAAATTGAAAATTGAAATGATTATAAAAAAAATCATGCATACCTACCTCTATGACAACATGTACCATCCTTAGACCTTAATATCTTAAAATAGTTATGATAACAATTTATGATTAACGTTGTATTCTTTTTTCAAGTTTTTGACACTGACATTTTTTATCGACATTAACAACCTTACAAGAAAAAACTTAACAATTTTGAAAATTGCAATTGTCTATAAAAACTTAAAAAGAGTTTCAAAAATTTTTTTAAAAATTACTTGTATTAGTACCATGGAAGAAATTGATCACATACACATTTGGTGAAAGTTAGTCTACGGAAATCGTTGGGTATATCGTATATAGGTATATGATAAATCGATATTTTACGCGCATGAATACCTATTCAAATTCATACCAATTGGCAATTTCAATTTCAAACGCTAATAAATTATTCTATATAGAATCTATAAAAATGAATATAACTTTTCCCTTAACTTTTTTTTTGTTACTGATAGAAAAACTTATGAGGAAGCCAGGAAGGAATACCTTGTATTAAATTTTTAAATCTACGATATGAAAAGTAAAGTTTTTATGAATAATTAATTACAAAATAATTTGAAATTGTTCACAATGTATTTTCAATATTTTTTTAAATCTGATTATGGACAACTTATGAGGAAACCTAGTATTTAAAGTCATTTGTTTTTGAGTTACACCAAAAAAGCAAAATCAATTTTGTCAAATACCTACTGGTTTTGAGTAAAAATTCCATTCGTATAAACCAGACGCCTATCACGTTTCGTTATTTTTTCGTTCAAAAAGTAGACTTAATCGTAAACAAATGTTATTTAATTTAAATTCTTAGAGTAATGTACACCTTTTACAATGATGTGGTTGGTTTGCACCTTTACTCACCTTTTAGGACAGTAAAAATACTTTGACTTTCTTTAACAATTAACAGCATCTATTTTATTCTTTTCTGGTAAGAAATTAAATCTTGTTAGGTATTATACTTTGGGGAGTCAAAAGTAAAAAATTCCCTATAGTTTTCAAAAGCCTCAGAATAAACCTACAAAAAACTAAGGAAAAACTGAGAATTACGCAAGACAAGTTTTCGAAAAAATCGATTTTGTTTTCATGACTAAAAAAAATAAATAACTATATAGATATATGACATTTTTACTGAATGTGAATCATACAATTTTTGAAATATTGCAATTTATTTTGAGCTATTTATACTTTTAAAGGCAGAACAAAATGTCAAGTTAATTGTTTTTTTAAAAAATTATTGTAGGTACGTAAACATTTTTACTTGTTCAAAAATTTTAAAAATACAAAACAACGTTTCTCGTAAGATTTTGTTAGTGGAAATTAAAAAAAAATTGAGAGTAAATCCACAACGATTTTTTATGAGCGTCTGAAGTTAAAATGTTGACAAAATTCAACAAAATCACGAAAATTGGCAAAGTAATTCGAGTTAGAATAAATTTATAAACATTGTATTATGTATTTAAGATTTGATAGCATTTAATACTAGACATTGGATTCACCCGTAAATTATCAAATTCTAGTAAATTTCCTCATTTTGTTTTTATTCAAAAACTATTGACCATAGGCACCTCATTGAAATTGTCATCAAATGTTTATTTTAACCTTTTTGTATACATGATTAAATTTTTTAAATCATTTGATTCGTTTTGGGTTATTTATAAAATTTGAAAATTGTTTAGTTTTTTATTCTATAAAATAAATACCAATTTAATTTTAGTCGTTGGGTCAAATAGCTTGTAAACGTAATACAAGATTCTTTATTAGTTATTATAATAGCAGTTAACAAATATAACAGATCCATTGGCACAATTTTTTTTTTAAATTATTCAAAGTTCAAATTTTGATAAAATTTATCAAAATCGCTTTAATGTTCAAGTTATTTTGTAGTTAAACAATTTTAAAATGTTCAATTTTTATAGCTTAAATTGTAAATTTTAAACAAAGATTTTCATAAATAAAATATATTAAAATGATTATTTGTTATAGACTTATCAAGTTCAAAATTTGGTTGAATTTCTTATTAAAACCAGCAATAACAATTTTAGTTATTTTGTTATAACTTAAAAATATTATTCGCGAGTACTTGAAACTTTCAGAATATATTATTATACCTAATATACACAATGACATTTTCAAATGTTACGTTTTTGGCAAAAATTTATTTGACCTAGTGTTCTAATGATTAATAGTAAAAAAAAATACTTTAATCACATTAATATCATAAAATATACTTAGAGACCTAGAGTAATATTATAAGCTGAGTCTTTACTCAGAATTGATTTTTATCTACAATGATTTTATGTCAATGAACTCAAATTTAACACATCCATTACAATGACCCTCTAGAAACCTAATTTCATTGTACAGAAGAGCGTTACCCACTTTTTAATTCTGTAATTTTGATTCTCGAATATAATAGCCCCTAGGTTTTGTCATATATTCTACATTCATAACTCATTTTAATAAGGGGGAAAAAACATGTTATTCCATAGAAATTACTTTTAAGTAATTTGTAATTTGCATTTCTACCCAACACTGACTGTATCATAAGCTAATCTTTTAAAAATATACATAAGTCCTTGGCCAATGTTAGACACCCAGAAAATATAAACAAATTATTGGATAACAATTTATTAAAATAATGATAAATTAATTTATATCACAAAATATTTGCTGTCATGGATTTCCTGAAATTGTATTGTTAAGTAGTTAATGAGTTATATAACCATAATAACTAAATTAGGATTAAGATTTAATACTGAAAAAAATAATTAACAACTGTCTCAAATGAAATAAATAATTATCTGTAAATTAAAACAAAAACAGTAATAAAATATTATCTCCAAGTAATACATTTCTAGAATCATTTAAGAATACATCTTCAATTTGTTATTTACATAATTTTCGCATTGCAGTCATTGACGCAAATATAACATCATTAACACTAATTCCAGCATATGAAGAACCAACTAATGTCAACGGTAAACGCCTAACATTAATATATTCTTGAATTTTTGTTACACGTTCATAATGTCCAACTGTATATTGTGGAATGCAATCATTTAATATTTGTGTGCTATATGTATTAGGTTTTGATTGAATATCAAGCACACGTTTGACATGACCTACAGCTGTGTCAGCAAGTTTTTCTTCAGACAAACATTTAGAGTTTTTGACAAAATGTTCTTCAAATCCATACCCACCCATCATGACTGTAAGATCAACACGATCGCTATGTCCATAAATATAATTATTAAATATTATACCCAAAAGAGACAATTTTTCAAGTGGCGAAGAAAGAACTCCAAAACCTTTGTAAGGACCCATCACTTTAGGATCATCATATGTTAAATTAACTGTTGCTATAGATACCATGGGTATAGATGTTAATAGCTGTATAAATGTTGAATGTTGAGATTTAACATGAAAGAGTGAAGCTAATTTATGTGCAGGTAATGCACTAATAACATGTGAACATTCCAACTGTTTGCCATTCGAAAGCTCAATTCTGGCACCATTTCCGTTTTCGTGAAAATGTATCTCTGTACACTGAGTGTTTAGATTTGTATGAATTCCTTGAGACTCATTATCAATATCTAAAGCATGGATTAAACGTTGTAGGCCTCCATCTAAATAATAAACTGATGGCGGAGGTTTAACAATATTGGTTCCCTTTGTATCTTTTACTTTCTCACGATTCCAAATGGAACTTATCTGTTCTTTTAATAACCCTAGTCCAACTGTTCCATGTTTACGCTCTGCTTCATATAAGGCACCAAACATAAACTTAACACTCATTTGCTTAGCATTTCCACCACATACTCCACACAATAAAGGTGAAATTAAGTAGTCAGCAAATTCTTGTCCGTATGTACGACAAAAAAAGTTGTAAGCACTTTCATCATCATTTTGAACATCTGGTAATTTAGCTTTGCTATTATTTAATGACAAACACTCACGTAAGACATAATAAATCCATGGTTTAGTGAATGGTTGATTTACTGTGAACAGAGCTTTCCAGACACTCATAGGTAATTGATGTATATTTCCATTTGCGAATATGTATCTAGCAGAAGCATCAATACCTACATTGCGCACTAGATCCTCAATACCTAAATCTTTTATTAAGCTGTAAGTATTGTTGGCTGATTTTCCGCGACCTCTAATTGTTCGCGGACCAAGCTCACTAATAACATTGGTGTTTTCGTCTTTCCAAGACTGGATCCAGCCACCCGTTTGATTGCTGGCTTCAATAATTTGTATTGATTGGTTTTTTTCAATTCCTCCTTCTCGTTTCAGGTAATATGCAGCACTTAGACCAGCGAGTCCACCACCTAAAATGGCTATGGTCATGATTAAAATTATGATTTACTTAAAAATAAATACCAATTACAATATTAGTACCAGCAGGTACATAGAAATAATAGTATGAGCAAACAAAATATAAAATTAATATGATTTTTGAGATCTATTATGTTGACATCAAAATAGAAATTTAAAAACAATGTTATTAATTTTTAAATGCATCTTATGTGTGTTTTAATATTGCTATTTACATTTATTAATCAAAAATGTAGGTTTTTTACATTATAACTAGATAACAATATTTTTTTTTTAATAACGTGATAACATGATAACAGTTGTGTATTTATTATCACTCTATCGCATATGATTGTGTATAAATTATTATAAATTATAATTTCGTTTCGATTATGCTAGAATTATTATTTAGTAATTATTAGCCATTGCCTATTGGTCGTTCATTTAATTTTAATTATCATAAACATTTTTTTTTTTTAATTTTACAATAAACTATGCATAATTAAGTAACTACTTAAAATATGTGTATGTGAACATCATATCATTTATATAATATAATGTGTTGTGTAATAGTTATTGAAATGTTACATAGTTGACTAATGACTATTGAGTTTATATACTCGATATAGGTACTATCTCCTTATGTATTCTTATTTCTTAATCTATCAAATAAACTTAGATAATACCTAATTTAAAACTTCATTAGGTATGCATTTGATTTTATTTTCATCATATTTATTGTATATGTATGTGGCATATTTTTTTTTGTGATAATTTTTATAATATTTAATTAATTAAATTTACTCACAAGCCATGAGTCATACAGAACCAACAAATGTAAATGGATTACCATTTTATGCAAGTGGTATAGTTGTTAAAGGATTTGGCCGAGGATCAAAGGATTTGGGTATTCCTACTGGTCAGTATAAATTGAATCATAATTTAAAAAATAGATAGTATTCATTATTCATCATAGTTTAATTTTTATATCTGTACAAAGGGGGTTTTTAAATGTGATGTTGATTTTAATAATTCTATATAAAACAAAAATATAGCTAGGTATACCTACATACAATTATGAAATGGATTTAATATTTCAAAATATTTATTAGACATACCATTATTCATACTTTGATTGCCTATAATAAGTTTAAAATTTAAATTTAAAAAACATTGTTATTGTTAAACAATAATAATTACATTTTAGGTATTATAGGTAAGTACCTAAGTATGTTTAAATTAAGTACCTACCTTTTTGTTTTATAGCTAATTTTAGTCGTGATGTAATCAAAGATTTACCTGAAAACATAAGCACTGGAGTATATTTTGGATGGGCACAAGTTGACAAATCACCAGTTTACATGATGGTTATGAGTATTGGTTGGAATCCATTTTATCAAAATGTTGAAAAGTCTATGGTAGGTTAAAATCTATTATTTGACCACTAAATATAGTAATCTAGTATCATATAAATAAAACATTATTTTGAAAATCCAAAAAAAAAAAAATTAAAAATTGCAATTCTGTAGTTAACAACTTGTAATACAGACCAAATTTGTCTTTTTGAAAGTAGCTCATACATTTTAATTACTTTTTTATAGGAAATCCATATACTTAAACAATTTGATGAAGATTTTTATGGATCTAATTTAAAAGTTAAGGTTATTGGTTTTATTCGACCAGAATTAAATTTCAACTCTGTTGGTAAGTTCAACTATTATTATTGAAATCATAAAACCTAAATTATATTTAAATTACATTTTTTTTTTATAGATGAACTAGTCAATACTATTCATTCTGATATTGAACATGCAAAACAAAAATTAGATGAAAATGATAAAACGGACGTATACTTTGATTTATAAACTAAAACTATAAATTGTAAGGCAATTTAAATTTATTATTCCATATTGTAATGAGTATAAGTATCATAGGCGCGTGCAGGTAGGGCCAAGGCAGTGTGCTCTTGCTACCCCCCGAACAGTTTGAATTCATTTGTTAGGACCAAACAGATCCAACTGTTCAAGCTGAGTCACCATATTATACTGAATAAAAAATAAGTTAGTTATCCAAAAAGTGTATTGAATTATCAAGCTAATCTTTTCTGTGTTTAAATAAGTCTATCTTTAAAACATACTACAGTATATTATTATTATTTCTAACATTCATTAAAGACTTATATGATATGATTTATATACATATATATCTAATGTAATTGATCAAAAACAAAAATACTAAGGGTTTTCCTTGTCCCATCATAACGTTGCAGTAGCCAGTAGGTACAGTGTACACTAATATAAATTTCATTACCACCATCCCCCAAGACCGCTTATACGAAAAAATAGGCTGGTAAAATTGTTTGCTGCACTGACTTTCTCTCTGCGTACACCTATGATAAGTATATGACATAAAATATATTCCTTCGTGTATTATAAGGTTGTATCATCACATTATTTTGTTGATATGTATAATAAATACATAATTATTGTTAAATCATTTTTTTAGTAACAAGATTAAAATTATTTGTAAAATAATATTGGTAATCACTCAATAAACTTTATTATTATTATTTTAAATAAAAATGCATGTTTTCTGAGTAAGGATATTCTTTATTTATTAAGTATAAATTAGTTACTAGCCAATAATTAAAGTGGGCAAAATGTTGAAGAGGGACTAACGTCACCAAAAATTATAGAGGATTCCCAAGTTCTCACCAAAGTCTATATCTAACCAAACAGTTGTAAGAAGCCCACAATGTCTATACCGCAATCATTTTTTTCTTTCACACACCAATTTGTTCATGTTAATAGGATGTAAAAACAAATTTCCTCCCAAGAGAAATGATCCTACCTAAGATACTACTTATTTATATTTAATATCATATTTAATAATAAATTTCTTGTTAGGGGTCCTCTCGAACTCGGGAGACTTAAATTGAAGAGGAAGCATATATTGCCTTAAATAAAAAAGGGGATTCCTCCCCTTACTTAAACCACTGATACTAGGTGTATAAGCCAACTATGCCTGGGAGCAAAAAACAAACATAAACTACTGCAAAATATAGCCATTTAGGTATATCTCGGTTTAAGTGTACTGAGGTACACAGGACAAATCAACATAAGTGTTCTCTGCTGTGGTGGGATAGCATTTAGTATATTTTCAAACTACTTTCAACATTTTTCCTAAATTTAATGTTTTGAAATCCTAGCCACCAGTCAACTAGAGAAAAACAACTTTTACTTATTAAAAGTAATTTCCATTTTGTCTTTATTATTAAGAAATAATTCTAATAAATAATGCTAATGTTATGTCATTACCCAACACTGTTGAAATGCTAGTTTATTAAGTATTTAGTAAGTACAGGAAAAAAATTAAATAATGAAAATAAAATTTTTTTATTTTTGTAAATTCAAACTATTAAACTTTTATCGATTGGTAAGAATACTGGAAATATTGGGATTCCGAGATATTTATAGTTATGTTTATTTTTTCAATAAAACAGTTTAGCAGGGATTGGCCATTGGCTCTACAGAATACCAAGAGACTCTAAGTTGCCTGCTCTATTAGCATCTGTAAAATTGTAGGCAATAAAAAGCTTGTATTAGTCAAGTATTCCAAAGGAACTCAAGCATTTTTCTCAAAGTCAAGCACTCGTCCAACTCTAGAATTGGTTATAATATATAAAACAATTTTTTTTTTAAATTTTAATTGATGATAGAGTATTTAATAGTTATGTAAAATTACAAAGATGTTTAAAAAGAATCAATTTTATAATATTAAATGATTAACAAAAATATTGATCTTAAATTGTGTTTTTTTTTAAGTCTTAACTTAACATTTTGATTTATGTCAGTGAAAATATCTTAACCACACATATAATATTATAAATCAAAAGTTAACGCTGAAATATAAGGAGATGAAAAGGGAAAATAATAAATATACAATACAAAACATTGGTCTTCATAAATATTTATTATATTTAGAAATTAAAAAAAAATTAACAAAAACCAACTTAAATTTAATACTTTAAGAATTACGAGTATAAAAAGAATATATTATAAAATTTTAAATATTAGTGCTATAAAAAAAAAAAATTAATAATATAATACTGAATTAATACAACTTTAAATAAATACCTTTATAAAAAATTCTCTAATTACTTCAATAGTAAAATTTTGAAATTACAAACCAAAGCCAAATCCATATTAAAAACTATTAATTACTATTTTAATTAGTGAACTTAAAAAATATATCCAAAAATAATTACTATTAATGCAGCCCAATAGTTGGATAAGAATGGTGTACCGGTTATGAATGAAGATAAATACCAAATTCCAGTCACTGCCAATAACTGTACACCAGTATTTGCCAACATCAAACTGTAAAATTATATGTTAAATTAAAATAAAATAAAATTTAAAATTTCAAGCACTTACAAAAAATTTTTTTTCAAAGCTTGTTTCATTGTTTTATCACTTTCTTTGTGTAAATATTTCCGTACTCCCAATGTAAGGTTTATAAAATATGGAGTCCAATTTAGGGATGTAGGATCGATGTAAAATACAGATTGGTCATCCACGCTCAGTTCTTCTTGTAGGCGAAGCGTACGAGCGTTATCAAATTTCCATTCATTAAATATAAATGGTGCAAGTTTACTGAGTGATCGGTTCACATTTTTATGTAATCGTACAAGGCTGGTAAATTATAACATCAAAATATTATAACCATTTAAAATTATGAAGTATTTGCATATATTTCAATAAATATAAAACAGCCATGTATATGATGGATAATGTTTATATTATGATAAATTTCAGTGTATTCAATAAAATATACTCACATTGGTCTTCCGCCAGAGATTTTGGTAACAAAATCTAATATGTAAGCTGGAATAAAATGAAAAATGGCTGAAGAAATCCAATACATGAATAAATTGGGTAAAAATTTTATATTTGGATACCACACAGCTCCACGAATGGGATAATTATGTAAAGTAGTTGTCAGTATCGATGAAATATCATTCCAACGGAATGGATTGCATGTGCTTGTTGTACAATGAAATATTGGTGTTTGCCCATCTACGGTTGGTGTACTAAATTGAATAAGATAATAATATCATAAAATGAAAATGGAATTTTTAAATTTCACTCATGTTAATCATAAAACAAAATAATATAATACATTTTTTTTATCAAATAGATAATTAAATTATAATTTGTACAAAACAATATTAATTTAAAATACATATATTATTTATATTGTTATTATATACACATTTACCTATCTGGCAATTGAGCACTAAACCATGTACTAGCAATCATTGTATTTATCACCACATCTACTGGTATATAATCATATATTAAAGACTTGTTCACTGGTAAACGCCTTACTACTCCTTTTGAAGCACCCATTATGAATCCTTGAGGACCATTTTTTGATACTGTCCAGCCTTCAACAGGCTCTTTCCATGCAGCAACAACTATGAAGCACAATATTTTTATTATTTAACTGAATAATTAGTAGGTATTTTGTATAGCGTAATCCACACAACTATTGTACTTTTTTTCAATCACAATACAAATTAATTTAACTAGAAATTTAGTGATAGTATTAACTATTCCCAAAGTAAGATTTAGCACTAAATATTTCTATTTCATACAAACACGACATACAATATTTGACCTTAATCATACACAGCAGTATTTTGATGATCATTGTTCATAATAGTTATAATATGGACTGAACAAAATTAATTTTTCGAAGTTAT
Source organism: Myzus persicae (assembly GCF_001856785.1). Taxonomy (NCBI): domain Eukaryota; kingdom Metazoa; phylum Arthropoda; class Insecta; order Hemiptera; family Aphididae; genus Myzus; species Myzus persicae. The sequence continues at coordinate 21,718 of NW_019102121.1, read as the reverse complement.
TTCTTGTTGGACTCTAATTTTCTAAATGTTCTAGAGAACATAGTAATGTTTTAACATGCATTTAAATGCAACAAAAAGATAAATCATTGAATTTTAAGAAAAATGAGCTTTTCGGGCGCTTGTTATTGAATTGTGAGCAACCATAATTTCATAATAAATATCAATATATTTAATTTTTTTTTTAAATACTTTACAATTTACAATAAAAAAATCTTAAAATGTTGACCCCTTAAATCTGTGAAATAACTATAATATCAATTTTCTTCAGTTAAGTTATTAATAAATATTTTACATACTCATGCTTGGTCGTACTATACAGGTACGAATAATATTTCTGGCATCATTAACAACATGTTCAGCCAAAGCTTTAGTGAACGTGTAAGTATTAATGTGATCTCCCATGATCCTAAAGAAAGAAAAATCATACATAAGTAATACATAGGTCAATAATCGGTGGTAGCAGAGGAGTAGTTTTGTTCAGACAAAGCCTCCTCTACTATCAGTTATACTGAAAAAAAATAATATATAGGTGGCCCAGTTTGAAAAAATAATTTTCTTAAAATAATAATTAACATAAATAATTAGTGTACAAGTAAATCCCATAATTATAATGTGCATAACATTCATATTTATATGAAAAAAAATAACTTTGGACACTGAAAAAATGCTGATAACTAATTTGAAAGAAATTTATAGTCATTTTGCTTATGTATATACTTTGCATAGAATTATTTTTAGAAGACAGCTATACGTTTTTCTGAAAGTGAAATCAATCATAAATGTTATTTATATAATACTGTATTGTATTTTCAAACATTTTATATAGTCATATAACTGTAAATCATTGTATCTTAATTTTTTTCGAAAATCATGGTTAGCATTTAGATGCCAATATACAATAGTTAGTTTTAAAACTGTTGAATATTTATTTAAATGTGCTTAACTTTAACTATGTAGAATATTAACTTAATTACTAACTTTTCAGCACCGCTGTTTAATTTCTCAGTGTCTGTAGTTTGAGTATAATTAATAATATCATTATAATTCGCTGGTGCATCATAAATTTTTTCCATTGCATAATTTTTATTACTATTAACATAGGCACTAGACACATGCAATAAACACTAAAAAAAAGAGTAGAAATTATTTTTAATATTGCATTTTAGTAATAGATAATAAAAATATAATGCATCTTTACTTGAAGGTTTTTTATTTTTTTGCTCAGCTCTACTATACGTTTGGTACCCAATAAGTTGACAGTTACAGCTGTCTTGAGATCAGTTTCAAAATCTAATGTGGCTGCACAATGAACTACAATATTAACATTGTCACAAAGCATTTTGAAATCGTCATCTGATAATCCTAAATTTTCCTCAGATATATCTCCACATACAGGTTTTATTTTACTTAATAATTCATCAAAACCATCGGAAGTTTTAATAACATCAAATACCTATCAAAGTAATGACAAATGAAAATTATACCTGATACTATTAAAAAATTTTATTTATAAATTCAACTTTACCGAATTGTTTTTCATAGTATCCAATCTTTCTTGGATGCCTTGTCCCTTCCGTGGCCGAAGTAAAACAAATATACTTCCAACATTTGGCATGCTCCTGAGTACTTTTTCAATATAAGAAACCCCAACAAAACCAGAACCACCCGTTAGAAATATGTTTTTATTTGTATAAAATGTTTTAACTGTCTCGTACGTCATTTTGCTTGGTTGGAAATATTTCTTCTAATGAAATATGAAGTGCAAAAATTACTATAAAAAAAAATACTGATATCAACATGAATATATTAAGTGTTTTACGCATGGTTAAATTATGTTAGCAATATATTTATGATTTCTACAACCGTCAGACATAAAACACAAAATTGATTTTAGCCTGTAAGTAGATAAAAATGTACATGGTAAACTACTTACAGATGTATAGCACAATATCAGCAATTGGACACTAGAGTGTCGGTAGAAGATTGAACACAAGTCAATAGTAATGGATGTAGATGTGATTTATCTGTTCTGAGCGAAATCATTAACCAAGTAAAATATGAAAAAATGAAGAATATTATTATAGTGGCTGAATAATGACGGACAATAAAAAACAAAAACAAAAAAAAACAGGTTTGGATTCCGTGTGGTATGGGGTCATACAACTCGTATCCGGTATTTCTAATGTAATAAGAACATCACCGTCAAAACATAAATCGTACTTTCATCTGCCTATTGCTACGGGAAAACGTGTGTAGTCGTCGTCGGGCGTTTGGAGGAGGGGCGGTGGAAGAGCGGTAAAGGTAGGATGCGGTTTGCGGACCATGTAGTTATTAGGCACCCGTTAGTCATTATTATGATTATCAACTATGGAAGCCAACCCAAAAGCACGAAGCCACGAAATGTGCATAATATGGCGTTCGCATCGAAAGCATTGGCAAAATTCATAAAGGTACAATCGCGATTATAATATAATATTTCAACGGGACCAACGGGTACAGTTTTATGACATCAGACATATTATTTTGATAACAGCTCGTGTTCTGCACCGAGTTTTAATGAAATTTTGGAAACGCCGAACACGCCTACATTTCCGCATTGCGTGGACCGGTTTAATCCCGGTTCGTAAATCGACCAAGTACCAGTGTGCATACGGGTTACGGTTTACTGGTGGAATACACACAACTACACAAGTAGATAATTTATATACATTAAGAGAGAGACGAGATGGAAACTGATGGAAAGATGGATTTTACTTACATGGCAGCGGGCTGCGTGTAGAATAACAAATACGAAGTACAGAGTTTACAAGTAACATCAAACAAGTGAATTCGGGGTACATACATAAAATCGAATCAACGATACACGATACACGAAGTCCGCAATGATAACGTCTCTACGATAACGTTAACAAAAACTAAACCGATAAGACACCGGTAAAGTTTCTCTGGAGAAATTGAGTGAAATCGCACACGCTCGCTGCGTGCATAATTGATTTTATGGTATTCCTATACAGCCTATAATATACCGTAAATGCGTAACATAATGTATATTTATTTTATTATTAGGAATATAAACTATAGGGCCGAATGCGGTTTAGCAGTTTGCAGTAAGCACTAAGCAGTTAAGCTCTCAACCGATTTTCGGGAATTTTTTATATGATGATGCTTTCCAAAAAAGTGTAAAATTTTGTGTAAAATTTTGTTTAGAAGTTATGTATATTATTATATAGTAAAAGTGTTTTTTTTTAATCTAGGGTTTTTAAAATTCAATTCAACATTCATTATAAGTTTTTCTATATCTATCACAAAAAAATGTCCACCTTATTAAAATCAAATAAAAATTGTATTAGCTCCTTGATTTCTCAAGTAGCAAATTTCTTCATTTGTTGTAATTCAAAAACGAATAGCTGTAAATACTTGAAATTTACACCATATGTTTATTTTTTCAATTCTATACTTGATACAATTTTCAAAATATTTTGACTCGTTTTGAGCTGTTTACGATTCTCAGCTTTAAATTTTTTTTCTGTAAATGCCAATAAAATTGTATTCGTTGGGTCAAAAAGCTTGGAGATGTAATGCAAGGTTTCTGGTATATGTTACAACATTTATTGAAAACTATTAAAAATACATTCTCATGATTTTTTTTCATTTAAAGTTCAAGTTTTGACAAAATTCATTGAATTGAAAGCATACAAATTATTTTGTAGCTTAACATTTATAAAATATTCCACTTTTATAGCTAAGAATTGTAAATTTAAAACAAGGTTTCACGTAAGTATAGAATATTTGTGGCCCGTGGGTACTTGAAACTTCTAAAGTAAATATTATATTCAAAAAACAAAAATGATAATACTCAAATAATATTGATTCAACCTACCGGGCACCGGCTACAGCAGAAATTTTAAAAATAAAAATAAAAATATAAGACATCCTAAGCCGATAAATTGTCATCGCTCAGATTCGTTTTTCGTATAGAAAAATGTTACCTATATCATTTAATTTAAATTTAACACATCTATTACAGTGACCCACTTGTAACCTACTGTAGGTACAGCATTGCGTCACCCACCTGTTTTAACTCACATATTATTGACATTTTAATGCCAATCTATTATGATTAAAAAAACGGAAACAAATAGGCAAATGTGTTAAACTCTATAATGTATTGACGATGTCTGCAAAGACTTTTATTGAGTTACATAAGGTACCTACTTGATGTATGGATGTGCCGATTTGAAGACAAAAGTGTTCTGGTCGTTCAGCGTGTTCTATTCAAATATTTTAATTTATCATATGGCTATACGCCATGCATGCCTGCATGTAATTGTATAAAACTAAGGTCTAAGATACATCAACATCGTATTCGTGGTTATATTAATTTTACAAATATTATAAAATACAAATTAATGTTTATTATATTTTTAATATTTTTTACTTCTCATCGGTTGTTGATGTAATACGTACTGCTGGTAAGTGGCATGGCAATAATTAAAAAAATATAGGTAAATACCTACGTTTAGTGGGAATACTGGCTGTGTGATTTGTCTATTTCTTTCTTATTTTTGTGATATTTTAATTTGTTATAATGAGGTTTAAAAAAAAAAATATCCTATTAGGTACCTAATAATAATTTTATAATATTCACTTTTAAGTTTCAAGGTGTTGATATTTTTGAGAATAAAAAATATTAATATCAATGCTGATTATTATGACCTCAAATTCCTCTACCTCATGCATTAGGTAAGACCGTAACTCATAAATGATAATCATAAGGTACCATAACACAGTTTTTCCTGTAATAGGTATTTAGTCGTAGGTAGCCTTGTAGTCTGTAGAAATTAGTTATGTTATATTTGATGTAGGTACCACATATAATTTCTTGGTTACAAATCATCTGTTCTGACACGTGAGTATAGGTATGTTACACTATGTGGCTTTCAGCGACGCCTGTAAAGAATTATAGCCTAGCAGGTGAAAAATACTTTTAAGTTTTGGTGGCTTCAGGGGGGTCTAGGGGCCATGGTCACCCCCAAGCCCGTATTTCTAAAAAATTGTTTGTTGTTAAAAACAAAATTACGAAAAAACATGTTATGACATCGACAGTAAAATTATGACTTGCCCCCCCCCCCCAACGATGTTTCTTGAGCAGCCCTTGGGTGTAAATGTGTTATATTATTATTTATTGCACATCTAATATAGAACCACATAGAAGTACAATAATTGAAGTAAGGAGTAAATTTACTAATATGACGTTTTTTTTTTTAGAACTATTTCTATGTGTCTTAACTTTGTAGTTGGCTATACACGGAGAATTGGTTAATAATCTCGTAGAAAAGTTCTTGCAAATGTTATACCAATGCCTGAAAATTAAAAAAAAAATTATACCTATGTTTTTATAAATGAAAATGAAAATATTTATAAATATGAGACATTGAGACTTAGTAAAAATAGTATTTATTGAGGTTTAATGTATATTCTATTGTTAAATGTTATTGTGATGGGTGGGAATGTTGATAGACTATGCGAAAAGCTTGCAAAATACTAATCAATGTTTCCATTACTTTCTATAAAAATAAATCCTAACTACAAGAACTGAGAGAACAGATCGTATAACTAATATAAATATAACAAATCGCATCATCTACAAATTAACTTCCTATTTAATCACCTAGGTTCCTACATCTGCATTATGCAGACTGCCTGCCTGCATATAAATTAGTAATTGGCAACCTAATGCTAAAATAATTGCACATTATCGTACACACAAGTACACGACACACCAAACGGCGTACCCATTAAATACAGCAACGGTTAATCGTCAATTTAAAATATCCAATAGTCAATACAAGTAAGAAAACAGATAACGTAAAAGATAATAATAATAAATTATATTAATTTATAGTATATAAAACACGGTTTAAGATAGAAAGGTTCTATCTTAATTAGTTATTCAAACTTCAAAGTATTAAATTATACAAATATTAATACATACATTCAAAAAATTAGACTCATAATTTGTTTCAGGCTTAGAGCTATTGTCACCTAAGACCTAAAGATACAATATACATAATATTATATAGTGGGTAATATACTAATATAGCCTGAATAAAGATAGCCGTAACCCGTTGGTAGTTTTTATAGTGACCGACGGCTATTATACTAACGCCCAACGGTGGTTCTGCGTTCTCGGTAGTCAGTATAATTGACCATTATCATAGAAATTAACGAAAAATTAACATTATTTGAAAAGTACAAATTATTAAATTTGTTTTTCTAATGTGATACATTTAAACTGCGGAATAAAAATCCCCGACTTCAGAATCCTCATGAATATTATTCACAACCACTTAAAAATGATTGAACAAATATTTTTTGAACACTATAATTATCACATCATTAATATTCAATTAAAAATATATAGGTAGGTATTCTTATCATTTAATGAATATTATATCGTATTTCAATTTTAAATCAAACCATTTAATGAATCATTACATAAAAAACCAATCTATTTTCACTGTTCAAAATAAATATACAATTAAATTTATTATATTAGGTGTTTTTACAAGTTTTACTTTATAGATACTAGATGTTGACTTGAGCATGTTCATAATTTTAATTATGAAATTACATTAATAGTTAATTACCTTTCACTTACACAATCCAAATTAAATTTAAGAAACTCAAATAATTATAGCATATTATCGTGATTTAAGTAGGTACCTAATCTTCTTGTCCACATCATTATTTAATTTTATTATGACTAAATGTCAAAATTAGGTAACGCATGTGGCATATAATATAATATATTAACTATTATTTACCCAAGGTAAGTGTAATAACTCATACAAGTCATAATCATTACCTAGCCTACTGATTATTTCTCACTTCTTAGTAATTATGAAATACTTACTCATCTTTTTTTTAAATGCAAGGACATATATATTATTATTTATTTGTAAAAAAAATACAACAGTTGCAAAAATTAAACGTGTCTAAAATAATATTTAAAACTGTGAGAACTTTCATAGAATAAACTACATTTTTTAGAAATTTCATATACTCGTACAGTGTTGTTAACATTAAAATTATTCTGTACTGTATTATTCAAAGTGGATTGCAATTTTCCTTGATACTATCTATATTATCTACTCAGATAAGTGTATAAGCTGTAGCCTACAAGGCTTGTATAAAGATAATAATCATTAAGAGGACGCCACACCCGCATGTGTTGTCTCCGTCTTACAAAGGAACAACATAGCAAAAACTGTTTTGCGCGGGACAACTTTTATCTTTCTGTGTTTGTAGTAGTGGCTCCAAAATTTCTGAACATATCGAGTAGAAAATTATCTATGCAACACCGTCTAAATATTTTTGATAACATAAATACAATAAAAGTTATTTGCTTCTAAACATTTTGTTTTTGTTTTTTTCATTTGCTTATAAAAAATGATTGGAAAGTGTAATTTAAAAAAAAGCACGCTGTTGCACAGATAAAGTTCTTCTTTACGTGTTGTGAAAATTTGGTAATTTTACAGCAAATATGGTGCGAGAAACAGTTTTTGCTATGTTGTACATTTGTAAGACGGAGACAGCACATGCGGGTGTGTCGTCCTCTTAATTGGGCTTCATTCTCTTGTCCGAGACAAGTACTCTAAACCCGTACACATTTAAGGCAATAATACAATAAAGAGTTAAAATGGGTGGGGAGTAAATATAATAAATACGTTATAGGTATATTATACTAATAGGTAGTGGGTACTATACAGTTTCAACCTATATCTCCTCAGTGAGATTCGATTATCTTTTGATATCAAATTAAATAAAAAATATTAAATAAAATATATTTATATCAAAAGAAATTTAATATTGAATAAAATTATGAAAAAAAAAAATATTCCACAGTGTTTCAAAAACAGTAAGTTGGTCGTAAGTACAATAGCTTCCCGCTTAGGTAAAAATATATAATTATATGCAATGTAAGGAATCAAATAAGGGAGTAACACAATTTTTGTTCTACATTTTTGAATATTATATGTTGATTATTTTTAATTTGATTTTTTTTATTGTGTGTGCAATAAAATCATTGTACTTAGGGTACAGATTATGTAATGAAACACTATAATTACAGCACTTTAATAAGAACAAAACTTCTCTGTTGAAAATCAAGAGTGGGTAATTAATTAGCTCCTTTCAAACCTCTCTTAAGCTTAGATGAAGTTTATTTTAGATTAGGTCAAAAGTAAAAAATTTTCAGACATTTAAATTTGAGTTCTCTATACATGTTAACATTTTTTAAATATTTGTCTATTTTAGAGCTATTTATAGTCTTATAGATATTTGATAATTTGACTTATTTTAGTTTGTTCGACTTATTTAGTACAATATCCCTCATAAGGGCCTCGCACGGCAATTAAAAAATACATTTTACAAAAGCGTTCGAAATTAAAATGTTGATAAAATTCCTCAACATTGCGAAAATAATATGAATATTAAACTATTTTAACCCATTATTGTAGTTAAAAATTATTAAAATAGTATTTTTAGATTCTCAGCGGAGCAATGAATATTATCAATCATCTTTAAGAACAAAATTATCTGAAATATAATTACACAAAAAATGTAACATTCGTTTCATAATATTATTCAGATAGAATATTCATATCAATTTATAATTTTAAGATGTACCTATACGAGTTTACGACAGAGTCATGTGAAAATGGGTATGTTAAAATAAATTTTACTTTTTGATATATATTTAATATACCTATATTTGAATAAAATTAAGTAAAATTGAATTTTCTATTTTCTATTTTCTGTGAGAATAACTTACGAGGAGCCTTGTTCTAAATTTCCAATAACTTTTTCCCACAAACAGATTTTGATCATAAATAAAAAATTAAAAAATCTAGATAAAAATAAAAATATCTTTAGCCCAAAACGAGCCAAAATATTTTGAAAATTATAGTATGTCAAGTATTATCATTTGACATTTGCTGATATGAATATTTCTGGTGTCATTTTTAAGTGTTTATGGTTATTTATTTTTTAATTACAACAAAAAAATAAAATCGAATTCGTTGAAAACTGGATTTGCATACAAATTCCCATTTATCGCCATTGTCCATTTTTATTTGTTTTTTCCCGATTATTATTTTTTCCACCATAGAACTTTCACACCTAAAAACACACATCATTGTAAAACCAATACAATAAGATTTATTTTTTAACATCTCCATCACATGGTGCATAATAAACTCTTTTTGATAAAGAGGCACTTTTATATTTATAAAAGTTTTACCATACCAATACATTACTAATATTAATTAAATTAATACATAATATTCATGGTTATATGATATTATGAAAAGTTCCCCAAAATCGACATTATTATAGGATGCGACTATGTGAGATATTATATACAGAAATAAAACTTAAAATAGGTATCGATTCAAAATGTAAAATATAATGTGAAGACGATGACAAACGAAAATATGCTGCTCAAATTATTTCAATGTTCTAATATATAGGTAAATAATAATTTTAAAAAAGTTTTGTAAAATTACATTTAAATAGATTTAGATTGATACTATCACAAATCAATCGACAGTTCAGAAATGAAAGTATATCGTTATACAATATATAGGTTTGTATTAATTTTCGTTTTAATTTAGATTCTTATAGGGAAATGAGGTATTACGTAAGTATAGATCTTAGCAATAATGTTGTGTTTTTTTGTGTGGATACGACGTTTATATATACATGTTTTATAGTATAGAAAAAATACTTTGATCATCAATTTCGAAGGTGCTTCCTGGTAACAAAAATTATCCAGTAACTATAAGAGAGTCAAAGCTAAGACTTTTGTATTTTAATAATAATCGAGATAATAATAATAAAAAAAAAAAGCAAAAGGATTAAGGAATAATTTTTACAAAAACTAAATTTTGAAAAATCCGATTTTTTTTTGATGCGATCAAAAAATTAAAACCTTTAAGAATTTCTAATATTCATAGTAGTTTTTACTAGATAAGAATAGTTTAAAAAATATTTTGGTTCTTTTTGTGCTATTACTATATAAAGTTGTATATTGTATTGAATGTTGGACTTTTATTTTTTAGTTTATTTTGATTTATATGTATACCTATGCTATCATTTTAGATTCTGAGAGGAGCGATTAATGTATTGATTTTACAATGATGCATGTTTTTATATCTATTTTTTTGTTTTGTGTCTATCATCCCAGTTTCTTATAAAAGTTCTTCGATTTTCTTCAACAGCAACTTTTTCTGGTAGGAAAGTGAATCTAGTTGGTGCATTCGCTAGGTCAAAATGTAAAATTCCCAATATTTTTCAAAAATAACAGGAAAAATAAAGAAAAATATGAAAGAAAAACGGGAATTTTTAGACAGAACCAGTTTTCAAAAAATAGATTTTGGTTTTTAGTGTAACTCTAAAAAAAATGACCGTTGGTACGTGAAATGTTCACTAATTATTTGTGTTAGCGTTTATCATATAGTATACACCATACAATTTTCAAAATATTTAGGATTGTGTTGAACTATTTGTAGGCGTATAAAACTTTCGATTATTATTTGTTTTTTTAAACTTATGATGATAAAAAATGTTTCGCTCGGCCAAAAAACTAGTAAATGTTATACAAGGTTCTTATTATATTATATTATGTTATGCTTATCGTCATTAAAAAATATTGAAATACTTGGCACACTATTTTTATTTTTATCAGCTTAATTTCAAATTTGTACGAAATTCTTCAAAAAAACGAACATTTGCAAATAATGTTGTAGGTTTAAATTCATAAAATGTTTTATTATAACATCTACGGTTACCAAAATAAATACATGGTTCTTCACAAGTTATATTACTGGAAATTAGAAAAAAAGGAAACCTCATCATACCTATGGCTTAGACCCATTTTTTAAGACCGATTTATAAGACATTGGATTTATAATATTCATAAGTACCTATATTCACGATTTTTTTTATTATCGTATTATAATATTGATACCTCAGTGGCAATTGCCGGTGCCCGGCAAATGGCAATACATTTTCGTTTCTCGCTTAGCCTAGCATCGTCGATCATCGAAATTCGGAGCGGGTCGCAGGAGCCCTCTTGGCCTCTTAGCGCCGCCGAACTGATCATAAGTGCCAAGTGCCGAACTGTGCCAGTGTGCCGAAGTATGCCAGTGTGGTAGTGTGCCACTGTGGAGGGGCTCGGTGTACAACCACAGAATAACCAGAATGGACACACGCTGAGCACTCAAAAATCTGTTCAACTTTGTGGAATATCAGTGTATCCATGTATATAATAAAAATGTAAAATTCTTTCTGTCTGGTCACACTGATAAGGGTTTGTTTACTAACTTTCGACATCAGCTGTCCATATATCTGCGATTGTTTACAAAACATCAGTTTTACTTTTGCGCTCTTATTTGAAATTAATGTTTTAATTATTTTATTAATTAAGAAATTAAATCAAATTAATCGTAATTTTTGTTTTTTAAATGTATTCGGGAGGAAATAGATGTTGCTTGCTGTACTGCACCAGCATTTCTTCCTCAAAAATTGAAGGAACAAAATTCCATAGATTTCCGAAGGATCTTGCAAGGTAAGCAATATTAATTAGTTATTGGAAGTTAAATCAAAAAGCAAATTCATCAAATGCTATTTTATTTCTATGTGTATTATATTTAATATTATACATATATTTGTTTTAACCAAATTTAGATGTGACGTTTGGATTGAAAAATGTGGTCCAATAAATTTACCTTCTATTGAACCTATAGTTTTGTACAAAAACTATAGAATATGTTCCTTACATTTTGAGGATAAAATGTATATAAATGCTGAAAAGTCAAGGCTCTCAATTAACGCAATACCAACGTTGTTTAAAGGTAAGCATCATTATTCATTGTTTACTTGTATACCTAGTGTACACTGGCTAGCGTTGTGCAAAGCTGGTCACTACCTAATTAGAAAGTAAAAATTAAGTAATTTGTAATTATTATTTTTTTTTAACTAGGTTATTCTGTGGTACAACCGCCACCGGCATGGATAGTCTAATCAGTAATCATATTATTTTTTGATAACACATCATATCTTTATCTAATGAACAAATTATTCTAAGCTTATTGATATAATTGTATAAATAATGTAATTTAAATAGACATCATAGCTATTATTAATCCGTATAATTTTTTTCGAATTATAGATGTTTGTATAATATGTATATAAGTATATAACTATTTACTAGTAATTATGTCTATTGTACTTTTATGAGTTATGCCGTTTGAAATTGTATTTGAGACTAGTGTCTGGTATATTAATTACGAAATTTCAGAAAACTAAAAGTAAAATGTATTAGATACTATTGCAATATAAGTTTGTAAGAAAATTATTACAAATTATTTACACATAAAGTGGTCAACTGAAGATAAGGTTGTTATTTCTTGTTACATACATCAGTATCACCAAGGTATCAACGATACTTTTTTTCGATATGGATAATTTAAAAAAACCAAATATTACAAAAAAGAAAAAAGAACGGTAAGTTTGTTAAATGTTAATTTTAAAGATTTATTATTTTGTTTTCTTATATTTCTAGGTCATCAAAAAATATACTTGAAACTTTAAAAATAAAAAAGGAATGTGAGAAAAAAGCATTAGAAATTGTGGTTGAGTTAATTGATGGTGGATTGGAAGAAGCAGACCTGTTAAATAAGGTAGAGTTAGAATATTATATAACAACATTGAAAGTTAATTTATGTTGTATCTAATATTTGTTAAAGTAATTTTACTTTGGTGAGAGTAACCATATTTGAAATAAAACATGGACATTTTTCTTATCAAATTGTGATTACGATATTTTTGCTAAACATAAGAAAATCTTTTTTTCTTATAAGGTTAAATTCCAAAAGTAAAGATAAATAATAATAGTTACAGCATTTTTGCTTAAAAAAATGTGTAAAACTAGCATTTAAGTAAAATTTGTTTCTTAGTAGGGAAATTGGTACTTTCCTGTTATACGAGACTTCAGCTATTATCGCGATTACCACAATATAGTTGAGCGATATCCATAAACTGGGATTATATTTACTAGCTATCATTACCTATACTATTAGTTTTTGTAATTGGTGTTTCCTTTATATTACATATGTTGTTTTTGCTTTAGTCGTCATGTCTGTCTCGGGTTTGAACACAGTCCTCTTCCATTTGTTTCTATATTACGGTTTATTTTTTCTTGGAGTTAAGAGTTAACTTCAATAAAATGGTGTGAACAAAATTTGAAAACAAATAAAAATATAGTAATAGATTGGAATAACTATTTGCAGGAAGTTTGTGTTCTAAATATTGAGGCAAGGAAATAAGGACAAATTGGAGGACCCGATAAAATTGTGGAAATGATGAAAGCTTATTTCCCAAGCGCAAAAATAATGCAGGTAGAATTCTTGCACCACAGTGGATTTTTGAAGGTCTATATTAGGAAACTTTTACTTTTTTTTTATTATTATTATTTTATTGTTTTCCATATGCCTCGGCAAATTTGGCACTTTGGCTTGTACCTTGTAAAATACATCATGCATAATTACTATGTTTTAAAATATTTTCTTTATTTTATCTTTTTTTTTTTAAATAATTCAAATGTGGCCAATGGCGATCCCCACAATATATATTATTAAAAAATGTATCAAAGAAGAAAAGAAAAATAAGGTAGTCTCATATAATAGGAAAGTACCATTTTTAGTAGTCTTGTGTGGTAGTCGTGGTAACATCTGTAGTCTCATATAGCAGAAAAGTACCAGGAAATATAGGTATTATTTTTAATTAATATTATTATTGTTATGATTAGTATTATATTAAATTAATATTATTATTATTATGATTATTCTTACATTAAAATTTCAAGTTGAGTAAGTACTTAAACTTCCAAGGTTTATTTAATTGAATAAAAACAATACTGTCAACAAGTTTTTGAGATTTACTAAAACTTCTGAATTATTTTTATTTATGTACAATTGCTTATTTTTATATTTCTTAACAAATTAATCTCTTATATATTATCTTGTTTATAATTCATTTTTTTTAGTTGCATTCAATTAATGCTTGTCACTATGAAGATGTAGTAGAAGAAAGATTTATATTAAAACATTGTGGATACGTTATGTGTGAAAAGACGTTGGAAAACATACCAAATCAAAAATATAAGATATCACTAACCCTCAAAAAGGTGTATGATATCACAGAAAGAAAGGTATTTATACAATATTTACTTTTTAACAGTTGCTTATTTTTATTATTAGTGTACATGCTGGAAAAGAGGCGATTTTGTGGGAACTGAGAAATCGGTTTCATTTGTTGTTTTGGAAGCATCTGTATAGAAGTGGTAGTAGTTTGCGATTTGTTGTTTATTATTTTGTGGAACATATTTATGATCAGTCTATGAATTGTGTAAGACATATTTTTGGTTGCATATTGTGCAATGCAAAATTTTTGTCTGTTGTCCAGTGACAGTAGACAGTTTGTTCTCCACAACAAACTATCATCTGGACTTGATTTGGAAGTTCCAATGCCTATTCTGATTTTAGATTGTCTATATTATAATACGATGAAATATTATATGATTTGAGTCTTAAAAAAATAAGCCAATGGTTTTTTTCCATTTGATTTTATCACATCATATTTTTAATACTTCGCTGCAATTTATTGTGTGTATGAAAAAATTAACTTACCTGGCAATTGTGACATGGGAATAATCAAAATTATGATAAGTTTTTTGAACCTGCATTTTTACCTAGACTTATGATAAAAGTAAGTCTACTAGAATAATCATTTTGTTTGTTTCAGAAATTTTGCTCCAATATATGTTATAAAAGTTCAAAATATTTACAAAATCAACTACTTACCACACCGTTGTGGTTGCGTGACAAAGATTCAGTACCAAAATTTAAATTATTTAAGTATGTTAACAATTATTTTTTAGATATATTTGTTAATTTTTTGTATTTTAAACCGAGAAAGTACATGAACAATGAACATAGCCCATATATTATGACTGGTCTCTGCAATAGTAGTGGTGTCGGATAGTACATACAATAAAATAACAATAATACCTAATAATTTTACCATAGTTTGATAAAAAATAAAGTTCAATATTAAAATGTATGATATAAAAAGATACATACAAATAAGAAATGGGTTTTTACTCTAAATCAACTGAGCTGAAAAGTCACATTATTCTATTGATTTGTGAATTAGAAGTTATCTTATTAAAACAAAGAATAGAATTTAATTTTTTTTCTTTAATGTATATACTAAAGGAAAGCACTTAAATAAAATAATCAAAAAATAACCATCCCTTACTCGTGTAGTTTTAATATGCATAATATAAAATAAAAACTTTGATCTAACTTAATGCATTTTTAAGGTGAATAACCTTAATTTAATGTTTCAAAATTAAATTCATTCTTTATGTAATTCTTAAGACAATAGAACTTTAAGTATTAAATATTAATATGAAATCTAAATATTCTATGTCACATAATTGATTCTCATAGTCTAGTAGCCTAGTATAATAGTAAGATCTGGTGGCTCATATGTATTACACTCGAAATAATTACCAGGATGTTGATATTAAAGAGCTACTATAAAAATTATATATAATAAAAAAAAAAGGTCGCAATGGCAATTCAGAATTAATAACAATATTCAATGCAAACAAAATAAATAACTTCACTACAGTCGAGTGGCACGCAGTCAATGTTGTCAATTCACTCAGCATATGAAACTAAACTTAAATTAAATAATAATTTTAAAAGACACGTGACTGTGTATGGTCTGTCCGTATTAAAAGATGATAAATATTATTAGTTATTACAAAGGGGAACAAATTAACTAACAATATTCAAACTTATAATGAATTAAGAAGCAAAACACAATTGTATGTACTTTTATGTTAATTAATTACAAATTGTATGTACAATTAGAAATTATAAATACATATGATTTATACGATTTTTATTTAATATCAAGTAAATGGGATTTAAAACTGAGAAAAGAATGTATTCAGAATTAATTAAAATAAAAATAAAATTGTTTTATTGTAGCATACATACAGAAAAGAATATTCCATACAATTTGCACACCATGCCTGATGGTCAGACAAAATCATCAACACCGTTAATTACTGTTCCTACACCTAGCGATACCGAGGTAATTTAACAAAATATTTTTTAATTAAAAAATGATTTATATTAGATACTATTTTGATTATTGGTTTTGGTTTATGATGGTACATTTTTGACATTTTTATTTATTTTTTTTTTAAATTTACTCCGGTCACAAGAGAAACTGGCAGCGACCAAACTCCATCAAAGTTGATCTCCCACCAATTTGCTGTGATAACAACATGTTTGATTATGGTCGTTAACCATCAATAACTGTATACAATAAACAAAGTGGGGAAACAGTAGCTCGGAAAGGTTGCAGCTGTCAGTCTGCATGGGCTAAAAAAACAATAGGGTTCTCTCGTGGGTTTGAATATAAATTCTTAATTATCTTCTGCAAATACTATGATAAATTAACAAGAAAATGAAGTGTGGTTGATGAAAAGTCATAATGCTTCCTAAATATTTCATATAAAAGAAATTAGGTGATTGATTTAATTAACTCAGAATAACATTTTTATCTTGTCTAAATCTTTGATTTTTTAAAATTAAAACATCCAATTCTATATTGATTTTATTTAAAAATAAACAAATTGCATAAGAATCTTATTTCTTAGAAAATTCATACTTAGATAGTAAACTAAACAATATTGTCATATCACTTTTAGTTTATTATATTTTTGAATCAATTAAATAATAGTATTAAAAGTTGTACAAAATATGTTATGTAATATTAATGTAGTCATATGTATATCATTGCTAATAATTTATCTATAATAAAATAAAATTTATTATTTTAATAGTAAATAATAAATAACAAATAAACTAAGTGTACCAAAATTAAAATTTTGAAATTTAGTCTATGAATTTTAATTTAATAAGTTAAGATTTTTTTATATAATTTACCATGTCAACATTAAAAATGTATAAACTATAATTGTTATATTTATAGACTGATCTTGAAGAACAACTTGAAGCTCTTTTAACATTAAAAACTAATAGTTAAAAATCGATTACGGGATACGAATATGAACTCCAACTATGAATTACATTGGTATGTATATTAAAAATAAAATAACTCTTTTTATTATATTTTATTTTATTGTCTCAGAATATGCAATTTTCAGGATATAATAACATGTAAATTAAACATTTCAGCATGAAAAACTGAAGAAAAAGAAAATATGACTGTGATCTCTACAAAATTACAATACTTACATCAAAAAATAACAAAAGTTTAAATGTATCAGAAAGTCTTTGTGATATTTAAAATGTATTTTTTTTTTTATAAATTGCAATATTATTGCACTTATTTTTTATGCATGTAATATAATTTTTTATTTGTGTACGACTTAAAATATAACACAGTTGAAAGGCACTTCTAACTCATAAATCATAGTATTTAATTTAATGCTGTATATATTGAAAGTTTAAAAATACATTACTGATTTTTTTATAACTTATATTTTTGGAATATACATTGTTAACATATTTTCATCTTTATAAATCATTTTATAATTGACTAATTAATTTAGTAAGTCTAAAATGAAAAAGTTTAACGGGATACTCTATTTTACGTAAAACTTTCATTATTTCAAAAAAGACATTTTTGGAAAAAAAATTATAATTTTTACTATTGTTAGTTATAATTTTTTTAATAATTTACTCTTTTGAATGAAAACATACATTTTTAATTTTATATTCTGAAGAAAACTATTATTTGTAGTATTTTAATTTATAAAAATCAAATTTTGTACAAGTAGTAATTAATTTATACACGGGCGGTTGTTAACTCCTGAATTTTTAAAACTAGTTAATTCTCTCAGTAAACATTATGTTTGTCTGAAGGAAATATGTAAATTTTCCCTAGTTGTTTTAATATCATGTCACAAGCAAATCGGAAACTTACAAACCATAAACTAGATACCTTACATTTTTTATGTATATGTTGAATATTCATATTATAATTCTAAAAATTAAATTGATATTTTAATTTAATTTGAAATTGATTCAATTTATCATTATTTTTTGTACTTATTATAATTTAAATAATTTACTTTTTTTTTTTAATGAAATTCTAATGTATATTAAATTTTAAAAATGGGCATTGTTTATATTACTTTAAATACTACATTAAAATGTATAAACAAAGTTATTATAGACTCTGGAAAGTTTACATGTTCTCTTCAGGTAATACTGGAGTAGACCTTAGAGAATTTACCATTGGGTAAGCTTATATGTCATGAAAATCAAGAGAACTTGCATTTGTCCTTATAACTATTCAAAATTTAGATGGAGCAGAATGTTGCAGGGCATTAGTTTGAGCTATTAATACATATAAATCTGAATAAAACCTTCTAAGTGTTACCTTTTATAATTTATCTATGAAATACCTTCTGTGTGATTAAACATTTATAATATGACACCAAATGTTATTCAAAAAACCACCTTTGTACGCTTTACAAAAATATAATCTATAATAAAACCTTCAATGTGGCATAACATTGAAAATTCATATAATATTAATTCTACAAATGTGTTTTTTTAGTAAATTTTTGAACAATTTGGTTTACTGATTGGAAGATTTTTGTATGTCAACAACGATATGCTTTTTATAGTGTTTAAATATGTCTAAAAACATTCCTTATAAAATTAAATTTTATGTTTTAATTATGATTATAAAACATCATGGTATGTGCTAACATATATAAGTAATTTAGAATATTTAAATTTAATGATTCTCATGAAATGAAAGTATGTATCAAAGTCATATCATTACAAATTAAATAATTAAAAATTGCAAAAAATATGGTCAATATACATTGTATTAACTAATAATAAAAAATTGTATTAAATTAATTTACCTAAAATGTATTTGTCTTTACTTAGCTTAATGTATATTTCATGTTACATATAATACAAAATAAGCTAAAATATATTAAATTTGCAATTTTAACCAAAATATTGTTTTTAGTAAAACAGTTTGAAATATGCAAATATATGTAACATAAAATTCACCCTTAAAGACTAATTTCGGTAACTGTAATTTTCTGTCAGCATTTTATACCAATTCTCAAGATATTATACTGATTTTGATTTCATTATACCTAATACCTAATATTTTAATATTTTTTTTTTGCTTTGAACTTTTATAAATCGTAATAGTAAATAATAGTCTGCAGATATTATGCTCTTATGCATAATAATATAATATTAAATTAATACGTAGAAAACTGAAATACTCATTAATTATCATATGGGTATAATTAATGTATTATACTATTATTATATATAAACCATGAATCAATATATAATATTATGTAGGAACACAACCATTATTATTTATATTGTTTTCTACAAATAACAATTTCTGTTAAAAAGATATTGTTGTTATAATAAACCAGTACTTGGAAGTTGGAAAAATTCACTTCAAATCTTAGCCTAGCCACAAATTGAGTGTTTATAAAATCTAATTTTGGATTTATCCCCGACGTAATGACTTTAAAATTGAATCAAGTACCTACCCAGTACAATGAGAAAATTGTTTCAAGAAAAGAGGAATGATGTTTTATAGGAAAATAAAGGTTACCAAACATAAGTTTAAATTACAAAAATTTAATCTGGAGAAGAAATTTCAATGGTCAGAATACCTGAAAATTTGAGCCTTGGCGATTTAGCATATTTTGAGTATGATTCTATAAATTCTGTTGATGTTAAACATTCTCTTTAAATGTTTAAATTATTGTTAGCTGACGATAGAAAAAGTTTTCAGTTTTAAAATTTGAAAAAACAACTTATTGTTTAATGCAACTTCCGAAGTAGAAATGTGTGTTAATCTTAAATATTTGAAAATAAAATATTTTGTCAATTGTTTTTTAGTAGTTGAGAAGTATCCAGATAAGAAAATCTATAAAATAAACCCAAATAATTCAAATAATTTATTATAACTTGTAAGTTGTTAAATAAATTTTATAATGAATATTTTTGAACAAAAACAAAAGAATTTTTCTGTAGGTACTTATAATTTTAATGAATACATTTTATTTACAACTTGTAAGTTGTTAAATAAAGTTGTAAATAAAATGTATTCATTAAAATTATAAGTACCTACAGAAAAATTCTTTTGTTTTTGTTCAAAGATATTCATTATAAAATGCATATTTTGTGTATTTAAGTTCATATTTGGTGATTTTTAGAGCTACGATTCTTCTGCCCTACTTATGAGGAACCGATTGTATTCATTTTTCAAACTTTAGGTGTATAAATTGAACAAAATAGGTAGTTAAAAATAATTTAGTAAAAATTTGAATTTGAAATAATAACAAATGCTATGAATTAATGCTTTCAGTTATAAGTATAAAAATAATTATGCTCATGTAGAATTTAATATTTTTAAATTGATGTAATAAAAACTGATAATGAACTAAGTAGGTATTAAATTTTCAAACTTTCTGAATAAGCGAAAATTGTTTAAGTAATATATTTAGAAAAAAACTAAAAAAAATAATTGAAAATTGATCTGCATAGGTAATTTAAAAAGAGACTAAATATTTTGAAAATTGTATCATGTATATAAAATGATTCAATTAACATATTTTGGTGAATATTTAAAATATCTATGGTTATTCGTTTTTAAATTACAACTAGATATGAAATCGTTATTTTACATTTTTGTCTATTAAATATTTTATGTTAGTACTTAAAAATATTTGTGGTTTTATACTCGACTTTCTTTTTTAAATTCAGAAATAAAAATTTGAGATTAACCTTATTCAACATCTTAAAGTCTTAGGTAAAATATTTTAGGAATTTTCAACTACAAAATAATTTGCACATTTTCGGGAATTTGACAAAATTCTAATAAAAATCACTTATAAAAAATATTTATGGGGCTGTGTTAGTATGAACATTTTAGTATTTTACAAGGACATTTGTATTATGTGTTGATGATTTTTAGTTATTACCAAATGAAAATTTGAGATCAAAATGTGTAGGAAAAATATCAATAGGTAATGTCAAATGTCTAAGCTCAAAAAATGTTAAAATACTTTTATAATTTTATTATGTATAAAAAGATGCTAATATAAGTATTAAAAATTTAAAGTTGATACAATTATTCGTTTTTGAGTTAGGCCAAAGAACAAAATAGGTTTTCCCGGTTATCTTGTTAAAAAGATACTGAGTATTTTAACATATCAAAAAAAAAACACTATCTAGATCTAATTCGCTATCAAAATCCACTCGGTCTCATATTTGAAGATAGTAGCATTTTTTCTACTATTTATCATGTATAATATAATATAATACATTTATACTGACAGTGCCGGCGCTAAGTATTGCGGGGCCCTGGACATAGGTATTGGCCTTTAGGTTCTCAGAGAGGGGTGAAATTTTAGCTTTTTTTAAATTAGGATTTTAAAAAAAATACAGTTTTTCTTCGAATTTTAAACACTATGTCACTATAATAATATTAGGTTATTCTTATCCTTTTTTTTATTATAACGTGTTAACACAAAATTGATTAAAAATAA